>NW_020448497.1:46270-231893 GCF_003343035.1 Apteryx rowi | reverse complement strand
ATGTCTTCTGAAAGAAATATTCCCTGCTATTTGTTGGGATTATTTTGTGAGATAGATGCAGGTGTTATTACATTTGAGGTGCTTTTGTGCTTTTCTCATTCCAGTCCTTTATCACTGCATTTTGGCTGTTGTCACCCCCRCTCCACCCACCCCCACTCATATATTGCTACCCTTGCTCTCCTTCCCCTCATTTTTCTACAAGTTTCCTCCGCTCTTTTCACTCAGCAATGACCTGGTATGGAGACAGCTATGTCTCTTCCTCCTTGCTCCCGGGCTCAGGGCACGCAGGCAGGCTCCGCGCGTCACCTATCAGATTCTCCCAACAATACAACCCAGGCATCTCGGAAAGGGGCATTTCTCAGCCCAGAGCGGAGCTCRGGATCGTCCAGCTCGTCACAGTTCCAACAAGCCCCATCACCTCTTGTGACTCAACTCTGCAGCAGTAGAATGGGCCTAATCTTATTTCTATCCTACCTCAAGCGACTTACTTATTACAACCAATAGCGATGAGGCTATTCTAGCATACCTGCATACCTATGCCTATTGCCTGTTCCCCTAATGCAATGAGTCATCTTTTTCACACCTCGATTTTAATTCTTCTACATCCCACCGTTCACACATCGTGTCTGAATGGAACATACTCATTTCAAAGAACATCTGTTGCTGTTTGTGCTTAATTCTTTTTTGTAAGGGGGGAAGGTGAGGCTGGAAAAGAAATAATGAAATCTTTTATTGTTACTTTCTTGTAATGCAACTTTAATGAGTTTATTTACTCARCACTGCAATAACAAAGTCAAGCTGTGGACTCTGCAGCTCCTGATCTCGCTGTGGGAGCTTTTCCCTTTGATATGACTGTTAATAACACCCTGAATTGGTGGTGACAATCTAAGTGTTAAGGCTCTGTAGTTCTCTGTTTGCATGTTCTTCTGATGAAAGGTAGTCATCTTTCAGTGATAAAGGCAAACCACCATATTTAGGGCACTCTAATTACTYATCTGTATGAAGGATATGGCCTTGTAAACCAAATACCCCCCCCCACCTTCTTTTAATTATGATTTCGTTCTTAACAAGATAGAGAYGAAATTGAATGCTCCAGATCAAGGCAGAGGAAACGACTCTTTTAGTAAAACATGATCATGGGAATATTTTGTCTTTTGCAGTAAGTAAACTGAGGATTACATTGTTTTACTTCGTTTAGGGAAGCCTATATCTATTTCATGGGTTTCAGCTCACTTTCATAATCATCACCTTTCAAACAGCAGCCTAAAAGGATGATTATATTTTCAACAATAATAAAAATTGCCCCTTCTCTTTTCAGACTCTTTACGCTACTCACTACTTTGAAYCCCTCCTCTCCGAACTCAGATTTCCATGCAGATTTCCCCCTCGCAACTCTGGCCCCATGTGAATACTGTGTTAGGCACTGTATAAACAGGAGCTGAAAAAACCATCCTTGAGCTGAAGAGCTGGCAGAGTAAATACAGGATAAAAGACCGTAGCTGGATGCAGCATGTAATTGAGGGTAATACAAGATCAGAATCAGAAACTTGTATTTATAAGCAATGGTCTTAATATACAGGTGATAAAAAAAGGAATGAAAACATTCTGAATGCATCACGAGAGAGGGAATTCTTACATGAGTGTGAAGGTGAGAACGTGATCTGAAAGCATATTGGCTTGGCAGACTTTTATAGTTAGCTCTCTCCACACAAAAGTGTTAAGGGAGGAAAAATGAAGGTACTATTAAGAAAATATGGCCATATTATGGCATAAAWAAAGGATAATAAAGGATAATAAAAGGTATGTGTTATAGGTATGTGTTGATGGCCCAAGAAATCATATGAACTCAATCCTTCTTTTGATTCCAGTCTTATTTTTAGTTTTCACTCGTAAAAAGATTGACTGGCACTCTTGTTTTGCTAGGTCTTCCCACCTCCTCTTTTTCACTTTGCCTCACTTGGAAAATCTTTGTTTTCCTTGATTTCCCCTTTTAGGGATTTGCAATATCCGAGATGCCCTAGGATTAGAAATGATCTGTCGTAATTCCTCTAGTTTATTAATCTAAATCATGGCTGGACTGGCTCCACTCTCCCAGTAGGAATCTGGTACAAAGCCCTTCCTAAAAGCTTTTCAGGGAACTTGGGGTAGGAGATCATGGTTCATTAAATCTCCCTGTAGGGTATCCCACTCCTCTCCCTTACTTCCTGACTTGGATCAGTTCAATGCAAACTACTTCAGCTACTAAAGGATTATTTACTGCTCAATCTCCATAAAAGCGTGCCTGGACACCATGGTGATGAATGTAATAGAAATGAGAAATTATTGTTGTTATTATTATATTCCCTCTGCTATCAAGCATTCTATTCTTTTCCAACATCCGCACCCCAGAATAAACAAGATTTTGAATAACGTAAGCTTTTGCTCTTGCATACAATACAATTACAACTCTCAACAATCTGTTTTCTGGATCGTATTTTTCCCCTGTATTTAAAATTTATTTAAGAGACACCAGAAATGCTTTAAAAATCAACTCAGAAGAATTCTTGAGAGTTTGAATTATGGTATGCGTGTGTCAGTCTGTCCATCTGAATTGTGGTATGGTATGGCATGTATCTGTTCAGACTAACATTTACCAAAACACAGAAGTTAAAGCTGATCTGGAAGGCTTTCATTTTTTTTAAACAAACCTGAATACAGAGCTTTTTTCTTTCGCAAAATAYGACACTTAAAAGAAGGCAGGAAGTTGTTTTCTTTATTTTGGTTTAGCTAAAAAGTCTCACCAGCTATTCCTGGAGAACTATAAATCAACCTTGGACTCAACTGCTTCTGTAGAAAGGCTCAGATAATTTACCTTAGTAAATATCTTCTGAGCTTTCAGATTGCGTTWTAAGTAGCATTTTAAAATACTTGCAGACTTGCATATTTAATATAGTTTGTTTTCCCTTTAAATATAATAGAAATATACATGCCCTTTAAGCTGTCCTAAAATCTGATTTTTACTTTCATTTATTACAGGCATGTTTGGTTTTCAGTCATCTGCCACTCAGATGTAAAACAGTGGTTGCTTTGTTGTTTAATGGTGGAGTGTGCATGTAAAAACAAATGGTGAGTTTTCTTATCTCAGGTACCTTTGAGACCCATTTATTGACCACATTAAAATCAACAGGAAAAAAATAATTCTTCACTATTGATGTGAGATTTTGGGGGGGTGGGATTAAACTTTTGGAAACAAATTCTTGGTGCAAYATTCTAATTTTTTTGATCTTCATATAGGGTCCGGTCCTGCCTTCTCTATAGGAGGGCAGACACTTTTAACTGTTGAGGTAATGCAGCTCTGAACATTACAATCAATTAATTCAGAGAATTGTTCTTTGCAAGTGTTCTAAAAGCTTAGGGCTTAATGTTCTGCACTGAAAGAAAAGCTTTTTTATTATCATGTTGTTGCTATTTAATATTATTTTACATCTTAATATTAGAGAAGAAATCCCTATGAACACTACAGATTCCCTTTATTCCCCTTGAAAAGGCAGAAAAGTTCCCCTATACCTTGCAAAGGGTGGATTCAGGTCTGTCCTGTAAATCTCTATTTTATAGGCTACCCTACAAATGCATAGAGATTTTGACTGCCATTTCCCAGGAGTCTGTTACGCCAGCTGTCATTTTCTATATGTTACATTTCCAAACATATTCCTACTCCCCTCACACAGGGAAAGGATTCCCCGAAAACATTAGTAGAACCTTCTTTTCCTTCAAATCTTTCCTTAAAACTTTCTTCCACCAAGATGCTTGCAAAAAGTTCAGTAATTGGTCAGACCACTGATGAAAAGGCAAAAAAATCTGACCTTACAGCTTTGCAAAATCCATGTTTCACAGGTCTCGGAGAGCATTTGGATTGGTGCATTACCCCAGCAATAGGCCTGCTCTACACCCCTGGTAGTTTTAGAATGGATGGAAAGATCTATTAATGGACACATCCTTGATTTTGCGAAGAAGAACGGGAAAAAGGCAAGCAGGGGATGTGTCATTACCTCAGTAAATACAGTACAGCGGTTCCTTCCCATCCCTCTGCTCCTCCTGACCTGAACTGCCACCCACTCTTGTAGCAAACAGCAATCCACCATATACTGTTTGCCCCTGTGAACCTCATAGMTCCTTTACTTTTCCACTTAATTTAAAAAGCTTTTCTCCGAAATAAATGTGCGTGTTTTTCATTACTGTTTCCCAGCCCAGAAAAACTTGTGCAYGTGTGTACGAGTGACACAAAATGTCAGTGAGTTTCTGCTCTGGCAGGAGACCAGGTTTGATAGGAGTACGCTAGGAGTACGCTGCCGGAGAGTCAGGTAATTTCCTCCTTGTGTCACTGAATTGTGCCGTGCCTAGCTTACTGCTATTTATTAATAAACATTATTAGAGAGACGAGTTACTCTGAATCTCATTTGAACACTATACTGGAGTAGGACTCCTAGCTAAGTGTGAATATGCAGTAGCARTTTAATGACTAAGTAATGGCACCTATTCCTGCTTTTTGTCACTCTACAAAAACAAAGTTGTGTAAGTGATTTGGAGGCTGAAGCTTTAAAGAGTCTTCTCTCACTTGCTTTGCTGTATACCAGATTTCAGAGAAGTGCTTTAGATTTACCATTTTATTACTGCTGCAGAAACTACCTTGTCTTTATCCATGGATTAGGAAACAAATGGACTACCACACCGCAAACTTTCCTTCCATCCTCTTACTGCTGGGATCACAGAGAAGCACATGCCATGCACAGAAAGCAAAGCTGCCATGGTTACATTCTGCTCCTCAAGAGGAAGCGTTTTATCTGAAATTGAATCCGTGATGCTGGATTATTGGTAGATATGATGCAGCTTTTGCACAAAAATATATTCTCATTTGTTAACTGCAAAGGAGAACGAGTACCAGAGGCATACAGAGCAAGCGGATGGATGGATGGATGGATGGAAGGAAGGAAGACGAAAGCAGGCAGAGGCCTGCCATCAGACTAATTAGAAAATAAAACATTAAAAAGCCCCAAAATGAGAAAATAAAGAAAAATCCCACACACTATTTAAATAAAATGTAAAAGAAAAAAGCTGGGAATCAAAACCTTGATTTTCCCTTCAGTTTACAATAAGGTGGCTGATGACATTTGSGACACATCAGTTGTATATAGTTGTGTGAAAACACAGACAGAAGTTATAGAAGACTGCTGCAAATGTGCCTATGTCCAAACCTTTTGAGCCACATGGCAAAAATTAATTTTAGTTGAGTTTTGTTACTTGGGCCTTTTGGCTGAATTGGTATTTCCATGGAACCCGCAGGTTGCCATATCAATCCTAAAGAAAATATCCAGAGGAAATCACCTGTCTTTCTCTTTTGGGAAATACTGTATTTGTCTTTCCGTCTCTCTATTTATGTGTGTACTGAAGGCACRAATGACACACAAATACGAAGTTTGACAATATTAGTCCAACCACACCATGTCATTTCCAAATAAAAAGACACCTGAGCTGAAGCAAGGGACACACAAGCCTACAGTTTTGCTCTTTGATTGTAATAAGATTCTTTGGTCCTTGGGCTGGAAATCTCACCGACTTACTGATAGCGCCTTTCACGTTTTACAGAAACAGGCAAGTCTGAAAGAACTTAGTTGAGGAGGAAGCGAGTACTGTATCTATTTCCCKTCTGACCAGAGGATTTCTTTATAAGCCTGCAAAGGGATTTGTAGTAACATATTTTACTTCTTGGTAAAATCATTTATATAGGAAAATTTTCTGAAAGGTACAGAAAACAGCTCAGAACGTGCTAGGCTTAGGTAACCTGAGCAATACATGTGCATCTAATAAGCCAAGGAAAATCAAATGAGATCAAGAACACAAAACAGAAACAAAACTGAAACAGAATTGTGCTGTTGAAAAAATTACAATTAAAAGCAAAATCTATTTTAATRGGTAAATTTGAATATCTTTTTTTTCCCCTGAGTTTTTTCTATTCTTGCTTTATAAGTCTGTGTGTGTGATGTACCTGCTGGATCAGGATTATGATGAGGCAACCAGTGACACTTCTGCTTTCTCCTCATTTTTGCACTTCTAGTTAGGAATCATAAAACACTACAGAAAGGACCAATGGTGTTTCAGCATTGGTGAAGTTTTGTTTTTTTCCTCCTCCTCTTTTGATAACAATTAACATCAATACTCTGCAACTTCACTTCAAAATTAGAATATCCTACCAACATTAACCGAAATCTGGTATGTTCTGTGGATGATGGCTAACACTACTTAAATATCCACATAATTTAGGAACCTAAATTCCACAGAAAGTCAGTGAGAATTACCTCCTGCTTTGTCATCTGAACTATTTTGTTTTAKCCTAAACAGAATATACAAAGTGCTGATGTAACTAGCTCCATTCTTATATCCTTTCATCATTTTGGCTTGTGGCTAGTCCTAATAGTTTTTTTCCATCAGCTTTAACTGCTGTTCTAAAGGCTAAGGTACTATTTTGTTTTTTAATTTCAGGCTTTTCATAYATCTGACAATGATTTCCATCAATATATCTTCTAAGTGAGTTTTACTGGCATCCCATCCCACTGCTGTTGTGTTGAGAATGATGGCCTTTGACTTTTCAGAAATGCTGTAATTTTGCTTTCTTTTTTTTTTTTAACGCCTCACTCTATCCTATCACCTTCACAAAAAGGCACATTTAATCTCCATTGTGTGTTTCACGCCTAGTTTAGTGCAGAGACCAGAATGACATTCATTGGCCCTTGATCAGAAATTACCTGGCTCCTTTATGTTGTGCTGGGCAACAGATAATCTGATATCAAGAAATATGTCTACCTCACACATCTGTGTACAGAGCTTTAAAAAAGAAAAGAAAAGAGCCACCTAAAGGACGGTACATTGCCCGAGGCTCAGAAAAGCTGTATTCTTCTCTCAGTCCTTGTCCTAAGGTGAATATCTAGCATGGAATATCTAGTCAGCAGAACCAGACAAAGAGTCTCACATTTGTTTCTCAGTGAAGAAATAGCAAAGTTTTCAGAGCAGTGACCCTGAACTGAAACTGTACCCTAATCTTAAGCATGCTGCTGTCAATCCTACAGATTATATTTTGAGTCTCCAGATGTTTCCTGCAACAGTTTTAATATGCTTTTCATAAAAATACATTTCTGGAATCATGAAATTGCACAAAATGTTCTATTTTCCTTCAGAAAGGAAACAGCATTTCATGTCCCTGTAGTTGCAGAGAAAATCCTGAAAACCTGACCCAGGCRTAACCTTCAAAGGCAATATGTTGGAAGACAACACAAAACCAAAATGTTTTTATTACTGTTTTTTAAAAAAACCTTTAAAATACTTAGATAACGACGTGGTATTTTTGAGACCAGACTCCTGACTGCTTGTGGTTAGCAAAGCATGATAAGCCCTGAATGCTAAGGCACAGATTCCCGATCCTCTCAGAGTGACAAAAGAGGCCTTGCCCTCAGAACACACTGCCAAATCCTCAACCTTCATCAGCGCAGATCTTTCACCCAAACAGCCTCTTCCTAGCTAAACCCATTAAAAAAACAAATAAATCCAAAACTACTCAGTTTCTCCATTGACCCCTTCTGTAGTCACTGGCAAATGAAACTAGAAACCATCATAGCTCAAGGTAAGAGAGGTAATGTGATTAAAAATGTTTTTTCTTTCACAGCCTCTCTAAACTGGGTCTTCATGTGTTTTTTTTTCAGATTCTGCTGCTTGGAAAATCTCAATCATAAGCAACACACTGTTGCTAAACTCTCTCAAGGAGAGACAGGGATACAATTTTCTTTTCTTCTTTTCTTGTGACGTTGTACTATAATAACAATAACATTCATTCCCTTGCAGCATAATCACAATAACCTGCCGTGCTGCAGCATTTAGTCGATTGCAGCAGACTTTTATTGCCTCATGCACAACAAACCCTCYGAGATTGCAACTTAAAGCACATACACATCTTAGCTCTTATACCCTTACTCAGAAGGAAAATGTAAAGGCGTACCAGCAACCGATCCAGACACGGCTGTACTCATGCAGATAAATTACAGACACCGGACTTGCGTTACAAATGCTAGTTTCAGTGGAATGAACTGCATGGAACAGATTAACTATACAATKGGATTCCCTTTTCATGGGAATTGGGAATATGGCATGGAAAATAAGTTGTGTAAGTGTCCAGTCATGTGAAATAACCACTCGATAATCCCTCACTAGCCATCTTTCTTACCATGCACCTATTGCAAGTATATTTTTGTAGGTGCTCTCAAAAGCCTGTATTTCACACAGCCAGATAAATAAAAAAGAAAAAGTAGATGCTTGATTTATCTCTGACTTAGGAACACAAATCAGGAGTAACCCTAATTAAATCGATGGAGTTACACACTCCTAATATTTAGAGAAAAAATGTTAATGCTTTTGATCCTAAAGTACCAGGGCAAAACAAATTTGCTGGTAAAACGCTACCTTCTGTGTGCCAAGCTCTGGGGTGAAACTTTTCAGTTATAGAACAGCAGCGTAACTCTGCTTCGAGGCAATGGCTGTGGCATGAGAGAGAAGATGAGGAAAAAACCCAAAACCATACATGACAATGTTAGTCGTATTGATAAATATACCATTAGAAAGTACTCAGATACACAGTTATTGAGTCCAAATTATGAGTTTATATGAGATACACTGATGTTAGTAATAGGTTAATCAGGCCTAAGAGACTTCTAGATTTCCCTAATCTTCAGCTTTTAGTTAGTGCTCTGTTTTGAGGCTAAGTGAAAATCTCATTGGTTCATTTGGGCCATGTATCAGCCTCAAAGACTTTTAAAAGTGGAACAAAGAGGAAATCAAGCACACTGGTATCCTTTCCATCAGCAGTGCTTGCAAAGCTGTGTTTTTAGCATTGCATTTTGGATTTGCTCTGTGGAAACGTGGCAGCTYGCTGCTGACAACTAGACTTGGCGCTGATGTTCCTCCCCACCTCGCTCCTCCCTAAGCCATTCTCATGATCAGTCTTATAGGAGAGAAGGAAATAATCTTCACAGGCTTCCTTCCCCTCAGGGGAATGGTCTTCTTCAGTAATATGCTGCAGGATTTAGGTTCAACTTTTGGCTTTTACATCAACCTCCTGCCTGACCGTGAGTCACTTAATCTAAAAATATTCAAGCTGCTAGACAACTCTGGAAAAAATTCACAAGATGTCAAAGTTTAAATTCCATATTACCAGGATGATTTTTGAGAAATCTATAAGCTACCTACAAGCACATAAAACATTTTGGAAAATCTGACCTTCTTTATCTCAGTTCCTCCTATACAGACTGAAGAGAAGCATATTTCCTTAACCCCTGTAGGGATAATGTGAGAATAACCATAAATATGCGAGAACTACTCAAATCCTGCAGTCATAGAGGCAGCATTACTACTGGATGGAGACAGAACRTCAAAAAGCTATCTGCAGATAAAATATGTAGATAATGACTCAGAGCAAAGTATATAATTAAGTCATCTGATTATTGAGACATAAAATAAAACAGACCACCTGCTATTAAATATACCAGGTGTAGAGAATATTTGTGAAATTAAAGCCACAAGCTCAGTGCTTGAGAACCCAAGCTGAGTTCTGCTGGAAACGGACACGTGTGATCCAGCATGGTGCACAGCACAGTCAAGCCCCCAAGCTCCAGCCCTGATTTTTGTCAGGGTAAGGAACATGAGCCGAGGTTCTCCGGTGCGTTCAGTGGAGGTACCCCTTCCCGAAACCTCCCACGCTGTCCCTCTACTGATGTACAGGCTCCACAGATTTTATAGTAATTCTCTCCCAACAGAACACAGGTATCCCTGCATATGGAAAAGGAAAAGCTCGTCACTGCCAAAAAAATAAAAAAAAAAAGGGGGGGGAGGAAGGGGGAGGAAAAAAAAGGATAATAAATCTGTAAATTTATAGTGCAATTTTGCCCTAGTTACAAGAGTGTACAACTATGACAAGTAAGGCTGCTTTCGACAAGCAAATTTATCACCACTAGTTTCTCTTCTATTGCTTTCAATAAGAAATGCCAAAATAAGTATGATTTAAAAATGCTATCAGCTGACTGGAATACTCAATAGATTTGGTGCATTACAATAAAATTGGTCTCTAAGTGTTGGACTAAAAAAAAAAAAAGAGAGAAAAGGATTGGATATAGACCTCAATCTACTGCTTGATGCTCCACAGTTATGCCTCAATATTTATCGCAAATCAGTGGAAGACTGTCTTTGGATCCTAATTTGCATATTCATAAGGTTGTCATACAGCTTGAAAGGATTTTTTTCCTACTTTGTTATAACACTTTAAATATTAGGGTTTTTTTAGTGCACAGTTTATGCAAATCTAACTTCGAGCAATATGGCTTTCATTGACGTTGAGTTTATAATTCTGCTGCAGTCTGGSCTGTGGATTTAGGGAAAGACAGTGCCTTGGGTAAAATCAGTCTGTTGGAAAATTCAACAGCAGGCACACAGATCTAGCGCAGTAAGAARGATGTAAACACAGTGCAAGAGACAGATGAATTGGCTCCATGCAAAAGTTCCAGGCTCCTTGACATAGTATCTGTTTCCCAAAGTAATCTGAATATACTATGATATTTTTTTGAGCCKTCTCCATCCCGTCTACAGTTTGTGGTGTTCACACCTTGCATGATTTTGGCAAAAGACCTGCATCGAACCTCTGAACCTCAAAGTGTGGAATAGATAATGTTCCTTGGAGGAACAGCAAAGCTAAGTGAAGTAGGTGAACAAAAGTTAACTGAAAAAAACCTGAGTAACAACCATATGCTTTGGGTTCCATGTCCAGAAAAATACCAAATAGACACGCAAACCGTATTATATTACCAGCTACGTCAATCTGCCATCAGGATGCCCTTAAACACGATACTTTTTTTTCCTCTCTCTTCTGGAAAGGTTTGAATTATTTATGGAGATTTAACAGAGAGAAGCAGGATGCGCCTGGTGGTCAGCRCTGTGAGACAACAAACCTTCGCTTTACTCCCAGCTCCTCCGCTGACATGCAGGGTGATGGCAAGCATGCCATTCCCCTCCTTCTGCCTCTCTTTCTGCTCTTGCCCTGTCACTACTGTTTATTTGAATGGCAAAGTCTCTGGACCATAGGCTGGTTTTTACTGTGTGTCTGTACGGTGCACTATATAATCATAATAATTCATCATTTCAAAGACAGGGAAACTACATTTGCTAAAAGGAAAACGTGAGATCTTGAAGAACATGACTTGACAGCAATCCAAGKCTGCTGGAGAGCAGAAAGCAGAACTGGCCAAGGTTAATGCAACAATCCCCTGCCAGGGCTCCTTGCACAATTTGATTTGGGACATTCAGTACTAATGTCATGGGCTTCTACTTGTTGAGTTAAAGAAATTAGTCTATTAACAGGTTGCAGCAGTAAACTCTAATTCTATTTATTTCATGACTAATAAATCCATGCTCACTGTAATACTGAAGTGTTACACCTTGATTAATCCCCCTTTTTCCTTCCAAAACCTGTATAAGGAAAAAGTAATGCTCCCAACTTTACACAAAGAAAAAACTCACATTGTTCCATGCTTCCTAACTAACAATATCCCTTCCCCAAAAGGGGGAGACAGGATATATGTGGGCTTACAGTGACAGAAGCACCATTCAATATCATGTCTTTCTAAGAAATAGGACAGAAGGCAGTACTTGACTTTTCAGTCACCGTAAACAGTTTGGGCAAACATGATCTTGATGCAATTGATGTTACTGTCTAATGAGACTGATGCTGCAATCCAGCTGTCTCCCCTTCCTTATTATGTGGGAACACAGAGATAACCAGACATCTGGATCATATACACATCACATCTCCATTTTCCAGACCATATTCAAGAGCATACAACTGACAATAGCTTTCCTCCAGTGCAATGAGAAACCAGATGGCTTCAAAAGACCCAGTGTGCCTCCAAGGTGGCATATGGAATATTAATTAATAATAGATTAATAGACCTTTCCCCACTTAAAAATTTAAGCTGTTTGTTAGCAGAGCTGTTTGTGCCAGGGAAGTGCTACAAAATAACAGTTGCATTCAAACAGCCATATCATCTCTTCAGAGACATCCTTCACAGGCCCTTGAGGAAATCACACCAGAAGGAGCCTGAAGACACAAGAAGAATCACAAAGGCTGGGGCTCTTTTGTTCTTTTTTTTTTTTCTTTTCTTCTTCTTTTAAGCAGTAGCCCTTTGGAAACTTCAGAGAAGTGGAGGGCAGAGAGGAGGGACAGATATTATAAAGCAGGAAAAGTTGTTAGCCTTCAACTTAACTGCAAGCAACAAGGTGCAACAAGGAAAATAATTTGTCTGAGGAGCATACAGACTTTGCAGGCCAGTGTGCACAGTGGTTTAAAGTTTACCTGCCACCATCCTAGTGATCCACAGCGAACCGYGGCCAATAAAGTTTGCCAGAGCTGGCTTTATAGAGCATGTCTATGGGCTCCAAGTCATTTTTATTGAAACTTACAGGGGGRAAGGGGGAGCAAATACATGAAGTTGAACAATCTGAATTGGATTTTTCCAGCATTATTAAATGGCATTTTTTTCCTCCATCAGAATTACTACTCCTCTGTTTTTGTCAGTTGAAATACTACTGGGTGTGCATTTTCCTCAGCCTTTCTCTTCCCTAGGATCTCACCTCCTTATTATGAGCTTGGATAAACAGCTTTAATTCAGTGTCAGCTTCATCTACTGAATTAAACTGGCCCCAGAAAAATCCTATTACTGTTGTGAGGGGTGGTGAATAAATGTGTATCTTGACTGATCATGTATTAATCCTGGTATCCACTTAGGGCCCGAAAGGAAATGTCTGTTCAGTTGCCTAGCAATATAATTGAATGCGAGTCTTAGCATTTTCAGAAAAGAGTCAATTGCTAAATAAACCCCCAGAACCTCATTTTCATGCTTTTTTCCCCCAAGCTTTATATCTCTAAATATGATACAAATAACTAGCAGATATGAGATTATGAAAGGAGACAACGGTGAGAGCTCATATTTTATACGCTGAATGTCTCAGTCATCAGATGCAGAGCTCACACCTACTGAGGCAGATTTCACATCAAAGGAAAGCAAGAAAAGAAAGGAGAAAGGTTGCCAAAACATAGTAAAGAATAGCATATTATCTCATAAAACATCAGATACTGGTGCCCCTTTTTCAAGTCCATTTTCTATAGCAGACCCGTGCCTATTTGCAACCAGCTGAGGAGTTGGCCCAGCGAGTCTGGAGCTCTGGGTTTAATTCCTGGCTTTGTGCTAAATTATCACAGTGACGTGGCACAAACTGCTTAAAGGCAAGTGATTTTTTTCCACAAAAAATAGTCTCCTTCCTAAAAAACTGCAGGTAAAGAAATAATAAGTGTTTCTTGATATGTATTATAATYATTTAAAATTGTTTGTTCACAGAACTTTCCCCAGGAGAGGATTTGACTTTGGCCCAGAGAGCACATCTGGCAAGAGAGCACTATGCAAAAGGTGCCTTGTGGGCAGTTGCTAGGAAGAAGCAATAATTCCATTTTCTGTTGAGAACTGAGTGTGTGCTGTTAAATGTCAAGTGTTTTTGTTAACAGCTGGAGAGATAAAGCCACAGAAATTCTTGTTTATCAATCTGCAGCCTCTTATCCTGTATTGGGATGTAATTTGGTTCAGTCATGCGGCTCAGAATATTAATTGTATTTTTAGATTAGTTTAGGCCATTTTATGATACTTTTTGTGCAGCAAATCTGGGAGGAAACCCTTGAGATCTATTCTTTAAGATTTTTTTATTTGTTGTGTGTCAYTCTACTCTGGAGAGCTTCCTCAGGATTCACCCAAAATCTGAACAATATCAAAATACATATAAAAGACACTCATAATGTCCTCCTCCGTGGCCTTGTAGAAAACAAGCAGCCCTCTAAGCAGAGTTTTCTAGAGCAAGCAATGCCATGAAATCCTTTGGGATACAGGTTATCACTGATCTAATTGCTATAGAAGGTATTCATCTTTTCTGATCATGGCTTGTAGCAGAAAAAAGACTGACAGGCTGATGTGCTATTACCTTTCAGCTACAAACTCTTTCATATCACAGTCAGTTTTCCCTTCATTAGTACCTGGATGTAGTTCGAAAGAATCTGAGAAAGAAATTAAAGGAAAAGCGAATAACAAGATGTTATTGAATGTTGCATTCCTGTACTATCTCTGGATTTAGGCTTCTAACTGCATTAGATACTAGTTGTTTTTTTAAGAAAATGAGATCTCTTTTATATGGATAATCCTGCCACTGGAGAACATTATCCCTCTTCTAATTATCCCCTTGTTCAGCGTCCCATTGATCCCATCCCTGGCTCTTTACTTTCAGAGCATTCCTGATCCAGTTGCAACCYTCAGGTAGTATCTCCTTCCTCCAGAACAAATCCTTATGGTGTTCTAAAAAAATGTGGGACATTCCAGACATAGGAAGAACTGACAAAATTTCCAAGTCATGGAATTACAAAAACTGCAGAGGAGCTTTACAAACATTTGAAAATATCTTTAAATTTGGAAAATCTTGTATGTGTATTTTGCTTATTTAAAAAGAAATGTTCAGAGTTTTTGGATTATGGTCTAACAGTATGTATGTGGAGTAACATTAGGAAGCCTTTTCTCTCCCAGACAAAGGCACACCTACTCTTGGCTAAAACAGCTGAAAAGATTCAAAAAATAAGGCGCCACTTTTTTAACTCTATGGAAAATTAAATATTGAAATAGTCRGTGCATCCATCATCACTAGACATCTCATGACTGAGATCAGATCTCTTCTTAAAACAGAAGTTAAACCCAGAAATAGCAAGGTGAAATTCTTTACTTTGCATTGAACAGAATAGCTAACAAGATGTTCATAACAAGCTATCTTAAAATCCATGAATGTAAAATCTATGAATGCTTTCAGATGCTTACATTTCCAAAGGATGCTATACTGCAGTTTCCTTTCCTGCTGTATTAGCAGAGTTCCAAGAAAAAAACTAAGCAACCACTTATTCTCTCAAGATTTCAGATTAGTCAAAGAGATGTTATGGATTTTTACAAAGTTTTGCCAATTTTTAAAGAAGCAAATACCTTATCAGCCCTGTCAATATTTCTGACAGTTAAAGTAATTGCAACACTTTGTGGATCTCGATTTCTAATCTGCTTTATTGCAATAAAGATCGCATCTGATTATGTCTTTGTATATTCTCTACTCTAGTACTTTTTAACACATTTTTTCTTGATAACCGGGATTTTTCCAAATTATTATTAGAGGTGCATTTAATCCAAAATGGAGACCACCGTTATGCCAGGTGCTATACCTGTACCTAATAAGAGAGACAATCTCCTCCTCAAATAATTTATACTCTAAATAGATAAAGAAAGTAGATTCCCTGTTATTGAATAAACAAAAACACATGTATACAGRCAGTTTTGTGCAAAATAATAAAAATCTCTGATTCCTCTAAACAGATCTCTGGACAAACTAATACTAGTAATAACTTTGAGTAAAATATCCCGCTAATTCYAAATGTACACATTCTTTATAAAGTATCAGTGATCACAGATAGCACAGAATAACTCTGCTGTATCTTGTGTTTCATTATGATGAAATCTGTTTCATATTTGCCTTTCATTTTGTGTATATATGCACAAAACCCAGTTTAATACCAGGCATTTAAGAGCTGGATTCTGCACAGACTCTAGATCCTAGCCAACAAATCGCTGATTGATCTGTGCTGGAAATGCTTTATTACGAAAATGAAAATGAAGAACAAAACGTTAAATCCTGATACTTAAGATTACTTTTCTTTCTTTTATACCCTGAGACAATAAGGTAAACGGCCTGCCTGGAGGGAAAGGAAAGAAAGGGGAATATAGCTCTGTTTTATCTAGAGACTATAATCAGTGACATGTCTGAGGGTTTTCTTGTTTTTTTTTTTTTTTTTTTTTTTGGCACGATCTTCATGAGAGAGAATACCCAAGATTTCAATATTTCTGCAAGAAGTAAAAGCATTGTATAATCCCTCAGCTCTATACTACAGCGAATAAACAGGCCTTAATCTCAGCTCAAATTCAGTAATGTTTTGATGCCCTCTTTTGGGGCGGGGGGGTGGACAGGGATTTTCTCTATAGTTTTCCAACTGCAAGTGACAAGTCTCAGTGCTGAAATATCGCAGTTTGCTAATGTGAACTCTCATTGGAGAAGATGAGCWAAGCCTCGATTTTTCCTCCACCCACACTGTCTTCCCCTTGGACGTGCTCAGTGTGCAACTTCCAAGTGATTGCAGTGAAAGACTGTCATCTTCCATTCCCAGCGGAGGAATTTCTTCTCCAGCTTACAGTCATGACTAGTTATCACTACTTATATTGCAATAATACTAAAGACAGACATAAGGCTTGTAGCACATAGGAGCTTTGACCAAGATTGAGCAAATACTCCAGTCTTGGAATAGCACTGTAATAGGCATAGTGCGTACCTGTGGTTAGCCAAAATAGGTTTATAAGACAAGCAATGGGCAAAAGCAGTGTTATTAACTCCATTTTATAGATGTGGAATTGAGGCATATAACTCTTCTCTTCTGCAGCCCTTCAAGGCTTGTGCAATTTTTCCCTGCAGCTAAGTTTCTCCCACRGCTTGGTAAACCTAAGAGCAAAATTCATCTATGTCCATATTGCTTTCACAAAGTATTGCGGCCCTGAAAGAGAGGTGAGGCAAACTAGCAGTGTACTGGCAACTGCATGGGGTAAAATTCACCTTTGAAGGACATACTACTCCCCAAGTACAGATTCAATGGGATTTGTGGGTGGAATTTTCTGAATGACTTCCTACACGTTAGCATTCTCAGTGGTGCTTCAGAGAGGGGAAAAAAGAAAAAAAAAACATAAATGCTATTTTCCAGCTCTTGGAAACACAGCTAATGTATGTGGTGCTTCAAGAACATCTCACTAATGCATTATGAATTCCATAAATATAGTATGAAAGGTGCATAAGTAGTGAAAATTCATAGTGCAATCTGCATCTATCATGCCACATTAGCAGATTTTTGCCAATAAAACAGTTTCAGCCACCCAAACGTAACTGTCCTTTTTAATTAAAAAGTGACTAATGATTTTGGGCAGAAGATGGGAGCCTTACTTCACTGCAAACACTACAAAACAGCTCCATTAAGGGCTTCACCTTAGTCCCCAAATAGCTGGATGTCCCTTGGATGGGGGATACAGAGTCTCACCCCGTACGGAGGTAGCAGGGAGTGGAGACAATTCCAGGCTTATATTAATGCACGCACATATACTCACACCTCCATGTATACAGAGGGAAAAAGAGGAATAATCGCCTTTATATTGTAGGAAGAAGGACAAACTGAATCCCAGGCCTGTGACAGACCTCTCGAATGCATTTCTGCGCTTGGGTAAAGAATCATTGGATTCAGTGGACATACTGTAGGTCATGGAAGGATTTCCAATTGTATTCCCTTTCAGTGTTTTGATCACCAAACTAAATAAAGGGGATAATGGTATTGACCTACAGTCTATCTTGACCTCATTAAAGCCTATGGAAAGGCTCCTATCACCTTAAATAAGCATTTAGTTACTTCCCAAGCAAAGCTGCATTTATTAACCCACCAGAAAGTGCTTTGAGATCTTTGCATGAATGTTGCTACAGAAGGGAAATGCCCTGTGCTTTTATTCAAAAACCTGTTTCTCACCCCACCTCACTTCCTTCTCCCCACAATAGAAATCTAGAGATCTATATTTTAATTGGCTTTTCTTTTACATTTAAAAATAGGTCCAGAAGAAAAAGGTACCAATAAGGTTGTCCTAGCAGGAAGCCCAATTAGCTAAAAATAAAATCTCAAATGTTGAAGTGGTGCTGGCAATAGCCCTCCTACAAATGTTGTAATCAACCTGCAGCATTAGTAGGATTTTATGCAATCTTTTCCCTTCCAATATGTTATTGTCCTTATTGCACAAACCTTAGCAAAAAAAATCCTAAAATATAATGAGGCACTTACTACTACTTCTGCTCTGATTGCTATTGCTTGGAGCTACCTGGGCAGGAAACATCTGCTTTTACCCCATTAAAGAGCAAAGATTACTAGGTTTTAGTTAAACCTGGCATTCCATAGTTATTTACTAGGACTTGAGAAAAAAAAAAAGAAAGAAAAAAAAGGAAAAAAAAAAGAAGTTGGAACCTAATTACATAGCAGATGCTGAGAGTGGTATTTGTTCACCAAAACCGCACAGGTCATTCATTAAAATCTCAGTTTTAATTAGCAAACACCTGTTTTGTGTTTGATTTTACACTGATACRTACTGTCTGCAATTTGCTTTCTTCAGTACAAGCAATTAGATAGCCCTGACAGTAACAGTTAATCTAATTAGAACCGGGGTGCCTTGGGATTCAGACTTTGACTTCAAGAAATTACACACACACATGATCACAGCTCCATCCCATCATGGTTGATGTGGTGGTTACTGGGGGGGGGGAATACTTCCCCTTCTGAATGACACAAAGGTATTTCTGCTGTTTCTAGTATTTTCTGTTTTAAAGAAATACCTCTTCACAGAACAAAGAATCTGTGCTAGTGAAGCACACGTGGTGCTACTGCTGCTTTCAAACGTGACCTCTAGTCCAGAACTCATGTTAAGAGTGATACATTGCAACAGGCTCATTCAATACAACCCATTCACTTCCAGCACTTCTCTTCTTGTTGCCCTGAATTATTCTTCATTGGCTTCCCCCAACCCTTTCAAGTCCTTAATGGAGAATTGAAAAGCAACTCTTCTTCTTCCTCTATAGTCTTCACTAGCAAAGAAGGAAGTCTGAAAGGTTTGCAGGAATTATTTCAAAAGCTCTCCTCTATACAAGAATGAAAAGTAACTGCTGTCATTCTGCACTGACTTCTGTGGAATGATCCCAAATTAATATTTGGTCAGAAGTCTGATCCTTGTAATTAAAATTCAGTTTGGAATTGGCATTATTATAGTTTTTATTTATTGACATATATAACTAAGAATTTGAGGTTATAGTTACTAGAAATAATTATATTCTTTGATTCAGACATATTTAATTGAACACCATGCCTTTGTGAGTTTCTAGAAGTCCAGAGGTTTCTTACTTTAACTTGCTTGCAGTCTAATCATATAAAAAGGAAAGAAAGGCAACCAAGATATAGTACAGGTTACATTTTAATATGAAGGGAAGAATACAGAATACCTGTTGGAACCTAAATGGCTTCTTGTTTTCAAGCTTTTACAAAATGAAGTACTTGAAAATTGCATTTAGCCAAACACTGAGCAATGAAAATGTACTTTGATTACAATGCTGAGCTGAATTATATTTTTGTGTATGCAAATTAGAGATTATAATGAATTATTGCTTAAAAATATGTATTTGAAGCTTGTGTTCTACATGACAATCAAAAACTGCATAGTTTCCAAAAATGTCAGATTTTCCAAAACACTTTAGCACCCAGCATACAATCCCTTGTGCTAAACTTTTTTCACAGAGCCTTAATACTTGCCTCGTCCTTTAAAAAAAGGCTAAAATAATTCTCTAATTCAAAGCAATGATGTGACAGTAAATAAGCCAGTAATGAGAAAGTATTATTGTAATAAGGGTCACATCAGAAGGCAAGCGATACCTGCAATAAGATTATTATAATGTAGGATGTGTCGTCTTCTGAAAACATTCCATGCTCTACATTGGTGCTGTTGCTCCCCCCCCTTTTTCTTTTCTTTTGTTAAGCAGAAGAGGTTGGCTTCCCCATCTATCATAAAAAACAGTGCAAAAGGGGAAAAAAAATCTCCCTGGGGTGGGTGAAGAGATTTTGAAATAAAAGAATAAGCTAATTAAGCTTAACTGTGTCATCCTGGGTAGGCTGAATACCATAATTAATTAATCCAGCCCTCTGCTTGTCCTAGAGRGGAACAGTGTTCCTAAATGCACAGGGTGAAATCTGTTTAAGGAGATAGGGGGCACATGCAGTCCCCTCTGACTGAAGGGAGATGCAAGTCTCTCAGCGGGAGAGTGTGTAGGAACATTGAGAACTCATTAATATCTGAAAGCAGGGCATATTGCCGAAAAGCTAGGGAGAGATAGGTGKGGGGGGGGTGCGCTACTCCACAAAGCAGGCAAATACATCAGCACAGAGAGTGAGACCTGTGAGTTAGGCAGGCATATTTCTGCACAGTGTGGAAGCGCAAACTGGGAAATAATTTAATTACATTTCAGAGCAATTTTCTGCTATAGTTTACCCCAGTCAAGCATATCTGCCCTGTTAAATTGTTGTAAAGTGAAATCATAGAAAATAACACAGGACAGTCCGATGGTGGATACGCTGTGCAAGTGACATGTGTCACCAGAAAGCACTTAAGGGACTTGCATGGATTTCTTTCTGCCTAATTCTTAATATCAGTGTGATACAGCAGACTGTGCCAGCATTTCTTTTGGCTTTCTTGGTTCCAGTTCTTCGACCCAGACATGCCTTGGGATAAAACTCTGTTTGGGGCTTTCATACCTTGGGCTTAATTTAGACCAGGCCTGAAGCTATTCTGCTGTTATATCATCTATCCATTACCCTCACAGCCTCAGGAAGTGATGGACTATAAGGGTGGTTTAAAGCTAGCTTTGACCAAACCCTTAAAATTCAGTTAGCTTGTTACTGGCATAGCTGAGAATTAGGGCCCAAGGTTCTTATTTTAAACCCTGGATCCTATTCTTTAAGGTGACATTGCTTTCCCTCCACTRATCAATTTTATTCATGCATACTTTTGGATTGTCTTTAAAATACATATGAAACCTCAACAATATGATTCTGAAGATACAAAGGTGCCTGTGATTATCCCACAGCCCTTCTGCTCATGGGTAACTGTGACTTGGTGCTAAAGGGGCTACTGCATATTTTCACCTCAYCCATTTTTCTGGGATGGGTGGAAATCTTCCTCAAATGTTTAGGTGTAATGAGATGCATGTGGTACACAGTGCCAAACAGATGTCGGATTGAATCACGCCACCCTACATGAAGCAACCTGCCACTCTGCACCACGGTCTCAAGGACTCTGGGTTCCTATTTATGGAAGATTTGCTTAGGAATGAGCACAGGGAAGATATCTTAACCAGGAAGCCAGGCTTTAAGGGTTCTGCTTATAATAAATTATTTGGTATGTAGAATAAGCCATTTTAATTTTAACGTGCCCTCAATCTGATATTTTAAGTTGCCATACCAATACAAACACATCAAAATTGTGACTTTTAGGTCTACCCGCATTTTAGACTAAAATTTTGCTCTTTTATAAAGCTTACGTTGTAATGAAGCACATTGAAGTGACRATGCCTATGCAGGCCCCGAGAACCTCAGAGAAATGATGGGATAAATCCACAGAAGTCAATACAGATACACCACTTTACACCAGCTGAGGMGCTGATATTTTAGACAGAAAACACACAATGAGAAATGAAGTTCATATGAGCTTGAGGAACAGTCTTCCACCTGCAGTAAGAACAGCCTTGTATTTTAAAATCTTTTTCATCAGCCAAAGGCCCTACTTCTAATTAATGGGGACAGGAGCTAACAAAGTTACTTACCACAGGACCCTACATTGTTAGGTACTATCCAAGACTGCAAAGTTTCACCACTCAAGGGATTCAATTTTTGGTCAGGAAGAAGAAGTAGCTGTAAGTTTCATGGAGTAATTGGGGGGGGGGGGGAACAACCCAAAAGTATCTCTTCAGAGAATCACAAAAGACTTGGGCTGCTTTCAGCAAATCCTTTCCAGAGCTACTTCAAAAAGTCTGAGCTGGTCAAAACAAACATATAAACAAAACACAGACTCCTTCCTAGCTTATTATCTTGGTATTTCTTTACCCTTTCTGAGGTTTAAAAAAAAAGGCTGCACAAAAAGACCTCCTAGGTAGCTATTGAGTGAGGAACGCTCTCCTTCGGGTGGGTGTTCAATCACTCCATCAGTGCAAAGCCGCATCTGGATCACTGGAATTCCCCCTCCTCACAACAACAACACAGCTTCTTAAGACATATGATATACTAAAAGACAGGTGGTCTTCTAATAAGCTTTACAGAATCACAGAATCGCTGAGGTTGGAAGGGACCTCTGGAGATCATCTAGTCCAAYCCCCCTGCTCAAGCAGGGTCACCTAGAGCACATTGCACAGGATTGCATCCAGGCGGSTTTTGAATATCTCCAGAGAAGGAGACTCCACMAYCTCTCGGGGCAACCTSTTCCAGTGCTCTGTCACCCTCACAGTGAAAAAGTTTTCCCTCATGTTAAGATGGAAGTGTCTGTGTTTCAGTTTGTGCCCATTGCCTCGCGTCCTGTCGCTCGGCACCACTGAAAAGAGTCTGGTCCCATCCTCTCGACACCCTCCCTTCAGATACTTGTACACATTGATAAGATCTCCTCTCAGCCTTCTCTTCTCCAAGCTAAACAGGCCAAGCTCTCTCAGCCTTTCCTCATAAGAGAGATGCTCCAGTCCCCTAGTCATCTTTGTGGCCCTTCGCTGGACTTGCTCCAGTAGTGCCACATCCCTCTTGTACTGGGGAGCCCAGAACTGGACGCAGTACTCCAGATGGGGCCTCACCAGGGCTGAGTAGAGGGGGAGAAWCACATATCAGAGTATCAGCAGTAACCTCTATACTTAGGCCACAAATGACAGGTTTGTTATCCTTTCTTTTGAAACTGATAAATTGGTTCAGATTTAGGGCTGGCTTTTTAGCTGCCAAGAAAGAAAGAGAGGAGAAGAGGAAAGAAGCAAAGAATAGAGAAAGTGGCTTTCATAGGAGATATTTAAAGCTTTGTAGAAAATTCAGAAGGACAGACATTATTGTGTTGCAGTCATCTTGGCTCTACCAAACTTTAGAAATTTTCAAAGCAAATGGCCCTTTAACTCTCTATAAATCTGTCCGCTGCTTAGATAGATTTGGCCAATAAATCGTCTCCCTTCATACAGAAACAGTTAACAGGGTATTTAGCTAATACAAATCAGTGATGTTCCCTTTAATGATACTGATTTATATAGGATAGGTTTCTAAATGTATCAAGATAAGAAACTTCAGACACTGACATGCCCTTCAAAGTCATTAGGCCAGTTTTGGTTCTGAGTATTAAATAGGTGGGCCTTAAGGGTTTAATGAACTGTCAGAGCTGGTAAAACCAGCAAATAAAAAGATACAAAACTTTCTTTTAAAAAAAAAAGTAGTAGTGACCAGCCATAAAGAGGACAGGGAAAGAGAAAGGAAAAACTTAAATGATCATGATAGGAAAAGTTACTGTTCATACCAAAATAGCATAATCCAAAGATCACTGAAATAAATTCAGAGACTCCTGCTCAGTTTCAAAAATTTGCACCAAACCATGAAGAGTATAAACTGTGCAACATGTAAAGCCTTTGAATAGTAGTAAAACTCTTAGGATCAAATTCTTATTTGTGGTTGATTTGCATCAACTCGGAAGAACTTCAGGCATTGATGCTGATGTCTGCCAGGCTCAGAGCAGATTCTGGTCATCTCTGTTATGAGTCCAAGAAACAGTGCTGCTTTCAGACAGACAGTAAATTAAAAAGGCTAGTAGTGAAAAGATATTTAAAAGCAGTGATAAATAGAGTTTCTGAACTAACTTCAAGCCTCACAGTCCCACTAAAGACAGCAGAATTATTCAAATGCTGATTTTCTCAGCTGYTGAACTGTTTAATTGGACTGAAACCTACTGGATGAATATCTACATGGACATCTCAGAGAATACAGAAGATAATTAGTAATGGAAGCAGTTTCTTTTTAGCAGACTTCAGCATAGATGTTTATGAATCATCCCTCCCTTGGCATAAATGATGAGGGAACATGGTTAATCATACTAATAACAATTAATAAGTTGGCACTTTTATGGTGGCATGGAGGAACATTTATTACAGACTATACATACTTGTAGAGAGCAATATACCATAGTGAGTCCCCAGCATAATTTCCTTACTACCCCTCAGTGGTCCATTTTCAAGGGAACAGCCTAACCTCACCCTGCAGAGACAAGGCAGGGTAGGTCATGTTAACAAATTAATGTCACCAAGTAGCAGAACAGACAACACAAAACCTTTGCTTTCTTTGCACAAGTAATCTTAACCTTACTGTATYGGTTTGTATGGGGTAAATGCCTAGGTGATGAAACTCAATAGAGGGGAAAGACTGGAGACAAGACGACATCTTCTAACAACGAGAACAAATATTTGCCTAGTGGGTCACCATAATCATCTAGTCTTTTTTAATACCATGAATAAGAAATCAAAAACTACCACCCTGTTAAATCAATCTGTCTGAGCTCAAARCAGGGAACACAATTCTACACAAACCTGATAGAACTAAATAAAGTCTATGGACATAACCCTAATTAATTTAGTGTATTTGAATTCCTGGCCTCCAGTCTCTATTGTGTAAACTGCAGCAGCTGCAGCTGTATTGCAATGAGGATCAAGCCATGCCAAACATGATGTGTATTTCAGTTTGCAAATATTTGCGGTTTCTGCGTGGGAACGTTGACATAACATTGCAATCAAYTAAACAAACAAGCTACAAGGGTACTATTGACTGGGAGCATAATGCTCCAACAAATCTGGCCATTGAAGTGAACAGGTACCAAAAAAAATTTTTTTTTTCTAATCCTTTTGCCATCAAGGAATCATCATGTTCCACTTCAGTATATACTAAGATCTTGATTTATTCATGACAAAATCCAACTTGCAATGGCAAGTGGTGAAGAAATAAAAGGACATGATGATTTAGAAATTACTCAAGCAGCTCTGGGAGTTGGTGGGGCCAGCTGGAGTAAAGCTATGGTGAGGACATGCCAAAATTTCCTTGTATTCCAGATTCAATATCTGTATGACTAAATACCAAGTAAGTTTCACTCAAAATATCCAACTAGTGTTCAAGATGTGCTGCATTTACCCATCACAATTTCCAGTTTGGTTATGATGCCCAAAGACATCCAAGGAAACCAATGAAGAAGGGAGAGGAAATATAGTTTCTTTTGATTAGCATCAAGATTTAAGTTGGTTCACTCTTCAAACTGAGGARTAGAAATGGTGCTGTAAATCAGAAGAAAATCCTCAAGGCTATACTTGGAGCAGGAATTCTGCTTGAATAAGAATTGCCTGAAAATTGGCCAAGCCCATAGGTTGCTACCAGTAYATACAAGCAGAGGCTGGCAGGGAAGCTTATCTTGCCGGACCTGACTCTTGCTCTCATGACATCTGTCGTTCCTGTTTTTGACCTTTGTCAGACAAGCGTAGGAATCTCACAAAGCTGACAAGCCCTTGCAAGTAGAAGCAAGAGTCMCTTGATGTGCATTTAAAGTACAGCGGATCAACTTTTCTCTCCTCCTCTTACTGGTCCTGTCACAAGCAGAACGCACTCCTAACAAATAGAGTGGGGGCAGATTACAGAAGGAGCTGTCACTGCTCCACTGTCCATCTGTATTAAACTCTGGGCACTGAGAAGAGCTGCTGTTACACCTAATATTCCTCAGCTGCCTGGCACAGCCAATGGAGGGGCACAGCGCTTCGAAACAGGCACCCACTTCACTGCTTTGCTTGTGGGTTTGCAGACAGCCCCAGGCCCGTGGTATATTTAAGGCCTGTAAACGGTCTCTGTTGACACGTGAATATGCTGCTTGTTTGAAACGCTTGCAGGRACAGTTCCCGGCTCCTGCTGGAGCTTGCCACAGTATGAGAGAGGAGGGGAGAGAGGCAAAGAGGAAACAAACCCACATAAACACTTCAAGTGCCAGTGAAACAGTGCTGCAAGAGCTACTGCACTGGCTGCCCAAGGACATCCTCTGGGGGCCGAGGTGTTTACTGGGAATGAAAAGCACATATGAAAATTAGGACTACCTTGAGACTGTGGGAATGACAGCGGTGGAAGAGTCACTGCTGGGGGGGATGGCCACTGACGTATATGCTTAGCTATAGGGTTGACTGCTGCCAAAAGC
Source organism: Apteryx rowi (assembly GCF_003343035.1). Lineage (NCBI taxonomy): Eukaryota > Metazoa > Chordata > Aves > Apterygiformes > Apterygidae > Apteryx > Apteryx rowi. The sequence continues at coordinate 205,860 of NW_020448497.1, read as the reverse complement.
ACAAACTACTGGCAGTCCTAAGGGTTACGAGCCAAATCTTAGCTTTACTGAAACCAGCTGGAGCTTCTTTGCTGATTGGAGTGACCAGCTGACCTGCCCCTAAGAGATGCCAACATTTCTTTAATCCACTGTAACACCTTAGTGTTTGTAGCTGCTACGCAGGGGAACAGCCCAAAAGACGCAAGGGGCTGAAAATGACAAAGGCGCAAGAAAATTGTCCCAGCACATGAGCCCAGCATTGCTTTGAGAATCTGCCAGGTGGTAAACCTGGATTTCCTCTCCACAATGCTATTACATTGGGGAACATGCAGTCTGACTTCTGTAACCGCCGAAATGACTGAATCACCTTTCCACACACTCTCTGAAAACGGATATTCCTATGAATGATTTCATTTTAAGCTTTTACTTTGCTGATGCTACTTTTACTCCACTGGAAAATTGACAAATCCTCACAAGAGAAAACAAATTAGACTGATTCTTGAAAATCCCGGCCCATCCTGATCAAAACCCATTCAAGTCAAGGAAGCAAGGCTGGAAAATCCACCAGGCCCCCAGCACCTGCAGCCCAGCGCAGCACCCAGTCTGCACTGCAGAGAAACAACCTTTACTTAGAAAGTACCAAGTGGCCAAAACCAGAAGATGTGACAGGACAGACTGTCACAGTCCTCTGTCTCCCTAGCGACTATTCTGGGATAACAGCCTAGGGATTCCAAATGGGAGCTGGTGCCTTTTGTGACCTGTGGCTTTTAAATATAATGCTGATATGCAGATCCAGTGGCAAGAAAAACAAAAAAAAAAGAACGACTCTGTACTAGCTGGAAGAGCACATGGCACTAAGTTTGACATGTAGCTCGTTTTACTTGGTAAAACCAGCATATTTCTGAAGAATGGAGATATAATCCTGTGATTGCTGAGGACTTTTACTTGCTACAGATGGTCATTGGTTTACTGAACRTAAGAAGTTTCTCCTAAACTATAACACAAATTTTGAATCACAGATGAGTGAAGAGGATTCTCCCTCCCAAATTCAAATGCTTATGTTCTGCAACCAGGAAACAAYAAATAAGGAAATTAATATTTCTTGTTTCACCTTTCTTCCAAGAGTACAAATAAAAATGACAGTGCTACTGAAATGCTGCTACTAATACTATACTATAGTAGCTTACTTTACTACAACAATAACCAGTGCTCAGTGGTTAAAATTAAAATATGATTAAAAATGAATTTTAAAGAAGGGATTTTTCAGTGCAAGAGACCACCAAAAAAGGAAGCTAAGAGCTCTTCTGCTTTCCTGGTACTGTTACAATTTGGCATCAGCGGCACCACTGCAATGTAACCACGCTGGCAATGCGTGCTGATATGCAACTGCAACCCACTCTATACTCCATGCTGGTTACATGCGCTGTTTCGGCAGCTTATGGGGTAAAACATAGGATGCTTCCCCACTCGCACACAGTGCTATTCTTTTGAAACCAGAGCAGTAGCTTGATCAACCTGCCTTTTTCTATGTATCTACCACATCTGACATGCTGTGGCCTCATTGTCACTTCCACAAAACGAGTAACTCTGAATTTTAGTAGCTCCTAATGAACACAAAAATGTTATCAAATCCAATTACAGGAAATAATGTTGCAGGACAAGGAGTTTGAACCTCATTACCCACACAATCTTCCTCTCATTTTAACCTGTGCCTCTTTTTTTTTTTTTTTTATTCTTGTTGAAGTTTCTAAGATCCCTTTAGCTAACACAAGTGAAAAGTGGTTAATATAAACATGTATCTTAGGAATCATTTTCTGATAAGCAGCCCACATGAACCATGTCCTGAGGATATATATCATCAGTAAAACCCTCCTATCATTTACGATTTCTTCTTCCTTAGATAATTCAAAAGATTTTCTTTAATCATTCTTTAAAAGTGGTTTTATCAAGTTTTATTACATAGAACGAATGTCTCTAGCAGTCCAAATCCTCTTTCCATTTTCTTAGGAAAAAAGAAGCAGAAGTGATTTCACCCAATTCACCCAAAAGATAAAGAATAGTCTTTATGGCACTGCCATATTGCAAGGATAAGAGATGCTAGACTAAAATCCATGTTGGGTATCCTTAAGCTGGATCCTTCACAGACTTTCTATGAAAGCCTGGACAGTCATTTAATCCTTCTGAATCTGCAGCCCAAAGTAGCAACAATTGCAGGGCCTTGCGTTTACAGTGCTTAGCGCAACAGCATTCTCGCATCGACTGCAATCTGAATGCTACTCTACTACATATAGCAATAACAATAAAGGAAAATAAGCTGCACAGACAACAACTAAGATAGTGAATTATGTGCGATAATGTCAAAATTAACAGCAGGGAATAATATGTGATACAGCAGTTGTTGGCCATTTTACAGAGTGAAATTCAGTCTTGTCCCAAGATACATACATTGCTTTGGTTTCTGAAGATGACATCCTTTGACATTCCAATGTCACAGGAATCWTTCCAAAAATGAGGTTCCAACAGAAACTTTACAAAATTCAACAAGGGCAAATGTGAAGTGCTGCACCTGGGAAGGAAGAACCTCTGACAACACAGGCTGGCACTGACTGCCTAGGGAGCAGCTCTGCTGAAAAGGACCCGAGGTCCTTTTGCCTTTCCTTTTCACCCTAGGTGAAGTGGGGAACCTAGTAGCAACTTTTTGGGTCATCAAGGAGGTCATCAAGAAGACAGAGGCAGGCTCTTCACAGTAGCACATGATGAGGACAAGAGAAAATGGACATAAGTTGAAACAAGAGAGGTTCAGAATTGATATAAGGAAAAAACATTTTCCCCATGAAGACAGTCAAGCATTGGAGCTGGGTGCCCAGAGAGGTCAGTCTTCATCTTTGGAGGTTTTCAAAACCAGACTGGATAAAACCTTAAGTAACCTGGTCGGACCTCACGGTGGACCCTGCTTAGAGCAGGAGGCTGGACTAGGTGACCTCCTGAGGACCCTTCCAAACTTAATTATCTTGTGATGCCACAAACCTCACTCAGAAAGAGGAAATGTCTTGAGTTTCTATGGCTGAGTCACTTCCTAAGCCCATCTTTTGAAACTTCTGACCAGAAGCAATTTAGTAATAAAAGTGATATCTTTTGCATATGTGAAGTGGAGGCTGGATTGAAACCAATAATTCATTACACCTCAGCCAGATGTCCAACTTCCAGTGCCAACCACCTGGGCAATTTAACTGATGCCTGAGCAGAACAGAAAGATGTTGTGTGTCCTGTTACAAGTAGTTGCCTTAGAGTTTTCAACGTTACAGTCAAAATGGTGAGACTTTCAAAAGCATGTTAGTATGAGGTATGCAAGTTAATGAAAAGCAACAGCTCTCAGGCTTTTAACTCATAGACCTGTTCTTAAAAAGCTCCACCCAAGGGGTAAAATTTTCCAGTTTGTTGACATGAAATTGTGTCTTAACAGCATATTCTAGCACCTAACTGGAGAAGAGCCTGATTTAACATGCTTATAAACTCCACTGAAGAGAACAAGAATTCTGGGCATTTAAAAATCTGAACAATATTTTGTTTACTTGTCATAAGAGCTCAATACATTAGCAAACTTAAATTTCAAAGCTCAGTATTAAGGTGATTTGTTAAGGACAACTGCTAAGTCAGGTTAGAATGATACCTATATTCCGTACCAGAAGCCAAGGCAGAAAGTAAGATATATTCATCACTTTTTATCTTTTTTGTCATTCCTTTTTGTGCTGTGTATCTGCATTTATGTGATTTGTGCAAAGTATGTTTATATTTGTATTTACATGAATCTTATTAGAGAAWTACCTGCCAGTTTGACATTGCATTTACCTTACCAGCGCTTTCAGACTTTCTTATTCAGATTTTTTTTTTTCATTTTCCTTTCATCCTGGCAGAGAATGTGTCCTACTTTCTTGTTTGGAGATGAGATGCTTGCATTACGCATTCTAAATAAGATTTTTTTAAGACAGGTTGACATGGTCATCGAGAGAAATGTACTCAGAGTTAGTTTCCTGCCCCAAGGGAGCTGCGCTTAAAGAATTTGATTTCAGGGTGGGATTAAAACATGATGCAGTTCATGTGCAGAATGACTATTTACTGTATGCTAAATTTTCCAGCTGGAGGGTGAAGCTACCAGACATGTTTTTGTCATAACCCTGTATTGCAAGAGCCCTTTTAGGCAAGAGAGAGCAAAACAGGAGTAGAGGGTATTTACTGAATAAATCAATAGAGGAGAACTTTTTCAAAAGCTTGCATGGAATTCAAGCATGCAGCATGTACTAAGCGGCCTTTTAAACCTCCCTTCTAATACATCCATATTCATCACAACGGTGCCTTTAGATCAAAGGAAAACAAAAACAGGGATGGAAGAGACTTGATGAAATCATCCAGAGTCCAGCCCTGTGCCTGAAGGCAGGATCAACACTACCTGTGTGATTGCTGACAGAGCACTGTCCTGTTCTTAAAGATCTGCAGTGATGGAAATTACACAACCTCTGCAGTCAATCTGCTCCAGCATTTTATCAGTCTTAACTACAGAAGATGTTTCCTAATGCCTAACCATGAAACTTCCTTGCTGCAATTTTAGCAGTTTCTTATTTCCTCCACTAATACAGCTCAGGGAAAAAAAAAGTTACTGACCTTGGGTCCCACAGGCATTTAGTTGCACAGCTTGAAAGTGAATCTGAATATCCTTAGTTACAGTTCTACCTTTAAAATGAAAATACCTTTTCTTTTGGAAAAGAGGAAGTGCACAAACACAAAAGAATGGAGTACTAACACCAGGGAATTTCATAAAACACAGAACACCCCTTCTAGAAGAAGAATACCCTACTACTTGCCAGCACAGAAAAGTAACAACTATATAGGTACTCAATGCATTCAAAATCTTTGTGCATGTACTCTTCAGTTAAATCTTACAGTATCCATATGAAACTGGCAAATATCATGTAAAAATTTAAAGGTGCAAATTTGAGGCAGAGAAGAGAGTAGTGACATGTTTAAACCCACCAGGATGATCAGTAGGCAGAGCTAGGAACAGAAACTGCATGTCTTTCTCTGAAGTTCTGTGGCTAATGGGAATAAAATTAATAAAGTAATGGAAAATTTCTGTTTCACATGAGAAACTTGCCCACTTTTCATTTAAAAGGTTTGCTTTTGTGATTGTTTGTTTAAAATTCTATGGGCAAATTTATCTGTAGTATAAGACCATTGATTTCAATGGACTTACAGCAGAGATAAAGATGCTAACATTCACTTATATTCCCCCCTGTAATTTTTGCTCTATCAGGTAAAGCACCGCTTGCCAGACAGGATACAGAATTGTTATAGCTGGTGTCCTTGTGACATTTCATTAAGCTGATCTTTTAAAGCTTAGCATTAGAGGTACTGAAGTCTTGCTGGAAGAACTTAATTGCATTCTATTTTCCCTGACTGAAGATGCATTTGAAGAGTCAATGTGCATTTTGATTTTCTTTAGTTTTTTTCAAGGTCTTTGAACCACAAAAAATTATAAGTTTCTCCATCTGCTTCACTCACTCTTCACTTTTGGTTTGCTTGATCTTACCATTCACATCTGTTGATGCCACTATCCTTCACACAGGTGGAGAAATGATAAAAAGGACATATCAAAAAGGTATAGAAAATGGAGAATGTTTCTCTTTGCTGTGAGCAAAAACTACTGCCCCCTCCTTTCAAATATCAAAATAACAAAATTCTAAATAATCACCTCCAGATAATACACTGCTCCTTCCTTCACATTATTCCAAATAATGGTAGCATACAGAAGGATACAAATATTTCCATCTACATACAGATAGAGGAGGTCTGTGAACAATCATCTATCTGGAAACGTCATTATAAATGTTATAAACCTAAGTTTTGTTTTGAGATTTGCCACTCTGGAGTCATAAAGGTGAAGTGAAATTACTGATCTTAGAGCAACAGAAATACTCACCTAATATGAATTATATATTTTTGGGTTAGTTTTTGGATTTCTCATCTCTGCCTGAGGAATCTAAAAAATAAATTGTTAATTCTGAGCAATTGGATTTGGCTTTCTTTGGAACAAATAGTCCTGAGGGCCTCTTCTCACTTATGCTGAATCAGAGGCAGCTCAGATAAAGTCGATGTAGTTTCACAGGTGGAAAATAAGAGCATGTAACAGAAGAATCAGGCCCCTTGTTTGTTTTTTATAACCTCTGCTCTCTGGAATCCAATTCCCTAGTCCTGTCTGTGAACAATAAAAGTGTTATTTAAAGGCCAGGTTTTCCAGCTGAGATCTGCACTTTGACACAAGCAATGACTATTTATTCACAAACGTATTAATATATTGTAGCCACAGACAGACATTCATTAGTACATGCAATAGGAAGTGCCTGTGCAATCCACGCTGTATTAGAGAAGTCAATGTTTCAACATAAATCTTTACATTCAAGTATATTATGCTTTTTCTGTAGAAAATAACACTTTGAAGGATTTTTGCTTTCTCAGTTTCTAATTAGGAATGAATATTAATAATTGCTATTTGGAAGAAGATGGGCTTAGTGGTAACTCAGCACTTACAGAAAGGAGGAGTGGGCTTTGGGTTATTCTGTTTTTAAGTTATTTAGATTGAGTGTGTCTGCTAGTCAACTATGCTAGTGTCAAGATGACCGGCTTCATTTTTGTGTTCAGTGATGTACACAGTGCCAGCCTTAAGGAGACAAGTCTTTCAATTACCCTTCAGTAATCCCTACGTTTCCAGTCCCTCAGCTCCTTAGGGCTCTGACAATATAATGAAACTTAGCCACTGTTGCCTGAGAAATTCTCCTTAGCTCTGCCAACACACCTCAGTCAAAGATGGAGCACACGTTTGCGCTGCACATCGGAGCATAACTGGCTCAAACACCACACTCAAAAAAGACTCTTAACCAGCTAGCTTCTCTACCAATAGCAATGAATGTATTTTGACTTGGACCCCTGCAAACTCTACAAGTCTGCATAGAATCCTTGAAGTCCGTCCAGCAAACGTCTACCACCACCGGTACACAGCGCAGCCAAAAGCAGCCAGTTTAGACAGTCCTGTATAAAAAAAGGGGGTCACAGTTTTCAATGGCAGGACAGACAGATCTATCCATCTTACCCTGCAGTAGATTCTGTGTTGGTCCTGGGCTCCCATACAACTTTGTCAAAATATCTCAGTCTTGCCCTGGAGGAGTCCCTGCATCACTTTCTCTCCTTCACCATGCTGTAATTTAAAAATCTGTCTATGTACCTATATACTTCTAAAGGTTTCTGCAGGTTATCCTTCCAGAAGGTGAACTGGTGCCTGGGGCTATTTTGGAATTGGAAAAGCAAAGGGCAAACCTAGTTATTTTGTGCAGAAAAGCTGCTAGCACTCACACATAGTACACTCATCAGGATTACAAATCCTGCACTCCTATGGCTGGATTCTGCTTCTAAAAAAATCCAGAGGTCATTTGATTTACACGGTGAGAACAGTGTCAGAATCAGCCCCTTATTTATTTACATTTTTTTTTGACTGCATCCAAGGTCCAAAATTAACTATAGCTTGTGCACATTCTCGAAAGAACAGATTGCATTTAGCAGCCTCAGATGAAACAAACATGTCTAAGTTACATAAATAACCCCTGAATATTAAAATCCCAAGGACCTAAATACATATAGCCAATGTTGTATTCTATCTGCGCTATATAAAGAAATTGCACAGAGTAAATTGAAATGTCTGGACCAGCCCTGCAGAGAAATTTTTACTCAGAAACATATAGTTCCTATGCAGGTCTTCTAAGCACATGGTGGGCTTGCTCTTTTCAGGTGCCTGAGCAGAACCAAGTTTGATTTGAATGGCTATGCAGTGATTAATAATAATAGAAATAATGATTGCACCTTTTTTGCAACTAACCTGTGTACTGCCCTGAAGCATTTTGGCCATTAGAGACAGTAACACAATCCACCAAACAGATTTCCTTAAGGTGGGGTGGAGATGGTGCCACTGGAGAGATTTAGTACGAGGGAGGGAGAAGAGAAGGGGAACAAACATTCTTATACAGGGAGATGCACAAGCCCTATGATTCAGGTAGTCTTACCTCTCTTTCAAACAGTTGGGGGTAACTGGAGGTTTGGAAGCATGTTGCAGCTTTCTTCTCCATGTGCCTGCAATGCATCCAACTATTCCCACAGCATAAAGCCCTACTACATCACCTCTTCCACTCCAATATCTAATTTAGACTGCCAATGGCACTTAAAAGACACCTTGATACTGAAGTATTCAAGCTGTGAGACAAGCTCTGCGTGTAGGTGTGTAGAAAAGATTCATTCTAAAAGGTGGTGCAAATGGGCAAGGAGGAAAGAGAAGCTGACACTATTTTAGGAGTGTGTATCCGTGTATGCATGTATTCTTGTCTCTAGGACTGAAAGCAGAGCATATAGCTTTGCTGAGTTAAATCTAGACTCACAATAAAATTCTGAGCCTGTTTAAAAATAACAGAAACAAAACACTCTTATACTTTAGTTCTACTAGTTTGTATACTCAATTCAAAGTGCAGTATGAGGAAGCTCCCAGCCCCAAGCCATTGAAAATAGCACTCTAAATGCTTTTCAGTGCAATTCCACATAGCCTGATGCTTACCTTGGGCATACTTTCAGCTTTATACAATTTTAATTAATCCTTCATGATCTGCAGTGAGAGATAAGCCAAAGAGTAGAATACCTGTTATCTTGTTTCCAGCCATAACTAYGCAGCAAACAATCTGTCTACTCTAACAAGACAAAGGGGCTCACAAGCACATTAATGTTACCCTATACAATTAAAGTTGCACAACAGTATGGGTCTGGCTCCTCTGAAAAGGACAACGCTTCTCTGGTTCATCTGCCCTGTGTAGCATGTTCCTGATTGCTTGCTTTGTGCGCGTCCTGAATAAGCTGGGTTTGAAACTTTCTAAAGGTGTGCTTTCACTGGAGACTGACCTACACTGCTCCTTGCAAGATATGTACAACGCTATTTCACAAAATTTCAAAAATATTTGTGCAACCTGAGGGAATTCTCAATGTGTGAAACTGATAATCAGGCACAGACTGTTTAAAAGTATTGCTTGTGCAATCTCATTTGGGTAGCTTTCTAAGGAAAAGCAAAAGAGAAGAACTATAGGCTTATTGGAAGGAGAGAGGATACAGAATAAGGAGGTTGGTGCTTTTAATCTTGGTTCTCCCACTGACTTAAAGCACAACCTGAGGGGACTGTTACTCTTTAAGATTCACTTGCTCTGTTCATAAAACAAACCTGATAAAATTATCAGTGTAACTTATTTAGCTCATATTTCTTCAATAATTTGTGCAAAGTAATTTGAAATGCACTGATGAAATGTGTTAGGGGCCAATTACTGTTACTTGTAGAAATCCCACAAAATAGGAGTGGACCTAGCTGCTAGGACCTTAACCGGCACAGATGTTCTAGCTCTAATAATTTCATGGGACAGATTGTCAGCTGAGTTACACTGGCTAGGGCAAACTCAGATATCAGCTGAGGATCTGCTGCTTTTTATATTTGTACATTTATCTTTTGTATATTTGAATTTCAGGACCAAGTCCACAATAGTTCACAGGCAGAAAGATATGAGGACTTGCAGAGTAAAAAACAGCAGCATTCTTTGTAATGTAAAGATCAGAAAGAAATGTAAACCGAGTTCACCTAGGAAAAAGGACGAGCACTTTAAAAGAAAAAAGCAGATCCTCAAAATACAGAAGAGTCAGTTTAAGCAAGGCTAATTTTTATAACAATGCAAGGTTCATAACTGTGTCAGAATATTACGGTCAAATTGTAAAATAACTCCAGGTTTTTCCATGTTGAATGAAGCTAGGTCAAGCACTTGTTCTTTTTTTTTGCATACACTTAGATACTAAATAGTGTTAACGCTGCCATTTGGTACTTACTGCACAGTAAGTAACAAAGAAAACATTTCATACACAAGCTGGATTTGATGGTGCATTTATATTCCATTTGCACTTTCCCAGAAAGAAATTGGATTACCACAAGCACATTTAAACTTGCTTTTAAAAGAACCTAATACGTGTTTTAGGTCTACATGGGCTGTAAATTACCAGAATACTTTTAAGTGAAAAGTAAGAGATTAATCAGACATTTTTCTTTGCTTCAAGGTAAACACATGCTTCTTTAAAGCTTCTCGTTTGTGTGCTAACTCTGCTCTGGATTTGATTTTTCCATACTTTCTTCACCCATAATATAATTTAGTTATTTCCAGGAGCTGGTACTCTGCCTGGGTATAGAAAACAAGCAACTTCCAAAACCTACAGCAGCTGTTAAACAAGAAGCAGTGCAGCTGTATTAGCCCCTTGTGACACATTCATTACTGAACGCAAACTTCCTTCGTTCATTGGCATTCCAGTCTGTAAAAATTACCCAGACATAATGATGAGGGGGAATGAAGCTGGGGGGGGGGAAGCCCAACATATTAATGGACTCTCAATTTCTAGCCTACCTTGTTTTCTGTGGATAAAGTAACAATGAAAGGAAGCGTGTAGTTACTTGTCAGAGGAAACTGGCCATTAATTTCAGTGGAACTCGATCCCTACGCATGCAAAATTTCTGACCATCTCAGCAGTCATTTTTTTCTATTTGTATGGAACACAAAGTAACATGTGCTCTATAAAATGCATCAGTTCATCAGCGATGCATTTCCGTGCCTCCCCACAGGCATTCCCACAAATTTTCCCCGCACTGGGTCCCAATGAGCAAGCCTTACATCATACCTAAGGGTCTCTACCCAACAGATATACATATTGCGGGGTTCAGTTTTCTGCTTGAATGACTTCATTTTACCAAATCAGCTCTAGCAGATGTGGGATGCTTATGAATTTTCTCTCTGCTGATATTTTACTGCATATTCCTAGCCCTATGCAAGGATATCAAGATTTATAAGACAGGAGGTTTACCAGATGTTTTGTTCCCCTTTGCTTTGCCAGAGGTCCCACTAGGTAGCTAAGAGTCAAGCACAAAGTGAATAAGGAGATCACTGCTGATGGCATATATTTTTCTATGTAGGAAACATATGGTGAGATTTGCCGTACTGAATCAGAAGGCTGATCCATCAAGTTCTCTAGCCGGCCTCTGGCAATGGCCCATACCTGCTGGCCAACATCTAACCTGAATAATTTTACTCTTCCAGTTACGGTATCCCTTTCCTTGCAGTCTTGACCATGTTGTTATTCACTTACTGTTCACTTCCTGGCCCGCATTACTGAATACGCAGTGTAAGTTTATTTATCCAGAGTTAGGAGTCACAGATATAACAGAAATATATTTCTGAGTCTAGGTGATGTTTTTACATTCAGACAAAGTAATAAACTTAAAAAATGCTGCGCTTTTTCTTCCAAAAACAGTATTTCATCTCTGGTTTTTCATCAGTGATTATGCATAGTAATTATTTTTGCATGAAATAGTGCATGGTTTCAGTCAAATAAACACCCCCTGCAAACCATGAGCAGATGCTACAGCTGGTGATACAGAGAAAACAGAAGGGAATTCCTGATTAATTACAAATTGAGCTGCTTTGGTCAGCTACAAGTATCCAGTGAAAATCACATACTGTTTAAATAACCCTCAGCATGTCTTTCAAAATGCTGGGGGCTGCAGGTCCTAAGTCACTCTGAGCCAGGGTTTCTAGAAAGCAGTCTCCAGCTGCCATGGCAGCTGGGTTTAGTTCTTCATCTGGAGCAGAGCAAGCAAAACACTTCGGTTGCCCTTCCAGATAAATTGTAATCGTTTTCTTAGGATGCAAGAAGAGAATCCGCAAAGCCCATCTCCCCTGCGGCTCAGCACGTACCCACAGATGGCCTTCATGCCCTCGCACACCACTCTCCAGCTGCCGCCCAGTGTATCGGTACCAGCCACACACTGTCGTCTGCACAGGGGCTTCCACTCCAGCTGCTGACCTGCCTAATGCTTGATCTCTGTATCTCCCTAGATTCTTATTGACCATAAACACCTTCAAATCTAGGATGGCAGAACAGACGACGATCAGAGTTTAATTCTATCTACCATTCTGTCAGTCGGCCGTGCAGCTACTGACAATGGGGAACCTGTAACACCCAGCCCCATTCCTCCTGCAAGCAGCAGCTGTATGCAAACCATTTTTGGATGGAGTTCTGCCTAATCCACTGCTCAAAAATCACTGCCTAATCCACTGCTCAAAAATCTCTACTGATGAAGAATACACAGTATTAATTTATAGCCTCTGTTGGCATAATTTCTGAGTAAGTAACTGCAAAAGAATTACATGTCTGCAAAACACACCCTAATAGGAGAGCTATTTGCTAACTGGGGTTTTCTAATAGGTCTATTTGTCCTATAGAAGTATTTAATCAAGGAAAGGAACTAGAAGTTATAGAGACCAGGATGAGAACTGGGAAATACAGCAAAACTTACATTTTAAGCTCATGCATATATGTAGCCATAGCCTAATATTTAAAAGGAGAGAGTGTTCACTCTAGAGTATCATAATTATATCTGCAAAGCAGCTGGTTTAATTTCATTTGGATATTCTTTGCATCTGTTTTTGCATATGTGTGCCCAAAAACATCCTTATTCCTTCTTTAAAAATGAGAAGGTAAAAGCAAACAAAACTCTACTGCAGGAGTGAATTCTATAGCTTTGAAACTTTAGGGAATACAGAAATGTACTCAGGCCAGCATAAGCTGTACAGCACCAGGTGAGCTGCACAAGCAGCTTAAAATAGGGTTTGCCTTTACTTTACTTTGCTTGCCCTCTTTTTTTCACAGAGATGGTGTTTTACTGTTCTCTGGAAAGTGAGCATTTGGAGAGCACTGATTAAACACAGCCCATACTCTGGGTGTTTGCCATTGGTAAGCTTTTCTCCAGAGTTGTACCAGTGAACCCAGATCCCGACCTGTGGCATCTCTTGCTATTGCAGTCCAAACTCGTCACCCAGGCACAGGAATCCTCCTCCCTCTGCTCCTCCAGATGCTCTCCGCAGAGCTCGGCTAGTGCACTTGCCTTGCAGCACCCTGCTGCCTCAGCTCAGCTCCTCTCRCCAGGGCTCTGCTAATGCACCCTGGTCTGATCGGCTAATCCCCGATGCCCACAGAGTTTTGCCACTGCACATCAAGTCCTGACTTATGCTATCCTATAGCAAATTGTCCTGAGCTCTCCTCAGCTCTGCAAATTACCTTTAAATGCTGGATACTAAGAATGTATTTACCATAACTGAGTTTTGAATACACAAATTAGAATATTGCTGATAAGCCCAGAAAATTAAATATGCAATCCATTTGACTCACAATATGGATTTATTTTCACAATCTGACATGAAAGATTTTGGAACTAGAAGAGACAAAATCTTATAGCATCTGTTCATGTGATGGTTGATCTAGCCTACATAAAACAAATTAAATGAGCCCTCTAAAAGCTCACTTTCACACAATACACTTTGGTTGCTCTTGACATTTGGGGGCTAGTTGTGCCCAAGGATGAATGAAAGCTTACTGAGAAGCTAGAAACAGTGCTACTATTAAGACTTTCTCAGAAAACAGGAACCCAGCTGGTTCAGGGAAACTGAAAGGCAAGAAAATTTTAACAGGAATAGGGGAACACTTTTTGCACAAACTCTACATTCATTTCAGGAACTCACTGCTGGAAGATATAACAAAACTTTCTCTTGGGACCATACTATGTTGCTCCTTATCACAAAATTTTGTGCTTTCCTCTGAAGTAACTCATACTAATAAGCGTTGGAGACTGAATATTGGTCTAGCTGGAGCACAGGTCTGATTCAGAATGAATGTTCCTGTGTGCCCTATCCTTTCCTTTTCTTCTTGTTTTTGGTGAGAGACACTTAGAAATGTACTTTGATACGTACCTCTACCACTCCAAGCAGTTCCATTTACCCAGCTCCTTTGTTATTTTACAGGGGAAGAAATGAATCTAACCTGAACAACAGCTTTGCAAACCCTCATGATGCAACAGAAAAAGTGCAAATTTCCAATTCATTTCTTCAGCTACTTGTGAGAAAGAAAGTAACTTCCTTTCTCTGTTTGAAAAGAGCATTAAAATGCAGCCGAATGCACTTCAAAACATCTCTAGCTGTAATGATTTCAGGCAATATGGAGATAGAAGAATATGATTAATGGCAGGGAATTGTTTGGCCACTTCTAAGTCTATTAATCAAAGGCCCTAAGGGGGGAGGCCAAGTAAATGGAAAGCTAGGTATCTGCAATTCTCAAGCAGAAATTTAACACATGGTAGTGTAAAAGACAAATAATGTATTGAGGTATAATTGTGAAACAACATTAGAGAGCTGAGATTCAGTGATGTGCTTCCAAGTCACACAGCCAAGTGACAGAAGCAGCAAAAGTAGCTTAGAGCTATATATGTTGTTCATCAGTTTGGGAAGCTGGGCGAACCTAAGTGGCCCAGGCAGAAATTAAAGCTGGTAAGAGCTGCTGAGCATCCGCATAAGCCTTCTCTGCTCCCGGACAGCTGACAGACAGCTTTGAGGTTAGTGCCAGCACTGAATCTCTGTAGAAGGATATTACACAGGCACTTCTACCCTTTGCACTCACTGAAGGGGATTTTGCAGAGAAGTCTCTGAATGTACTAATGCCACATCTATTCTGGGGGAATTCTTTCCTATCCAGCTAAGCRGTGGCTATGGCCACTATCTATCACAGCAATTATTTGGGAGGAAAAGATGCTTTCCTCAGTATAGAGTTTTGTTGACTTTTCCTATTAAAATGAATTATATGGCTTTTTAAAGCTCAGGACCAGTTGGGAACAGAATCCTTCATTTTCTCAAAAAAGACACTGTACTTGGAGATGCATTTGTGTACAAGATGTGGAAAAAAAAACCCAAAGTATTTACCATGAACATACACTGAAATTTGAAGACTGTAAACATGCCTTACCAACAAAACTCAACTCACCTATGAAAGATTAAACAAGCCCCTCACACTCCTTTGTATGCCTTTGATTCTCCATTAGCTGCAATAACTTTTAAAATAATACTGAATTTGGTACTGCATCTGAACGAGTTACTATGCTCCTAACAGGAAACCTCAGCAACTTTCTACACTGAGCCCTAAACGCAGATACCTCTTCCCCATGGTTATTATAACTGTCTGCCATGACAACACCATTCCCTTCATGCTAACACCACCAGCAGAGTCCAAGCTAGTTTTAGGAGAATAGTGTAAGGCCACATCAACACAGAGACTATCTGGCACTTCTTTTCCCAGATAACTGCTGCTAAAATAGCTATAACCTAGCTGCTTTTGAGCAATACAAAAAACATGAACTTTCCCCAAGAATAACAGTTTCTTTATTTCTCAAAAAAGCAAAGGCATTATCTTGGATTAAGGCCACTTTTACTCCTATCTAGGATATTCATGTGCGGAGAGATTCACGTATGGCTCTGCCAGCTGCCTTCCCCATACTGACAACTACTGCAAGCTCAGACCAGGCCACCCGTTACAGTTTTTAGGAAGAGTGAGGTTATCTATATCTTCTGTGACATTTAAAGGTAAGAGATCAATGAACACTTCAGACCATCTGCTCCTCTTAATCCTGGCTCACAAGAAAAAAGCAGGGCCTGCATACAGACCACTTACTTTTATAGCCACAGTAGATTTTGAAGACTTCAGTACAGTAAGCACTGAGGGTGGGGAAAGAAAGGGACACCAGCCAAACCCAACACTTCTAAAGTTGCAGGGGGCTTTGAAAAACCTTTCAATCCGCTGTTCTGCTTCATAATCCCATCCTTTGAAAATAAAAATACACAAGGAAGGGTAAGGGGAATAGGTGGTTTTAAGAAGTGATAGCTCAGCAGTAAGCAGACTGACACCCTGCTGACAGCAACAAAGATTGTGTTACTGACCTCTAAAACGTGTGACAAAGATGCTGGGAGGGGGGCATTATTCATAATTCAAGTATTTTTTTCTGCCATTTATAAAACTACTGCTTAGAAGCTTGGAAATGAAATCTATTTCTTTTCTCAGGCTTGATTACACGCTGATGAAGTCAGCTAAAGTTTTGCCACTGCCTTCAATGGGAAGAGGATCAGCTCTTTTGCTTGTTCCCAGGGCTTTGAATACTCAGGTTGCTTTTTCCCCAGGGTGGCTGCCACACTGCACCATTTAGAAAGAACAACATTAAAGTTTTTGTACCAGGGACAGTAGAAACAGCAAAGACTGAAATTCAGTACTTTTCTAAATCACCAACAGGAGTGAAAGTAAAGATGGGATTATACTAGAGCAGAGCAATCAGATCCATGAGTTCCACTTCATTTTTGTGTTCAAAGCTTTCTTATTCACACTGTTTAGAATTCTTGCCATGCATTCTTAATTACAGGGTCCCCACTGCACAAACTGCATCAGGTAAACAAAGATATAAAATCCCAGGTCTGTTCATTCTCCTCAGCACAAAACAACAAAGTACCTCTCTACCCCTGACATTGCACAGTACAACACAAAAATGAGGGGCACTTATTTTTCTTCTAATATCATTCCATTAAAGAATATCCCTTCCTCATTTGCAGGTCATGGAGTTAAAACACAGTAAAGGAGACCATGTGCTTGTGCGGCTTGGGGATTTTCACTACTGATATGAGCAACTCAGTGCAAGCAAGCCTTGCAAATTCAGAGCTGCAGCAGACAAGGAGCAGACACAAAGTTTGTGCCACCTTGCATCTCAGCACAGACTACTAAACAAGAACAGCTGAATTCAGAAGTGCAGAAATAAGCAGATCCACTTCTGCACTCTCCACCAGCTCTCTCAAGAAACAGGGAAATGGGTGGGGGGTATTAACTGTTCCCTTTACTCTTTATGCAGAACAGCCAAGTCAGCATGGGGCACAAAAATGATGGTAGGAAGAGACATACTAATACTGATTTAAAGCCACAAGAGGCTACAACCCGTTTCAAGAGCAAGGAGGAAGTGTATGACCAGTGCCAGCTCAGAGAAGTGCTTCTGAGTCACAACTTCTCAGTAAACTTGGAGGTACAGCTTTTAGACCACTACTTGCACTAGGCTGACCTTGACAGTGGAGTCTAGCCAACAACTAACAGAGCACCTAGAGGATAGCACCACACCCTTTATCATGTTTGCTAGCTTCAAATGAACCCCTTTTTATACACCCACACATTGTTCTTTCCTCATACCACAAGCATTTATCCTGTTACCTTTGATGTATGAGACAGAGAAAACACGTCCTTGTATTTTTTTCTTTTACAGGCACCTTACACTGTCACTCAACTCTCATAACTCAGACTCCTGCAGGAAGCAATAAAAAAAAAAGTGCTCTGTCCACCTCTGTTAGTGTTTCCCTGTCTGACACGGGATGCAGTTACAAAAGCCAGTGGAGAAGCTAATGTGTCAGAGCAGGTCAACTGAGAAGTGCTGGGGAGAGCACTTGATCCAGTTAGCTGGGGCAAAATAATGGATATTTATTCAGGAACAAAGTTACAAATAACTTTATAGGTCATCAAGGTCCAGCTTCTAGAGGTACAGGTAGCTATTCAGTTGATACTGCAGCTCACGACTACTTCAGCAAGATCCAAAACAACTTATATGCAATACGTACCACAGGCCTCTGTCATTTCTCACCACTGCACTACAAACATGCTACCCATGGCACCGGGTGGAGGCGCATGAGCAAGAGCAGCCCCCTCCCACACAAGCAGAGGAAAGTTGCACACATCTGACCAGTTTCAGGAGAATCCCCATCCCATCATTGTTATTGCCTCCATTAAAAAAAGGAATAAAAGATCATGCTGCTCATTCCAGCTCTGTGTTTGCTGACCTGATAACTTACTCTGAACCTGGCAAGATTAGAAGGGCCTTTCCTGCAGAACCAGCCTCCACCTTAGATAAAGGAAAATCTCTGGACAGAAAAAGCTCAGATTCCATGAGGAATTACGGTGAGAGATAGAAAGAGACTGGATTGTATGCCAGAGCCTGTGATACATGCAGAGCTACTTTATGAAATGACAGCCCTTGTTTTGTGAAGGAGCTAATAGCCTTGACAAGAATCATGATTTCCATTCAAGGGGCTCTAGCAGCCCAAGTAATGAGTCTAATTCACTCGCCAGGACTGTCATATTCACAAAACGCATTTGTTAGAAGCTGCATTGGGCCAAATGCTTAATAAATTCAATAATCTCCCCACTAAATGCATTAGTGCTGCCCAGCTATGATCTTGATAGATTGTGGTAGTTGCCCTTAAGCAATTAGCACTAGGACAATTGCTCAGATTGAGCTGGAACTAAGCACCAGCATTTGGTAATTGGTTTACTCTAATGAGAGAAAGAATTTCCAAAGAGAATATAGGCAATAAAAGCTGAAAAATACAATTTATGGTGCAGTGACAAAAATAAAGAGACTTTACAAAATTGGTGTTCTCCAGCACACAAGGAGACAGCTCCCAGTTACTTTGGTTTAGAGGCCACATGAGAGAAAACTACATTTCAGCAATGTGCAACAGGACATGAGTTTTGTCTCTACTTTACTATTAAGAACAGGATATTTCTTCTGCCGTTCTATGAATGGTAATTGAAACAAGTTATCTAACTTTCACTGTTAGCCTCATTAAATAATGGGTCAAGCCAAAAAAACAGATGTTTAAAAGCAAACTGAGCTCTGTGGCTAAGAACTACCAAGCAAATGAGATGCTATAAACAAATGGAAGTTGTGTGACGACTAACCCAAATGAGCCCCAGGAAGAGTCCACTGCGACAGAGGAACCTCGATGGACAAAGATGTGCTCAGCCGAACTGACGTTTCACAYCTCTTACAAAACACACAGGCAAGAAAAAAAAGTCATTGCTTCAGTTCAGGTCTCACTTTTCTTTCTCTTTACATGTTGTCTCTCTGCTAAGTAGGTGCAAAATACTAACATTTCAGAATTCTCTCACAGAAATACCAGGACTTTATACCTGCTTTGCCAGAGAGGAACAACCCCCAAATTTGTTCCTTGCTGTCTAGTAATAAAGAAGTCAAAGGAGACAGCAGCAAAGAGAAGGTTATGTGCACAAATGCATGCTTCTGCCCAGCACACATAATTGAATTACATATCTGATTAAATCAGAAAATAGAAATATCTTTAGATGTGCAGCACCCTGTATTCGGTACCTGAACTTGAGTTCAGCACTCACCTCACTGCCAACTATAATACAGCAATTAGTTCCAGCAAAACTCTATTTGCTTATAGAACTAATTAGAGATCGAGAGTGGCTCACTTTTGATAATTACATGGTTGTGTCCCATCTATCAGCCACTGTTAAATTGTTGTTATATTAATGTAAAGCTTATAATCATGGCTGTTCTAAATTGAATAAATGTTCTTGCCAATTCTCCAATGCAATTAATTTACATAAAAGCCTCTGAAACCAAAATTAAAATGATATACATCTTTGCAAGGGTTTCATTTAAAACAAAGCAAAATAATAGGGAAATTATACATTTTTCTTTTCCTTTCACTTCTTATGTTTACTAGAGTTAATAGCCAAACAATCATTAAAATGTTCGGAACTGTTATACCAATAGCTCATTTGCCATGTACAGTGATTCATTATGCAAGACATTAATATTATAAGGCAGCCTGTTCCCAAGTCAAGGGAGATTCCAGACAATGGTGCAGGGGTCAGAGGGAGTTCTATTCCCTCACAGTCATCTGCCTGTGAATCACACTCATCCGTTTTATTTAGGCATTGCATTTTGGTACAAAGCACTGATTGCAGACAAACATGACTGAGTCTTTCCTGCTAAAGAGAGAAAAGATGCATTCTACCTATCCATAAACCTTTCACAGAACAGATTTAAACTAGTTACACTGTTTCCTCAAACAGAAAGAGTTTATAAATACATATGCCTTCAAAAAGCATGATGGTTGATAATGGGGAGCTCCTTTAAAGCTGTGACAACGGCTTACCATGCAAACATTACATGATTTGGTGTTATTCCCTCCACCTCCTCTCTGTTCACGTTTCATCCATCTATTAAACAGCAGAGCTACTTAGTTAAGTGCAATGCTCAACCTGGGCTCAAGACCAGGAGTGCTTCTCATTCCTACTACTCTGCTAACTCAGAGAAGCTGTTTTAATACTCCCAACTGATGACAATAGAAAGGTACAACTTACAGAAGAACCGCGCGCTCTTTGCTGATGCTTACACTTCATTTATAGGAGAGCACAGCTAATAATTTAAATGCTTTAGCATTTCTCAATGCTTCCATAGAACTGAAAGTGAAGAAAGAGGTTAAGAAGTTATTTCTTAGTGTGTGCCAGTAAAAGAATCTGTCAGAATAGTACTGGCAGGTAATTACTTGCCCAGGCGCCTCTCATGCTGAAGTCTACTTAGTACACAGCACATTTTTCTCTACAATTCTTTGCTTCTTTGCTATTCTGATATCTGTGACTTTATCTTATTCCAGCTGAGTTTAAATACCCACTAGAGTGGAAGTTGTTTTCACTTGATTGTCTAGGAGCAAAGCACCTCAGCTGCACCTACCTTATTACGGGGAACAGAGTATGTTAGGAGAGGAAGAAAGGGATCTCCATTAACAAGTTAGAGAACCTCCTAAAGCTCACTCATTTCCTTCCACTGTCTCTAAATTATTATTCCCAGCAACCTTTGGAATTTCTCCTCCTTTTCCTGCAATAGCCTTATCTAAGGAGACAGTGGCTGTGAACATGCAGAGCACAGAGGTAGCAGTTCAATAACCCAGATCAGCTTGCCTTATGCTTTGGTCTGTGTTAGCTCTATACAAGTAACAAAAAACATGCAACTGATTCCACTCCCCTTCTTAAATGTTCACTGCTGACCTTTTTTTTTTTGCCAGTGATGGACACATTAAAGTTCTACTAAAAAAGAAATGCATGCTGGTGTGTAAACACATTATGAATACGTGCTTGTACACTAAGCATTTACTTTGTCATAAAATTACAGTCACTGAAACAACTGACTTTCTGGGAAAAACAGGTCTGGACAGGTGGCTCTTATTATTCTGTCCCTTACTCCTGTGCCATTTATCTCTGTGCCTTCTACGTGTGTGCAAATGTGTCTACCCCAAATGAACAAAAAAATTAAGAGCTTAGAACTGAAAATTTTATGGCAAGCCACCTGTGGTTTCCTCTTTCTGCATTTTCAATTAAAAATTGCCTTTCAGTATCACTTAGCTGAAGAGAGAGGAAAAAAAAAAATCACCCTGCAAACAGGACTAGCCAGATACTTCAGTGGTAAAGTTGGTCCACAACTCTAGAAGAGAGTTTATCCCAGCTAAGAACCTGGCCCTGAATTTCAGAACACCTCAAAGATATCTTTACATAGTCTTGTCTTGCCTTCAGCAAGAAAGCAGCTAGGCTTCTGGACCAGTATCCATCATGGTGGGAAATCAGACTGCACCTGCAGGCAGATAGTCTTTTGAACACCACAGCAATAAAGAGAAGTTAATGCACCTCAGTAAAAACAACCTTGCTCAAAATCATACAGCCCAACACGGAATTTAAGGGAAGATGGCTGTGTGCTAAACAGATCACACCTGGATGCTTCTTTGATTTCCAAGTTATCAAGGTTCACTCTGAGATCTGCGCAAAGGTGCAGAATGGTTCCTAGGTATTTCTACTTATGGCCACTCCTACAACATATCACTGGATTAAGTGGTTGGGTGAATCACCAAAATAAGACTTGAGAGTTACCAGGTAACAACTGCCTGGATATATATCTGTGCTCCACAAAGCCTTCCTAATCTTGAAGAGTGTCTCCTTTTTCCTGACAAACATGGGGGAATAGCATTTTTATGTATACAATTGATATCAACTAATACTCCAGAATTATTTTTATAACACTATGAACAAATAAGAAGTCAGTTTATTGTCCACAATAACCAGAAAAAGCAGCAGTGAATATGTTATGAAGTAGCAGATCAGATGTGAGACTGCCAGGAGACAATCTAAAAATGCATGAAGTTCCATTTTAAGATTTAACACCTGTCCGAAGCCAAGAAATATCCCATTAAACTGGGCATGGCCATGCCTGTTTTCACAAAGACAGTCCATTGCAATGGGTTCCATTGATAAGGACCTTCACAGCTCCAAAACGTCAAGGCTTTGTTTGTAACAGACAGTACAAAATAATGACTTGCTCAAGGCAAGACAAAAAATAAATAAAAAAATTAAAAAATCACACACAGAGAGCACAGGGTATTAAAACCTTCTCAGAGCTTCAGTTTAGAGCTCCAGTGTCAGTGGGGTCAGACCTCTGTAGCAGTACATACTTTTCTTTAAGAAATGAAAAACATTAGCCAACTTGTTACTGTACTTTTTCCAGGAGTGCTTGCCTATTTTAAGAAACCTCATAACAGTTCTATATGGGAAACCCAGCGTTAGCAAACACAGAGCTATAACACAAATATATGTAGAAGTAGTGATCAAAGACTGCTACCCAGAACTCCTGAGTTTTGCAGCCAGTCTGCACAGTTCACTATGGTTAGCTTTTCTTCAGCTTCTTCCTCTGTGCTGCAGAGATAACTCTGTCTCCCTGAATGGGCTGTCATACAAATGCTGGGATATGGGACTTCATAAGTAATATGTGTACTGACATAGGAGCAGCAGGATCTTTCTGCAGACAGGAGTATTCACTATGAATTATTTGCTGTTTGTAATTTGTTATTCATTAAAATTTCAGCCAGTCAAACAAAGTGGAAACACAACATGGGACCTGGGTGGGCAATCACACACTCCAAATGGCCTAAGGAAACAGATCATAACAAACGCACAGACTGAAAGCACAAACCCCTGCAAAGGTACGAGAATTAACCGATATATTAACTGACACATGTATATTCATGGGTCAGCAGCTGGAAGATATTGCAGTATGTATCATTTGACTTGTTTCATAACTTGAATTTCTGCAGTCTGCCTAACCAGAGTTTTGTATGCATCACCAGTGGTTACATATTTTGCTTAATGACAAATCAAGAAGTAGAATTTCATAGTAGGTTGCCCAACAAGTCACAACAAAGGACTTTCCTTTTAAGAGTCCCTAGGTGGTAACCAATAAAAATTATTTTACTATTGGCTTGAGGTTTGATTTAACAAGTTATCATATTGGATTCAACGTCTATTGAGCTTTGGGACTTGCAGGGTGAATTATTGCTTCCTTTCCTGAATTAATCATTGCTGAAATTACTGTAATTTGGAGTTGATAGACTACTGTTCAAGAACACTTCCTTCATCTTCCTCATCCTCCTGTCCTCTATTCTCCTTCATGCTCAGATACTACTCCTCTATAGATGAAAACATAAAATACATCTATGCTATATAGAGAGATCAGATAAACATGCGTATGGGTGCACTCGCAGAGTACTTTCCACCGAGTGCAATGTACTACAAGCCGCCTTCCACCTATGCTATTTACACTCACTTTTGAACCAGAGAAGGATCCCAGTGCCTACCATTCACTCTAAAGAGATTTCATGAGTAGCTATGTAACATTGTCAATCACTTCTGTTAGTAAATGATGCAGAGAGGAGCAGAGGGCATAGCAGGGACTGAATCTCCTCTCCAGTTGCTGTAAATCAGGAGGGAAGTCTATGGAACTACACTGGTGAAAGAAGGGCTTAAGTGAGTGTAATCATTTTTATTTACATTACCTCTCTTCATATCTTCCCCAAACCGTCCTTATGGCATACCTTTGCATCCAGAGCCCTAGCAGCCCCACTTTGCTCTGCAGAGAAGATATTACAGAGCATGGGGCTAGTCATAGCCCAGGTAGGACTGGTTAAGTGATGTAGAGTTGGATTTTTGCATGTATTCCACATGTGTAATGAAGGAAACGAACCCCTTGATATAATTCCTGACCTCCAACTCTTCCGACACACACAAAAACTAATTTATCTCAATGTCAGCACATGTGACAGAAAGCATACTAAATTGATGATGGTGACCCTCACTGTCAAACAGAAAAAATGTATTCCATGGGACCATGCATTRTGTTTAGAGCCAATTATAATACCATCCCATCTCTCGGCTTCCTAGACCCAACGGAACACAGGCACAACACGACCAGTAGGAGCTGAGCATCCATTATTTCCTAAACACTCGTCCCTCAAGACGACACTACACAGCATATACGCCAGAAGTTGTTTGATTATTGCAGAGAACTGCACAACTCAAAAGACAATCTCCTACTATTTTTTTCTGGTGGGTAATTACAGAACTCCATATTCTGGACATCTTGAGGAAGTTAATCTCCTAATGAGAATAGAGTGCTAACATGTTTTAATTCTATTATTATTCTTTACTCTGCCACTGAGTTCCCCTCTGACCTTCAGGAAGTCCAATGAAGATGCGTTCCTAATTCTCAGTATCCACAGTGGGTATCAGACTTTCCAAAATGTTTGGAAATGTCGGATTCCCCAGAGCTCAGTATCACATGTGCACTCGTAGCACAATGAACTTTTCTGAAAATCCTGAACTTTTTACTGCTTAAATTGGAGCAGAATTCTTCTGAAACTCCTGTCTATACAATCACTTTGGTTTTCAGTTTATACATTTTACACAAGGTATTACCCTTTGCTGAGTTTTTATAACTTCAGAACAAAAGGGTTTTGAATTGCAAATGACTGCTTATGCTATGTTGTTTCAACCAAAAAAATTCAGGCAAACCCATGAGACTGAGTTCTTTGTCTTACTTGGTCAATTTTTTCCACAGTGAGAATTTTACCAAGCCTGCATTGCCAGCAATTTCTTTCCCCATAAGAAGATGGGAACGAATCTCTTAAGCCAACAAGATTGGTTCCAATCTGCTGCAGGACTTAATAAAACGGTTAGTACCAAAGCGTGCTAGCTATTCCCCCCAAGGTGGTGCTTTCACATAACGCCCTTTCTGCCATTGCAACTACACAAGCCTTCCCTTTGTGAACATCACCAGCTACAGGCATTAAGATGCTGGGTGACATTTATAACTTTTTTCCCTGTCCAGCACAGTTCAAGGAGAGAAGTTGACTCAGAGGGCAAAGAGATCTGAGTTTAATGTCTTTCTTGAATTTCCTTGTATTTATTACCTTCCCATTCCACAAGAGAATGGTCAGTGGACAATTTACAGCATCATGTTGATAGAAGTAAGTTTGTATGTATGTAATAAAAAGCTTGGAGCACCAGCAGCTCTAATAAACTGAGAATTAACAGTGGAGTAGAATAAAGATGGGAGGGAGAAGAGAGTCATTAAATCAGTAACGCCAAAGTCTGGCTGAGATGCACTGAAGTCAATAATATAATAAAGTTTTATACTGACTGTAGTAAGGGAAAATGTTATCTGAGGCATGCGACAACAGAAGAATTTAGATCTTATATACCACCAATAATGGGAGAAGGATAAATTTTTCTACAATCTAGAACTTAGATGGGGAGAGTTCTCATGGTGGCAGTTACTGTCTGGCAGAAGAGGGTTGCAAGCAGCATTCCCTTCCAACAGTGCTAGCCTGGGGGAAAGGAGCCTGAAGGCTAGGCCCTGAAACATGAGAAGCTGCTTCCAAGGGATCATCTCCCTATACAAGGAAAAGGGTCACAGGATGGAAAAGGTTGAAAAGCACTGGTTTAGRGTGATGCCTTGGCTGTCCTATGATGTCTTTCACAGTGACTGGAAAGAACTGTAAGTGGGAAAGACAAAAGATGAATTAAGTCTATTGTGTTCACACAAGACTGCAGAAACCATAAAAACCTCACATAACAATTATAGAAGTGCCATGTATACTGAAAAAGATTAATTTAGAAACAAGCATATTAAGCCTGCTTTTACATATGCTCAGAGAGAGAGAGAAAACGCTTGCACATTAGTCATAAAAATGTAAATATCAACACCACCAAAAACTCTTAAGAAAATAAAGGTCTGAATAACTGAAAATGAGAAAATTCCTTTGAAGTCTGTTCCTATATCCAGCTATTTGTTACCACTTTCTTTTCAACATCCAGGGATTTGTGCTAGATCATTTATTGTCCCTGCCCATCCAACCACAGGAGCATAGCAGGGTCACAGCCACTTTGCTCAGGGAAACCGAGGGGGTTAAAGAGTGCAGTAGGTTAGCTCACTTCCACTTTGTTCCAAATAAAGATGGGCTTGACAGTAATTACAAGCCATTTCCTCATGTTTCTGAATGTGACTGAGACACAGGCAGACACAGTCCAGCGTTCTACCCAGTTACTGTGTTAGAGACATCCAGGAGACGAGAAGGTGCTGAAGGGCAGAATTCAGCTGGTTGACATGGGGCTCTCAGGACTGAAAGTTGGTAACAGACACTGGAAACTCCAGAACGAGGAGGATGGTCACAAACTCTGCTCTTCTGGCACAGTGAAGACACAGCTCTTCTGTGCAAAGAGAAAACTTCCTCTGGCGCCTGCACCAAACTTTGAAGTGAACTCTCACAGGAAACGGAGCAGCACAAATCTCAGTGCCTTCCAGTATAAGAGCAAAGTGCATTTTGTCCTGTCTTCCCTAGCACACATGCATTAAACGGCACACACTTAAAAATAAAAAATTACAAAATTCATACCCTCCAAACAAAACAGTCCACAGTATACACAAGTCTCCTCCATGGGAGGAGATGGGAAAGAACAAACGAAGCTCGATGGCCACTGGTCCCATCACTTAATGCACTACTGGAAAGTAGTCAGCTATGACAGTAAAAAAAACTGTTAGAGAATGGTATGGAATAGAAGATGAGGAGATACAATGGGGTAAGAGGCAGGGTTAAAATAACAGATGAAGCACAAGGTATAGCCTATGGTCTGCTCATGAACCTGTATGCCAAGAGGATTTTTCTTAGAATTTATCTATGCTGATAAAGCAAATGTCTTTAGCTTATACAATCAATCCTATTAATTTCACACCACCTATGAAGTTCATACAGAAATGCTGTAAGAATCTGCATGTACGACTGCCTGAATTAAAGTGTGATCCCCCTCATATCAGGGAGGTGGGTGTCTGGGCCTACAGGGCTCTAGGCATCAAGGATAACAGAAACTTTCTGTGGGATTTAAAGTAGTAACTGCAAGAAGACTGATGAAAACTATTTTCTTAGCAAGTATGATATCTAGAGCAGCATTAACAAGGCAAAAGACACTGGAAAATTGAAAGATCTTGATAAGGGACTAGAAACTGATATAGATTATGCAGTTGATAATATTCTACCTGGACTTCCCCAGGGATTTGAAAGAGGGGAAAATTTTGATATCAAAAATATAAAAAGGAAGCAAGACTTTAGAACACATTTTACTCTTCTATATTCCAAGGGAATTAAAAATTACCACAGTGCAAAAAGTGTACTGAATCTCACTGATGCAGAAAACCATACACTGACAGAAGAATACAGAARAGAAGCAGAGATCTCCAACTACAGTCCAAAACCCAAATTTCTGAGGTACAATCTACTCCCAGCTGTCTGCCAGAGTTTGTAATCCCAAGAGCAGAGCTTGCAGGATGGACCCATGCCCTTACCACTCAGCACAGTATCTTACCTTCCAACAGATAAAGATGAGTTGTGTCCTAGAGCTCCTGCACAGATAAAGGCAGGTCTGCCTTAAACGGATGCACTCAGATTAATCAGTGCTTTTTCAGAGCTCTCCATCTGTAGCATTGCAAAGTCTTGGCAGAAAAAAGAACTGATCTCGCAACCTTTTGGTACTGTTTGGGCCACTCAGTAACCAGATTCTTTCTTGGCTTATGCAGGCGCAAGCAAGAGCGACTCTGCTGAACTCCACCGCGCTTCATCATGTGTGAGATTGGAATCAAGATCCCTGACTCTTAAAAGGGGGCTCACAGCTAGACTCATCAGCTCCCCAGTGATGATGTTTAAATATAACCACCTTGACTTAAAGCTTTCCACTGATTTTATGTCCTTGTTATTTAAATAAAAACTCTTTGCTTTTGTATTTATGGCTGAATGAACCCCAGCAATTTTCTGGTAGATCTCACATTTTAATTACCTTGCCTTTCCCCCACCTCTTTACTTTCCTCAACACCCTTGATCTAGATGAGCCCTGGGATTTCATCTTCTGTTCCTAAAAACCAATCCTAACATTTTCTCTGGGTGCTGGGAACTTTGAAAGTGAGGGTGGATGCTCACTCCTATCTCAGTTACTGAAAATAAGTGTCAAATTATACAGCTCCTTATTAGATACCATAAATAAACATATGAAGTGGGATAGAATTTCAGATTGCTGCCCCATCCATTCTGGCAAATTAGAATCAAACCCTTTCCTCCTAATCTTGCTGTATTACTGTGGTTTTTAGTTCACTGGTTTATGGAGTATTATGATTTAGGATGACAGTGTTTCACCAGTACCACAGTGTTTCCCACAATCTGTCACTGACAGTGTCTTATTAGTTGATGAACTGAAATGACTCTTCACAAAAACAACTCAAACTCATATCATCGTACACTGTTTTCAGGGTACCTATTTCTTCCATTTGTTGCACAGTTCATAACTAACTTGCAAGTGCTCCAAGACAGCTTGGTTTAATTGTTGCAGATTGGGGAGGCAATTTTCTGCAGTTCGAAATAAACCTACAGGTTGTCTTCTCTTGACTTCAGATTCCTGTGCGTCTGAGCAAATCCAACAGGGGAAAATTTTCCAGACATGCTTGGATTGACTACTTGATTTTCTGTATCTATATTCCAGAATTTGGCCTTAAAGTATCTATGAAAAATTTAAGCCCTTAAAGCACTGTTTCTTTTCCACACCTATGCAACTGATAGAACTGCAGTTTAGTTTGATCTGTTAGCTTCAGCCAAAAGGGCACTGCACATATACAAAATTAGATACAATGTTATTCCAGTCTTGACTAGGATGTCCATGCATTACTGGAATAGGACTAACATTGATAGTAATAGTTATTATATTGCTACGGATATAGCAATAAGTAAAACGGTCCTTAATTTCAATACTCTGTCACTGAGCTGTTAAAAGCAAAACAGGTAATTGTTTTAACCAAATAGTTTAGCTGTTTCTTTCTTACAAGTATCACACACAAGAAAATATGAAAAGAAACAGCTCACCATGCTTTATTTTTATATACCTTAGAAAATTATAGCTCAGCTAATAAAATGAGGGTGTCCTAACACAAGCTCTAGTATTGTATAAATCATGAATAATACATCAGGCAAAAATGAGAAACTGCGATGGAATCAAACCTATATGGAAATAAATAAAACATAACAGCAGAGCAGCAATCATGTTAGCTCTGTTGATAAAATGTGTGTTTGTGTTTGCAAGGGGAGGAGGGAGGAGGCTTCTCCAGTAAACGATTGTAAAAGCATTAATAATAACAACAAGACTTATGTGGCAATCCAAGAAAAGGGGTAATTAACAAATAGGCATCCAGTTCACCAAAGCCATGGTGGAGAAAGTAGCGAGATGGAAAACAAAATGAAACAATAACTTCAAAAAAATGTTACAAATAAATCTTTAGGATGCATAGGTATAAACACCCTGCTGTTGCAGAGCAAATCTGAATTGCATATTGCTATCTTGCAGTCTCGCTCTCTATTTTAATTTCATATGTGAAAGCATTCTGTCCGAGGAAATCGGAAGGGATTTTGAGACAGGAATTGGGCACAACCCCAGTTCTCAATCTTGGGTAAGCAGGGGGCCAAATCCCTGCTTTACTTTCCCCAGAGACTGGTACTTACATGAGAGTCCTATTGGGACTGCTGTCAGGCTGCTGCAGGACAGAAGGTACCTGTTTGGGCACAAGCCTTTACTTCTCTTGTAGGTAAGAAAAAAGGAAGAAGATGGTTTTATGTCTATGATACTGTACTGGAATCTGCCACATGCTCCCTGTGAGATCTTATGGGAATAGTTTAGCCTCACTGTTCCTCATTTTCCAGCTCAGTGAAGTTGGAGCAATGATAACGCCATGCTCCTGCTGTTTGTCTGCGGTGTCCGTTTCGATCACAGTGCATTTGGGCAGAAGCCGTCTGGTACCCCGCRCAGTGTCAGGGAAGCATGCTCTCCTCTAGGCAGCGGGTACAAAATAGCAACAATTGTCTTAATAGTGCCTATCACCCCAGGAGCTAAGGGAGGGACTCAACTCCAGCCTGCAGACGGAGCTCCGTTTTATTTTGCTTTACAGCTTGCTTTGATTCATGGTTATAAATATTGTTGCCTGGTAAAAACCATTGCTGTTTACTGCTACATCTCATTTCTACTGATCTAGGTTATAGATATTTTCTGTCCTTCCCCCAGGCTTGAAGAAATATTCCAGCATTGTTAATTAGCAATAACAACATATTCTTACTCTCCATCTCTTTTGCTTAGTTTTATCATGCTTTATAATACGTTGCTTTTAATATCCCAGTTTTTAGATGCCTTTGGTACGCCCTATAATTCTCTCTTCCCATCTCCTCCCAGCTGCTGTTCTAGACCTTCTCCTAGTTAGATGATATCTTTATTTTCTTAAACCACTAGAAGAAGATTTCTCAGAACCCAATTCTTTAAAACCTTACAAAAAAGCAGCACTCACCTACCCTGATATCGAGTATGTCTTTAAAAGCTACTGAATCACATTTCTTCGCAATTCAGTTTAAGCTCTCTTAGGGTTGTGATTCAGAGAACTCATTTCCAACATTCCCTCCAACTCTAGCTCAGATCAATAGGAGGTGCAAACTTCAGCTCTCTTACGTGACTGTTGCAAGGAAAAGACGGGCCCTCCCCCAGCAACTGACAAATAAATTAAAGATATGATTCCTTATAGCACTCCTTTGGCAGTTTGAAGAACAGGTGAGAGAAAGAAACATTGCTCTGCACAAGCAGGAATACACATCGGCATCCAAAGCCTGCATCCCCCTTTGATAAATGGTATACTTCTTACTAGGCTAATTGCCAGGGAGTAGATTCAAGGCAATCCATTTCAGTGGTTGTAAATGATAGCTACATAGCAGGGCTGAATCATTTAATGGCACACGTGCCCAAGTGAGATATTGGGAGGAATTTAAAAAACAATGTTTTTCAAGAGTGTTGGAAGACACATTTATGGGCAGATAGATAGCAACCTAACACATATAGATATGACTATAAACCAATTTTAAAGGGTAGTGGACAGTCATCTGTTATTTAAATGACTATGTGAAATAATCTAGATTGATTCTAAGGTCTAGTGATGGGCACCCACTGACCATCCAAATCATTCTTCTGACAAAATCCACAATTAGGAGCAAACTAAAAAGTTTGAAAGTAAATAAATTCCTGCATATAGAATAGTTCAGAACTGTGGAACATCATCCCATGACAGAGTGTTGATAACTGCATCACCCAGGACAATGAAAGATCAATCTGACTGGAAAAAATACCAGAGCCTTTCCAATTATATGCATTGTGCTCGGGATTCAGCAAATCACACTATTTACATAATTTGTTTTCTTCTCTATACTTCTTCCCTCCACCTGCTCCTGTCCACATACCTTTTTCTCTACCTTAATAGAAAAGGGTTCTACCCAAAAAGGCAGCTTTAGCGGGTTTTGAATGGCAATGTACCTATAAGCTAAGCTCAGCAGAACTGAAGCACGAAGGTATCATCATGCATGTTTAATGGAACTCCAAAGAAAACATTCAAGGACAAAGACTCCACTTCTAACAGTTCCCTGTAACGATCCTTATGTTTCAAAGTAAATCTCTTACCCTTAAGATTACTATTAACATTTTATGCAAATTGGATGCATCTCTCTTTTTTAAAAAATTCAAAGTAATCTATGCATATCTTTATATTACTTCTCAGAGCCATTAGCCAAGATGAGTTCATATTTTTAGTCCCTTTGCATGCTGAATGTATTTTATTTCTTTGGGGTGGCAGCTTTTATTATTAAAGTCAGCAAAACTTGATTAATCCTATTACCTTGCCTTCTCTGTTTTCTCTCCTCCAGCCTCACCTGATTTATGAGTCAAAAATCAAAGTTTGAATTTCTAATGGTTGCATGTTTTCCTCCCATCCTTCTTTGCATTTTCTTTTGAATAGGAGCAGAATTCAAAATAACTGATTAGTAAAATAACAGCAATAAAACTACAGTGATTTTCCAAGACCTTGCTCTCCAATTATGCTCTATTTTCTTTAAAGTCTTAGCTTATCGAAGAGAAGGTTTAGCTTCTTACAAGGCAGTTAAGAGATGACTTGATCACAACCTTTAAGTACCAACACAGAGCACAGAAAAACAATAGTAGCCAACACACATAAAAAGCAGTAAAAGCTAGATGCCAAAATTAGACAAATTCAGATGAAAATTAAGCCCCCACCCTTTTTCTTAAATTAGGGTAGTTAATCTTTGAAACAGTACACTAGCAGCACCTGTAGATTTTGACCATAGATACTGGATATAAAGCAAGAGCTGATTTAGGGAAGCCCTACACGTTCTTAGTTAGGAGGTACTTCCTGGCTTTAAAAAAAAAAATCTATGGATCTGTTTTGTCATTAAGATACTAATCTGAATGTCCAGTTTCCCAATCCATTTCTAGGGTYTGATACAGATTCACTGACAGTGTGGGATGGGGTTTGGTCCCAAAGCTAACTGAAACTAAGTTATTAGGTAGTTACATAGTGTGCCTCAGTTTCCCCTCCTTAAAGGAGGGGGATGACTAGGCCTTTTCTTCACCTATTGTCTAATCTTTTAATGATTGGGATGCCCTCACCGAGGGCACACTTCCAACCATTAGAGTTCTGGTCTTGTTTAACATGTGCAGGTACCAACGGAAATGACAACAGTAACAACGATTAGAAAGAATGGATAGGTTTTTTTATGCTTATGGCTACTACAATGGTCAATAAAGACAATAAATAAAAAACTGATTTTTTACTTCAGCCATTTACAGAGAGCTTCAGTCTTCATTGGACAAGAACGCAAAAACAAATAGTGTTATCAAGTCCTTTCTAAGAAAAGATACCAAGTCTGATGCAAAGGTCAGGGCCACAGTACAGTCAGCTGCTTACCAGAAATCAGATGCATTTATGCTGCAGCCACCCTTCAGTGGAGGTCTCTGGAAGTCTTATAGAATCACATATAAATATTCAGAAGTTGAAATGCAGCAGCAGGCAAGAGCCTCTCTAATTTAATTTTGAAAGCTGCAACAGACCGAGCTCTCCAAATATGAAGGAAGGGAAAGGTTCTCCTGCCAAGGAGCAGCATTGTTCCTAGGTGCTAAAATCCCAGTTTTAAGACTATGGTTTAAGGAGTACCATCTAAGTTCAATCCTCTCTCAAATAACCATAAGAGAGAAGAGCACATTCCTTGCACTTCACTGCTGGGCCCCCACAAATCTCATTCAACATAATGGGTACTCAAGAGGTTTGGCACCTTGAGATTTAAGCAATTGCTATTTATAGTCTGGCAGCACACAGGATCCTGAACTTTGCTGAGGTGTTTATCCTAGTAAGTGCTGTACAAACACATAAGAAAACTTTCCCTACCCCAAAAAGCTGCAAATGTAAACAGACAATGGATAAAAGGCAAGGACAAAGGCACAGAAAAGTGAGGTCACTTGCCTGTGGCCAAAAGGAGATTGATGCATGGGTAGCAAGAAGCAAACTCATGCCTGTGGCCAAAAGGAGATTGATGCATGGGTAGCAAGAAGCAAACTCATGCCTTCGACTGCCAGTGTTGCTTCTCACCAGTTCAAGCATGCTGCCTCTCCAACCGCTACTAACGCGGCTACTTAGGACCTGTCCTTCCAGACTTTACTCAAGTGCTTTAAAGACTTTAGTTTGATTCTTCTGCCACTAACACTAGTACGAAGCTGTATTCTGTAAGCTAGGCTAATGTAAGATCAATGTGAAATGCAGAGTGACAGAAATAAAAATAAGCCAAGAACAGTTTAAAAGGGGGTATTAATTTGAATTAATTAAAATTAGATAAATCAATCAGCTCCCAAACAAAATTAATGGCATTTAAGGCTGAGGATCTGATGATCTGCTAAGGTGGGCAAATCCCAGAAGAGAATCTACTCCCATCACCTTTGTTATTTACTTTTTTCCCCCCTATATAATGGAGTTAAAAGGTCAGTCCTCCAATTAGCGAGAATTAACTATCCAGAAACAGAATTGGGTGGAAAACAGATGAACTGATGATGGTATTTCTTTAGCAAAAAAATACAGAACGCACTTGAGGTAGAAGAAATGCTAGACAGGATAAGATCAGAAAGCATCCTGTCTCTAGCTGTGGCCATACAACGATGCTTGGAGAGGAAGATAAGAAATAGAGTATCCAAAGCCTACTGTGGCCAGGCAAAAGATATTTACCCTTATTCCAGTTAAGTCTGGGCTGTTGCTTTGAAATCTGCATACAAGTCAAGACAAAGCGCTAGTGGAAAATAAGAGGTTAACAAGAAAGGAGAAGCACATGTCCATGTGGTGTAATTTCTTATGTTCTCTGTTTAATGATTCAGATGCCATGGTGTGATTTAGTACGAGTTGTGACTTCTCACATTTAATGAAGTGAAACCCTCTCTGCCCACTGTGAGATGTATGCAAGGATGAGAACCCAGTAATTTACAGCATTTGTGACCTTATTACAATGTACTTTGTGCTTGACTGCTCTTCAGACCTAACAGGAGCTGTTATCAAAGGCTCTATGGAATATTGGCTATTATCTATAATTGGAAATGAAAGAGTTTTATCTTAAAAAATATATCTTAAAAATGTAATTTTCAATAATTTTGTTAACTTAAAAAAAGAACAGCAAGATGTTCTTTGAGACTAATATTAATTTCAATGATGCTGATGAACGCTGCTCTTTGCAGTGATAAACAAATAGTACAAGCTTTGGTAGACTGCCTTCTAAAGACGGGCTAATTGTTCAGCCAACCAGCACAGCAATAAACACTCTCCAGGGGACTCTTGAATTGTTCTTCACTTGAAATTTGTAACCTGAAACACTGCTTCCAAGTTGCTAATATTTCAATCCATACCTTGGTACCTTATCAAGTGGATGGGTACCAGAGTAAATATCAGGTTTTGGGACCTTATTAGAAAATATATTAATTCTGCCAGTAGATCTACAGCTTAATCTTATGGACACATTACCATCAGGCATTATGCTTACCATTTATTATTATCCCTTGGAGACCTACTTAAAGACTATTAGTCCTTTGAAACATGGACTATCCCTCAGTTACACGTATGCACAGATCCTGACACAAGGGCACTCTAAGCCCTGTTGGAAGTCAGGACATTTTCAGTGAAATCGAATTTCCTCAAACCTGAAACATTTCATTCAAGCTTGCCTATTTCAGCTAAAATTTTACACAGGGTTTTTGGCTTTATGGTCACATTTAGGGACAGAAAGACAAAGACAGACAGATGCTTTTACAATTGGCCAAAAGGCATGGGAAAGGCATTAGTGTTTGGGTTCTTCCTCTCAGAATCACTGGGGAGGACAATTTTCTGACTGGCTCCAAACCAAATCAATCAGAACATGCAATTCAACATGGGGTTCCTCTTTCTCCACACCAGGATAAAAACTCTGAGAGGGTGCATCCACATTCATGAATTTCTAGAACCCAAGGAAGGGGTGTATTTTGAAACGAACTAGAAACCTAACAACATTAAAAACCAAGATTTTTATCCAGTTCTTCCCCAATTTATCATGTAGGTTTGGCATCTTTGGACCATGCTGAATTGGTCAGATCAGTTATTCAGCCAAACTAATACCACTTCACAAGCAAGAGATACTAACAGCACCACCTGCTCCAAAGAGGTGAAAGAGGATAGCATTAGGCTTTCACAGGATCTCTGTTTCTTAGCCTCCCCATCAGCACTAACAGATAATAATGCTTCGCCTACATTGTAAAACACTCTAAAAATTTCATAGGAGTGTATGAAATATTGTTACATGTTACATTATTTCTTCACAATAGACTGCAGTGAAGCAGCAAAAGGCTCTTAACAAGTACTGTTTATTCATATTTAGTCTCAGATTACACCATCTGCATCACAAAAGTGTCTGCATCTGCTATTTCATTTTAGTCTTCATAGTTTATCATGACAAAACAACAAAATATTGCAATTTTAAAAACTTATTCTTTGAACTTTGCTAATCCTCACAACAATATTTTAACAAACATTTTCATGTTTGCATCTTCCCCCCTTCAATATCAGGTCACTCAGAGCTTTAACTTGATTGCTCTAGGAAACCAAACTGTTGCTACTCAATCTCTTTGCAGTGTTCCCTACAGTGCAGCCACTCAGAGCTATCAAAGCTCCAGTGGACGGCTGATAAAAAACAATCAGTTAAAATAACCTATACAATTTATTCTTACTCTTACCTCTCCACTTTTTTTTTTTTTTTAAAGAATGCCTGTTTATTATCCAGCAGCCCAAATCAAAAAGAGAAAACCCCACCTGTATTGTATTACTACTCGGATAATACAAGCCATGTTGCTATATAGAATGTTTGCTTTTAAAGGTTTAAAATTCATCTGTTACACTTGAGGTGTTCAGCTCACAAACTGCAACTTTTTTTTCTTTTCTTCTTAGCAAAGCTTTCAGAGAAAAAACTAGTCAGGGATCATGTAAATTCAGCTCTTGGTTATGGTAGCAACTCATGGTGGCCTACTGGAACAGGAGAAAATAGATAACTAGGAGAAAGAAATAAAGTGCTTCAGATAGCACATTAGCCAGCCCTGCTTTAGTAACCTCACAGAATCACAGAATCACTGAGGTTGGAAGGGACCTCTGGAGATCATCTAGTCCAACCCCCCTGCTCAAGCAGGGTCACCTAGAGCACATTGCACAGGATTGCATCCAGGCGCGTTTTGAATATCTCCAGAGAAGGAGACTCCACCACCTCTCGGGGCAACCTGTTCCAGTGCTCTGTCACCCTCACAGTGAAAAAGTTTTTCCTCATGTTCCCCACCACCCTCTGGAGAGATCTTCTACAACCCTTCTCCCTACTCCCTCAAGCTCCATTGCCAGAGTCTGGCATGCACACAAAAAAGACCATCTACAGCCCCACTCTGCTAGACTCCGCAGTATCTTACAGCCTCGGCTTCAGGCTCTCTTCTGCACGGCTTTAAGCACCTGCTGGTCAATAGCCAGACCACCAGCTTCCAATTATTCGCCCTGTTCTACAAGCAGATCTGTTCTAGCTGTTCAATTAACCATGCTTTGTCTCTCAAATAGAACTGATAAGCAAGAAGTCTCTGCAATAGCAACTTTAACTCTACATTTGCCACACTTTCATATCAATATTCAATATAAGAATGGGTTCTGTACAAAATGCATAGTGTACTAGGCATTTTGCTTTGTCAAATATGTGGGACGACTGCTGGTGCCTCACTCACACACACCGTAAAGTGATACCATTCTACAAAGAACTGTGCTGAGCCCATTTCTTGCCAAGACCAGCTTCTGGTCTAGGGACTACTCATGTTAAGCCTGCCAAAGCTAGCTAAGGAAAGTAAGCCTATAGTTGATTGGCTTATATTTGTTATACATTGCCAAATATTTAATAGAATGCAAATCAATGTAACCCGTTAAAGATCTTGGCAGCACACAAAGGTATACATTAATCCCCAAACTGAAGTCATTAAAATTAAAATAAAAACAAAACTCAACTTTTTAACAGTGAGGATAAGTAATCAATGGAACAGCAATTCTGTGCAATTGAGATCTTTAAATCAAGACTGTATATCCTTCTAAAAACCCCTTCCAATCCTCCCAGAAGCTGTTGAATAAGAGACAGGAAACTGAGGTGTTATTCTCTGGTTTGTTTCATGAAAATAAATGATGATAATGTAACCCTCTGGTCTTATGATCTGTAAATTTATTCATAATGAGAAATCTGCAGAATTTCAAAGTTGACTGGTGGTTGTTTTAGCTCTAATACCCATGATTACATGATTCTACTCAAATAAAAGAATATTCATTGCAGGGAAAAAATATCAAAAGTGACCTATCTGAAAATGTAAACAAAAATGTTTTATAACAGAATTAAAATTTATCAAACTGAACTGTCCTTCAAAATGCTAGAGAATTGTACCTCAATCCAGTTCAAAGTGAAAATGCTCCAGTACATGCCAGAGTATCTGATACTGCTGAACTTAGGCCTGAAATCCAGAGTCAACATATAATGTGCCAGCCTTCTGAAACTGCCCTAGAAGCAGCCAGTGAGCAGGAGACTTAACCTCTAATAATGCATGAAGAAAGGGAAATAAGTCAGCTGGAGCACCAGAAAACATGCTGCTGCACCTGGCTTGTAAGGTATTTTATCTCATTGTTTCATCCCAGAAATGTATTATTTCAGGGTGGCATTAAAAGAAGTGAACTGTAACAGCTCAGCTCCTGATATATGGCACAGGCTGGATCTATAGGAACACTGAAGCAAATATTCCTTATGTAAATCAAGCATTGAACTTCCACAGAATTAYAATTGCTTCCAGTAGCCCTAGATACAAGATTATTGAAAGGCTTCTCAAGACTGGAATTGCATGCATGAATCCAACACTATCACTAAGCTCCACACCAAAATGCCACAGTTTGAGTAATCTTTTTCCCCTAATAGTTAGGCATTAATTGGCTTAATTGTATGAGATATAGCCTTAGCAATTTCCTTTTGTGATTTATACAATTAAACCTGTTTTCCTGCTGGCAGGCAACACTGTTTACCAGCCTCTCATCCCCAG
This sequence comes from Apteryx rowi, assembly GCF_003343035.1. Taxonomy (NCBI): domain Eukaryota; kingdom Metazoa; phylum Chordata; class Aves; order Apterygiformes; family Apterygidae; genus Apteryx; species Apteryx rowi. The sequence goes on along the minus strand of NW_020448497.1, from coordinate 167,178 downwards.
TTCCTATTTCATTCAGGAAGAGTGATCTGGCATTATTAAAATTGTATTGCTTCCTTATCCCCATTAAACAGAAGGTGATTTGATATCAAGTGTTAAACTATTGCTTTACATTTCTCTTGGTCCATCAAAACTCCAGCATGCACTCTGTGGCACGGCAGGAGATAGTCATAGGTTAAGATTCAGTGCTGGTGTAAAAAAAAAAAAAAAAAGACATCCAGCCTTGTGCTGGTTTGTCTTTAAATGTTAAGACTTTTCTTTCTATTAGCTGCTCTTTCTAAACAATACAGGACAACAGAGAAAGATAGGCTGAATGTCCTGTCCCGAGACTCCTACCTGCAAGAAAAGTGTGGTAACGGAACAACTCCGTCCTCTCCATCACAGAACGAATAGGTCAGACAGAGAGCACTTGGGACATGACAGAACCTTGTTTGTGTGATATTAAAGGAGACAAGTCATAATCAAAAGACATAGACATATGGCATGGTAAGACACAAGCAGCAAACTCTGCAACAGCCTTTGGCCAGCACAGAGAGAAGAGGCAAGGCAGTCTAGGAGGAAAGGAAAATCAATCTTCCGGTGTGACATGATATTCCTTTGATCAAACCAATCTTTTCATACCTCTCTTCCCTTTTGTTGTTGCTGTGAACATCTTTTGCCTTTGGGGGAGAAAAATGAAGACAAATAGATAAATATACCAGCATTTGAAATCAACCAGYCAAGCACTGACTTGCTTAGGCGGAAATGGCAATAAGCAAGCATGAGTTTAACTCAGTTCTGAATCCTGCACTCATGAAGCCATTGTGCCGCAGTACAGGAAGAGGAACAGAAGACTGTTTTAGGAGGGATGAAGGAAGAAGTGCAAAGCAGACTCTTTGGATTGGTTTTCACTTCCTTCCTCCTCACCACCGCATGAATAATTTCTAAGCAGGCCAAGCACAGAGCCAGAATCTGCTGGTGAACACAGACTACTGCTTCATTTTTTTTCCAGAGAAAACCATAAGCCAGATTCAGGAGAAGCAAGTTACATTTCTAAGGTCCTGAAAAGATATGTCCACATGCTTATCTTTTTGAGGAACTGTCACCTGATTTATTGAAGCACTTAAAAACATACAATATAATTTCCAAGTTTTCTAAATCCTATCTTAAAAGGAGGCTCAAGTAATTAGAAGCCTGAAACTAAATGTCCCTATGCTTAATATCTATCACATGCTTAAACCCTACTGAACAGATCCATAAATAAGGAGCAATAAGATTTGCATGAATATAACGTACAAGGTATACTAAGGAAAACTTTTTCCTAAATATTAAAGATGGAAAGATATCTAAAAGATTAGTTCAAGCAGTTAGTGGAATACTCTCCCGTGAGAAGTTGCTGAGATTCTTTCACTAGATGCACTCAGGAAAAAACTGGATTTAAAGGTGAACTGCAAAGGTTTTGCTGAAAATTAAAAACTCACAAGATCCCAAGAGGGGAAAGTGGACTACAGCTGTTTAATGTGCCATTAGGGCTGGATTTTATTGTCTACAAGACAGCTACCCATTTAAGATTTTGAAGAATACTATCTATAGTTTGTTTCTCCACTGAAGTGACATCAGACATCAAGACAAGAGATCTTACTAGTTTTCTGCCTCTCAGAAGCATCAGCCACCAAAAAGCAGCAAATAAAATGTGCCGAGAATGGCCTTTACCATTTCTCATTCTCAACTTGATTAGCTATACCATGAGACCAGATTAATACAGGTGCCATTTCCTTTTTTTTTTTTTTGGTCAGACTGTCCTATCACAAAAATGCACTATCAAATATTTGAGGTGTTGTATAGTCCATGATTTATAGCATGAGAGATAGGGCTACACTGACCTTTTCAGTATTCTATATTGTGACTAGCTATAGTCATTCTACTCATTTCACTGTTTTACAGCTCCAAAGAGACACAGAGCAGGATAGAATGGCTATCCCAATCAAAATATAAAACGATGAAAGGTCAGAATAGTAAAGCACACTAGAATATTTTAGGGAATACATTTGGGCATTTAAATTCAGACACATTCTCTGTGCCAAAGTCGGTAATGAAAAAAGAAAATGGTAGCCGATGGATTCATCCCTTGCAGAAGCCAGAATGATTTTTTTGTGCATACAGACAAGCATGTATTTCTAGGGTAAATGCACACAGGCATTACACAAACTTGTTTTTTTGCAGGCAAATATTCATGCAAGTACATCTACTTATGCAAAACAAATCAGAGTTTATGAAGTAACCTACAGAATAATAAAAATTGTGTTCAATTTTTTTTCCACATTGTTACTTCCTTTACAAATTGTACATCTTTTAGTTAGGCCTGGATCCATTCCACAATTTTAACTGTCTAAAAATTAGGTAACTTATGCAAACTAGCTAAAAAGTCTCCCTCTACATTTGGTTGGAGAGAGGAACACTATCAAAAACAAATTTATTTCACCTATTTTAGGCACCTACTTTAAGGAGGGATAAATCATCACAGAGATGATGATGTCTCCCAGTATCTGCCACTGTTGACAGAAGTAGGATACTAGATGACTAGCTGAAATGTTGTGTCTGATTTTTAGCTGGCTAAGGCTGTAGAAAGACTTTGTCTCAATTTTAGGCAGTTAACTTGAGATGAACATCTTCCTGTGAACCTRTTAAGTTCACAGACTGAGATTAAATACCATATTTGGTCCGTTTCTCAGGGAATTTGGACTCCTCGGCATAGCTCTGTCAGTTTGCCTCCTAGCTGCAATGGAAATGATAGGGCAGGTCGCCCAACTGGTGGCTATAAGCACAGCCAGTCCAAATTCAGTGAAGGTACACCAAAGATTTGATTCCCAATAACAGCATAAATTTACTTCAGACTCATCTGACATAAGGCTCGAGCTTGGCCTAAACCCTTGAAATCCCTGTAGACCGTTTTGGCTAACCACAGCAGCGCACACCACCTGCATAGGAATCAAAGAAACCCACACCAGTATAATACCATTGACCTTAATAGTAATACTCCAGATTTACATCAGTGTAATTGATGATAAAGATCATAGACTCTGGATTTGACTGGTTTTTGTATGAGCTACATTATTAGACTCATCAGACATAGTAGTGCAATAAATAAAAAGAATACCAATAACTCTTACAAAACAAGAAATAAGTAGAGGAAGACTGGTCTCATGCTTATGGCATAGCATTCATCAAATCAAGTTTTAACTCTACTATAGATTTTTCATTCTTCACACATAAATAACAATAACTACACTTTTTTCCTGCCATCTTTTGTCTTTGCTGTTTAAATTACTGGTTCTTCAGGCTAGGAAAGCTGCAGATCACCTTTATGTTCAGTGCCATGACTCACTTCAGTCTTCCAGGCACTGTTGCTTCGCAAATTAATAATAAGAGAACTGATATTTATTTACCAGAAACATTCTTCAAGCAGGTTAACATAAGAGCTCAAGATGAGCTTGTGAACCAATGCATTAAAAAAAAAAAAAAACTAATCTTGGCAAACTAGATAAAGAGCAGTATTAACTATGTGTTTTAGATATCACATTTGATAATTGAGATTAAGGACAATGTATTTTGGTCTGATACATCTACAAGTTCTCCCTAGTAAAAAATCTCTCTATTGAAACAATCATAAGTGAGAGTAAATAAACAGTAAGGCAACCCTGGTAAGAATTTTGTTGATTTACTTTTCACTTCTCTAAAGCTGGTTTTGACTCAAGCATTTATATGTAAGGCTAATTTTTTGAAGCCTTTATACCAAGCAGTTTTAAATTCCTTATGAGATAATTCCTGCAAATTTAATTTCAGAATTGGGGATGTTGTTGATACCAGAATATCTTATTAGCAATAAAAGTATATTACCTATAATTGAATAGCTCCTCAATTAACAAGTTGGAAAGCCAGCAGAAACAACCAATTCCCTTTCATGCAGCCACAGCAGGAGGCATTTGAATTACCAGTGAGTCAATTAGCATACTTCTACCCAAACAAATGATAAATAACTAGATAAAACGTGCTAGATTAAAATAAGCAAATATAAGCTTCTTGAATGCAGGAAAGTTTAACAATATGAGGAAAAAATTACTTTTCAATATGTAATTTGTATTTGAAATTCAGCCAAAGTAGATTGAAGATGCAAATGGAGAAGGCAGAGTTGTTATTCTGTAATACTTAAAAGCCTCATTGTGTTAGGACCATACAGACACAGGATGTAGCGGGTGCATGAGCATAAGGAAATTTCCTTTCCTTAGCTGCAACGCTGGGCCTGTACTCTAAAGCATTGCCAAGGAAAGTAAAATAAGTTAGTTTAAATGACTTTCTGTGGCCTTGAGAAAAAGGTAACTTCCAGCTGGAGTGACTTCTTAAACAGTTTAAGCTTGATTGCCTGTGCATATCTGGCAGGACCACTCATGTGCTAGAGCTTAAAGCCTAAATAGTTGAATGGCAAAGTGATTGAGTGGAAGTGATCATCTGTAGGTCAAATCACTGGTCAGCAGTAAAGAGTAAGAGAAGATCTTCTCAAAGGTTTGTGTTGCCCAACTACCTTCTCTTTACTTTTCAACAGACTTTCACCAAATGAAATTCTGCCCCAGGGAATTTGCACTGAAATTAGTAACATTATAGAGTTGTTTCAGTAAAGGGGTTGAGAAATAAGCCTGAGATAGTTGTGTTTCTTTGTACAGAATCCTTTTATGATATTAATTCGTGTTTATTTGAAGAAATGTATCTCTGGCATTAAAAAAGTCAGCTTTCATCTGTTGGAACTAAATATGCATGGCATTTTCCTGAGTGGTGTGTAATTGGGTAATTCTAATTGCAAATAAGAATCTTTTCCTTTTTGGAAAATAGGTTTAAGTTTGTATAAGGTAATGAAGCAGGGGTCTGAAGATCAGTCATGGAACAAATTGCATTAAGTAAAAATCAGGCAGTTGTCTGTTAAGATTTCTTTGCTTGAAAAAGCTTTACACCACCCAGTCCCCATTGCTGATGGACTGTTATTATCTTTCTTGTTCTATGAAGAGACAAAAATTAAGCGATTAAGGAAAAATATTACAATCAACTTCCATTCATTCATCTCTCAAACTGATGGCACTTCATCCCAATTTTGTTAAGTCTCTTTCAATAAATAACATGGAAACAGAAATGGGAAGGTTGTTGCTATGTAACTTACCATATTGAAATGTATGAGGCACAGTGACCTTAGCCTCTGGAGATGATGTGCAAACCATTTATATGCACAGCTGTACAAATTGCCAGAGTTTAATGTTAAATTCCACGGAAAATCATCTCTGCTGCTCTGCTTTTGAGGAAAGGACAGGGTTTAAATATTTAATAGGTTTCCTTACTGTGCAAGTATATTCGGCATAGCGTAAGTGAGCAGCACTGAGAGCTCTTTCAAGACTTTGGCTTTAAGCATTCGACAAGCTCTCCTCTAACCAGAGGGCTGATGAGAGGTTCATCTAATCATAAGCAGCAAAGGTAACAAAGAACATTTGGGAGGTGCAGCGTGATCCCTTTCCGTCACGTGCTTTTTGTAGGACAGCTCTCAGCAGTATGCCCTCCTGCTACCTGCTCCAAATGGCTGCTGAATCTCTGGCGTATTTTACTTTACTCAATATTAGAGTTAAGCAGTACCTAGATTTTCACTTTTGCAGGAAAGCCTCCAAAATTTGCTTGTGATGTTCCCAATATGCTGATAGGCTGAAGATCTCTTCTCACTGTACCTTGACAAATATCATTGCAGGCCTGCTCAGAGTCTGATAGTGCAAACACACAAACAAATCTAGTGCTCATGACTACTGGCAAAAATGGCAAGAGATTTTGACTTTGTACTGTGGATGAAAGTCAGAGCTATTCCTACTGAGTGCAACATAAGTGAAATAAGAATTCATAGTCCTATACACTTCAAGGTATAACACAGCAGAGTCTAATGCCTTTTTACCTACTTTACAGACAGAATGACAGAGGCACAGAGGCAAGAGCTAGCTGTACAACAGACCAGTGGCAGAGTTTGGAATAAGACTCAATGTGGTGGGGGGGGGTTTCTGGACTGATTTCATGTTTTTTCCTTCGGAAAATACTTTCTCTAACAAGCACAATACAGAGGCAGAATCCAGCAACAGTCAAACAGCAAAGTCCTTACATTTAAGAAATTCAGATTGAAAGACTGAAGATATAAAGGAGTATTATCTCTCTAGCCCTGTAGTCCAGTCCAATGCATTCCATCAAAATTAAATGCCCTGACATTTGACTTATGGGAACTTCATCAACAACTGTTAGAGGACAGGCAGAACCTATACACATTTCTTTTGGCAAGTATACTGGAGTTACACAAACATACACACTTCATTTACATGCTTTGGGATCTTTGGATACATATCACAAATATTAATATGTTGAATGTACTACTTGATTATTGTCCACAAATGTCAAGAGAACACATGCTGAGGCAATGGTCAGTAAACAAGAATAATGAATTTTGCTTGAGGGTTAAGATAACAGGCAAGACATGAGAAAACTAGCTACAGTGTTAATGAATGTACATCTTGCAGGCTGCGCTGCTCTTATTTCAGTAGTAAGCAGGATGCGTGCATGAATTCAAYAATAAAAAGACATTAGAAGGATAATTTGTGTGTTCCTGTTCTAGTTTTGTCTTTACTGAGACAATGTTGCAGAAGTTGGGAGATGTTAAGGTTGTGTGATCCTTCTATGTGAAAATATGAATTGCATCTCAGCCCTCGAGACAAAGATAAGTAAAGTTTGGTGGTTTTTTTGTTTTAAGCTTCAGAAGGATTTTTGATTTTTCAAAAAACATGCTTAGATCAGATTTTAAATGTTAAAAGATTTTATGGAACAAGAATTCTGTCTTCCTTTGTTTCAGGATGAGAGAAATAGCTTCCTGCAACTTGGCTGGTAAGTACTGGTCAGACTGAGCTACTGTTATTTGGTTACTGACTTGCAGTCCCCCGGAGCACCGAGGGCTGGCTGACAGTCTGAGGGGCAGCCTTTCCTTCCTTTCTAAAGCAAAAGAGTAAATTCTTGGGGGTGCCTTCTGGTCAGCAGACAAAACACAATTGGCCTTTTCTCCTTTACATCTTACAATCCAAGACAAATTGTGTTAGGTCAGCTGCACTCCCAAGAAAGCCTAAGGCTGCAGGAAGAAGTATGGGTGAACCTGTTGGTGGCACTTCTTTTGAGTCAGTGCTATACCAATTACCAAGAAGGATTTTATGATTCGATGGCCCATAAAGCTTCAGGCCACAAATCTGGGGTGAAATTTTGATCATACAAGGTCATTAAAGATCCCATGGCAACACTTGTTTGCATCAGGCTATTCATCTTGTTGTCTTGGATCAATTACAGTTCAGTGCTCTCAAGGTAAAATTCCCCTATGAAATTCCAGGCATAATATTCCTTCATCTCCCGTATTCAGCTGTTACCTAGGAGCATTGTATGTTGTTAAACCACTGCAAYGTCACCCAAAGTTACCCTTTCTCCAGTGGCTTTTTACCTAGAAAACTGGTTATTTGTTTTTATGCCATAAGACAGAAATGAACATAAACTCTTTATTTTCATAAAAAATAAGTTCTACTTATTTTGGGGGCCTTTAAAAATAATTCATTACTTTCCATCAGAAAGGCTGTTTCCTGCATRAGCTTCCATTTAGATGAAAAAGCCACTCTCTGCTGAATGTTTTGAATAAAAATTTGAAGCAGCTAGAATTACAAATACAAAGTCCTCAGCACATATGGATCTGTTTGTCAGAGAAGCCTTTTATAAGATTTTAAAATAGGCCATAAGTTGTATAYAATGTCTTGTGCTTGTCCTCGGAATTAGATGTTGATTTATACCAGCTGCAAATTTGACCTGAGATGTTGTTCCTGAATAATAGAATTTTTTTTATGCTTGAATCAACAAGAATCCAGCAGAAGCTACAATATTTGATTATTATAGCCTGGTCTAAATAAAAAGCAAAACAACCTAAAACCTTAAAAATAGAGAGGGAAAGACAGCACTTAAAAATTTGCTTTTAATTTACATATCCAGAGATGCCCAAATGTATGAGACATAATTCAGAGCTATAGGCACTGAACACAAAGGACTTTATAGAAAAAATAGGACAGTTATTACCAGTGCTGAAGGATATAAAATTATTTGAAAGGTAAAGACTTAATTCTTTTTTCAGGCTATAGGGATTAATATCACTTATTTATTCTCATAGTTTGAACAAATGAATTGTTCTTGGGGAAAAAATTAGAATGATTCAATATTACTGGTTCTAAAATGGTATAGTGAAAAGGAGTTGGAGAATTTCACCAAACACTGTTAGAAACAGATCGGAATCTAATGAATAGAAAAGTGCTTCAATTTTTTTCCATCACATATGTTCGCTGCCTGTTGTACCTCAAGATTTGACAAACAATAATACTTTTGAAGAATGTGGGTTGCATTAGAAGCATTAAGTCCAAATTTCAAATGCCAATGGGCATTTAAAAATATATGTCCTGCTGATTTTTATCATGGTTTAAACCATCAAATCACATAAGCACTTTTGAAAATCCCATGCTTAGGCTTCTGAGTGCCTAAGGTACAACTTAGGCATTCGTGAGCCAGGGTTTTTTTTTTGTTTGTTTGTTTTTTTTTAATACTGTATTTAGACAACTAGAAATGCACAGGCACTAATGGATTTTCAAAATTTAAGCATTCATTTCTCATTGATTCAAGACAAATTAAGTTCCTGGACTGTTCTGAAAATCCTGTAGATGCCCAGATGAGATAAATAAATTAAATATATATATATTTTTAGTGTAGGTGGCTTTCATCTTACCTCATTTTAGCAAACTGTGGCTGCCTCAAATTTAAGCATATACTGCAGCTTCTGCATCTCTAGAGAAAAATTTATTCATCTTAAGATAGCTGCACAAGATACCTAACACATGCTGTGGAGGTGCCAGTTTCTGTCCTTTGACTGCAGAGGGAACCTACTTGTATAGAACATCTGACTTTCCAATTGCTAACATTACCTGAGACAAATCCCACCTTAGATATTAAAACAATTTTACGAGTAATTGTATTAATCCTACAAAATTCTACAAATCAAGCTCCTGGATGCTTCTGAAAACATCACTTGAAAACTCAATGTTATTTCTCCTACTGCTGGTAGCCCATAAGAATGCTGGTCAAGGAGTCCCCCATTCAACCAGGAATTGCTCACACAGAAAAACAAAGCCCATCTTCCCAAGGACATATAATCTAATAGTATGATGAGAGAAAATGAAAGCCTAATTCTCCCACGGGCAAGAACAACCTGGGCAGAGATCAGTTCTGCATCAAAGCAAAACAAGCTTTCCAGATGTTGGATCCTACAAAATGGTGTTTTCAGTCTTCTGTGGAAGTCGCCTACATGCCTGAACACTCCAGTGTGAACACAAGGGGCCAAGAAGATGGGCTGCTGCAGCAGTGACCAAGAGGCTCCAAGGACAACCAGGAGCAAGATGCACAAAACTAGTCCTGCACCCCTGCCCCTCCTCCCCCTTTAAGCACTTTATTGCCAATGTGAGTCAGGGGATCAGAGTGGAACAAACAAATACTGGGAAACTTCTACTTATTTTCTTTTACTTTCCAATACTGCTTTCAATTTACCAAGGACCCTAATCTCCTTATCAGTGATGGTGTTTGAAACATACTGATTAGACTCGTCACATATCTGTCACAGATCAGCATTAAACAGATCAGGAAAAATGCTAACATGATTCCCAAAAGCCAAATCAACAAAAACAAATGGGAAACAATGGGAAAACAAGAGCCAGGAGCAAATGACAGATCAACATGACAAAATCCAGAAAATGTGTGAATTCCACCCACTTTCTAATTATGCTAAGTCTGTATCTGTCTTTCCTGCCCTCTTTATGCAAAATTTCAGTGCAAACTATYAAAATAAATACCTTTCCAAAGCAACTGAAAATAAATGAAACTCCAGCTTGTTATAGCAAATAAATACTGAGGGACTCCAGAAGAGGAATACAAGACCTAAGCATTTAATAAATCCACTTTCAAAGACATTAAATCAAAACAAGAGTCAGTTTGACACACAGGTTGTTTCAACTTTTGTATAGGTTTTAGTCTATAGAAAAAATAACAGAAGTGTCATCAAAATGGATCCACTTTTCTGAAAAATAAAACAAAACAGATTTAATGGAAACTGCAGCTTTTTAACCTGTTTCAACAAAAAATTTCCAACTGGCTCCTCTTATTGCAGATCATATCTTGTTCCACAAATAGTTCTATTTATTTCAATGGAACCACTTTTGGGGCAAAGTGCTATTAATTCTGAGCATAGCTATCACTGCTAATATCCTCAAATCAAAGAGATTCCTCCTACAGATGACAAAACATAGTCAACAACTTATTATTGATCCAATTTTGTCCTAGATCTTTCTAACCAAAGGAAATTTTCAGTGCGGAGAATCTTATACAGAGCTTTCCACCCACTTAATCATATTTCTTTTCATAACCCACTTACAGCGACGACTCACCTTATACTGAACATAACTTAATGGTATTATATTCTGAGGAGCAAGTGCAGCTGAAATACTAACTTTATTAGTTCTGTGATTCGACCTGTCAGGCATTCTAGCCACAGCCTGACATAAGGTAGCCACGTATGGAGAAACAAGGTTAAAAAACAAACCACAGTATGGAAGGAAGTTGCAGAAGCCAGAAATGATCCTGTATATATGAGATAAAAGCAGATATTGCTAGTTTGCGAGTGTCAGATATTATACAAGCTTTTCCACTCTAGAAAATCAGAAATAAAAACACTACAGAGAAAACAACAACATACATTGTGAGCTCTGGGTAGAAACTGCATTTGTAGCACAAAGGCAAGAGCAGAAGGGAGCAGACCTTTTTGACCCCGACAACAAAGATCCGGAGATAATAACATTTTTGCAACATTTTGACAAGTTGATCAGAAACATTGTGTTTGTGAAAAGGTTATGAAGAGGCCTGCTAGGCCCAAAGCAATCACACAATGCCAAGGCCTGATCAGATTAATCTTCTTGCTATAAGGCAGCAGCCTTGTGGGTCTGATTCCTCTCATATCCGTTTTGCACGGTTGCTTTACAGTGCAGTTATTCTTGGTTTTATAGATTGGTACTCTAACCTATTCAAAGAACCCTGTCCAGATGAAATGCCTTCTCTTCATAACTGCCAGATCCTTCACTGATCACAGGCATGTAATTTTGAATGTAGAACTGTTTTCCTGCAAGTTAAAGACAAGTATGTGCAAGATTGCAAAGTGGTTTGGTCCAAAATGTGGACCATGTTGCCCAGCTGCAATTTCTACATGCCATAAGGAAGCATATCTTCTCTTGCACAACCTTAAAAGCAGGCAAGGCTGTAGGGCTGAGTCAGAGAAGTACATCTTCCGAGGAAGTACTGCATATAATAAAATCTAACCACAGAGAAAGGAATTAAATGCAAACACTGTGATAATCAGATAAATAAACATGCATCCTAGAGTATCTTCAGAACAAAATGATTTTCACTAGCATGTAATCATTTAAAGAACTATAGAGTATCATTGCTTAGGAAAAGTCAGATGAGAGAGCTAAGCAGAGAAATGTACTCAGCAACTTGCTCACTTCACACTGAGGTGTTCCACTTTCAACCCCTCTCCCTTTTACTCCACATCAGCTACCCAGCCCTTAACCTACATTAAGTATTACTATCCTTACTGGAAAATTAAGTAAAGAACCAATTTTATTTTGGAGCCAAATCTTGGTCATACTTTATGTCAGCTACACTCCTGGAGCATAATGGCCTCACCTGCGAAAATACAGGCAGTGAAAATAATTGTAAGCTGCATAATACTTCAGCACAAAGAGATCCACAATACATTTGTACATGTGGATAACAGCTTAATAAGGGAAACCAAGGTCCCAGTTCAGTTCTTGAATAATTCCTTATTCAAGATAAAACACAAGTGTTTTTAAATTAAGTCACACATGCATACTACGTAAGTAAACTATAAGATTACAACATTTTTTAAATGGAGTCTTTCTTCATTCTGGCTTTCAACTACTGGGCAAATTTAGCCCCATAACACAAATGCTCTTACTTTTTCCATCTAAGCTTCTTATTTGATTCTTCTTGGCTCCTAGTCAGCAAACATGCCAGATGTTGTAATTTGCACCTGTTTGGTTAGTGTTTGAAAGGCCTAGTTATTTTTAGGTTTAGCAGAAGGAAACATGTCTTTAGTGCCTCTGATGAGTTTCATGAACTTTTCCCACCTTCTGTTAACTCTTCCAAGCTGGTTGTCACCAAGAGGCAGAAATCTATCAATGACACAGAGTGGGTCAAAGCAAAAGCAGTAAATGTTGCAGCAAAATGTGTCTAGCCAGTATACACCAGCTGAGTACTTGGTAGTCTGAATTCACTATTAATGTTCATATAATCCATGCACATGCTTTCACCTTATGGGCCAAGACTGGAAAAAGAAAACTGCACATGGCCTTCATTAAACAACACCATTTTGTTTTCAAAGCACAGATGAAGTCTTTTCCTCATGCAACAGATGAGGAGTAGCCACAGGTGAGAAGTCAGGTCATCGGATTTTTGTTTTGACTAGCACCTGAGGGACTAAAATAATCTTTCTACTGGAGGAAGAGCTTCTTACAATTGCTTTGCTGTTTTGGAAGGTATAGCTGTATAGACAAACAGTTATAATCACTCTCCTCCTCAAAGCAGAGAGGATATCAGATGATTAAGACAACTTAACATACCCTCACCTGGGTTAGCAAGTTCACAAACTTACCTACTTTGCTCTGTTGCTATACTGAGCTAATGAGAAATCTCCTTTCAGATATTTCTAAAAAAACACAAAATGGAGATAGAGGACATAAATAAGAGCTAGCTTAGAGATACAGAAACAGATAGCTAAATGACTGAGGTTCTCAGCCCCTAATAGGCCTGACATCGTATGGCATTGCTTCTTTCCTCAGATGCGTGCTTCCTGGCCATTTTTTTCCCCTTTTTATACTAGCAAGAAAGAGCTGGAACAAGTTATCATGTGGCTGCAGCAAAATCAGCTGGACAAAGCAAACAAGTGCCCTTACTTAAACAGAAGATGAGAATTCAGAAGCCATCTTATGTGGAGAAAGCAAAGCAGCAGGCTAATTTAGCCTTACAGAAAGGCTGAGAGCAAAGACACCCCCCTCCCAAATCTGCCCAATTTCCTAATGATCTTTAACAATGTTGATTCATCCTACAGAGCTCACATTCACTCATATATTAGCTGGTTACATGCAGCTATATGTTCTCAGGAATGTGTCCTTGCTCCTTCTGGGATGCAGAACTTTGTTTTTTGTTTTTTTAATGTGGAAAGATGGTTGCTTTTCAGGAGGTAGAAGTGTTACTCCAGTGAAGGTTGCCCAGACAGTAAAGAGATTAACAGGAGAGAAAGGAAACAATCTGCTGCTGGGCTCTGAATAGAAAATGATCTGTGAGTAAACTGAACAAGCTGGGATGCAGTAAATAGTCAATTAAGATTCATTTTGGCAAATCTGCACCTGTCAGAGCTGAAATGCTAAAGGAGGAAACAAAGGGGAAACATTTTTTAAATGAGGTCAGAAACAAAGAGGACCCATTGCATGCTGCTGTTGCTATCAGCCTCCTAGGCAGCATGTCACCAGCAAAAAAGAATTGTTATTATTTATGCAGGCCTCCAAACATACCTGGTGTTTTGCAAAAACTGTGGAGGAGGTATTAAAACAGAGAACAAACCTGGTCTCTCTATACTGCATCTGAATTTAACTCTTATGAGTTTTCCCTGAGATTACATTAAGGCAACACCTGACCAAAATAGCACCAAACTCAGAATGTGGCAGTTGTTCTTATGGATTATTTCAAGGCCTGATTGACAGAACATCTGGACTTCCGCAAATTCTTGCTGACCGCTCTCACAGCATAAATGAGCACAAAAGGTTTCCTCACAGCCTGTACAGACTAGAAATGCAAAACCTAATTACACTAGAAAAAGACTGCTGCCATCAGTGCTTACACACTTTGCATCAGGTCTTAACTGTAAACAAGAAAACCATTAATGTAAATGCCTTGTAGGGAAAGCTACTCTATGTCAAACATGGAATTTGCTAGACTCCTCAYCAGCAAAGATCCTTAATTGTTTTCCTAGATTTTCTTACTAGCAAATATATGTCAAGATAAAGCAAAGAGAGGGGCAAGGCTAGGACTGTGAACAGTTTAAGTTAATTTTCCAGACTAATATACCAAAAAAACTTTAAAAGAAAATTTGCCTCTATTTTAAGTTCTTCCAATCACATAAATAGTATACAATTTAATGGCTTACAGAGAGTCTGGCTAAGCTGGACTTTTTCCTTTCTCCCGCAGAATTTTTTAGCCTGAAGAGAAAAATTCCGCAAGTCATATGAAACGCACAGGTTCTTGGATCCAAGCAATGGCATTAATTTGATCCTGTGTTTGTATGGGAGAAACTGTTAGCAGAAAGGAAAATTGATTTGATTTGTCTTTAAAGTTCTGGAAAAGCAAAAAGTTCAAGAGCACACTTATTTATTTTGCTTGGCTTGGTTTTCTGAGGTTTTCAAAGCCGCCAGTATAGCAAATAGATATAATCAGAGCCTTCATCACTTACAAGTCTGTTTCAATTCTTAAGCTAATCAGCTGTGTCAAAGAAAAGCAGATTCCCTTCATCTCCTGAACCTGGGTGAGAAACAAGTTGAGCAATGAGAAAGTTTCAGGTGGCAACAGAAGTAGAACAGGAAAGGGAAGAGGAAGTTGGTCTACTGGAGAAAAGGAAATCTAGTGACTGTGRTCTTTTTTCATTCAGTGCTTTCCAATTAAAGTGATTTTTCTTAGAAGAAACCCTTCTTTGTTGAATTCCTCTCATAATTTCATGAAAGAAAATAAACCAGCATGGTAAAGTTTTATCCTATGATAAAGCCATAACCACTTTTTCCACGCAAAAACAAGAAAATCATTCACTGGTTTTCAAGTTAGCATACTTCTAGTTTTCAAATCAATTTCCCTCTCATTTTTATCCAGGTAAGTGGCAACATTTTCATTATTTAAAATGTGGAGTTCTTCCTCCCTGAAGATTTCTGCTTAACCCTGACCAGCTTCTCTGAATGTTCACAGAATCCTTATTTGTTTCCCAGCAGTGGGAATAAAATCCCTCATGTAAGTATGAGCCAATTGTCAAATACAGCAAGTGAACTTAATGTTTCCCAAAAGCTCTTTCAAGGATGAAATGCCCTTTGAAGGGCGTGCTCCAAGCACTTGATGCTGGTTCTTCTGCAGGAAGGAGAATTTCCTCCTCGCTGTATGTGTATGCAGTCTCATGACCATGAATTTCACTAGCACAAATAAGTGAAAGCAGGAGGAAAACTAGTTCAGTTACAGGACTGCAGACTGTTCAGCCAATAAATACATGTCTCCAAGAACAGGCTACAGCTTCAGTTATTGAATAGATGCAAAACAACATGTAATGCCGCACTTCCACAAAACTGCCCACAGATCCTACAATAAGCATGTAAGATAGGGGACTGAGGCACACCCTATGGACACCATCTATACCCACTCCCCAGTATAGCTGTGCCATGGAGGAGTCCACTATGCAGAGGTGAGCAGAAGTCCCAGGCTGTCTTACCTTTTTTCATAGCTATAGTTACCACCTCCTCCCCTATGCTTAGGCATTAAGGCAGTTAACAGCGAAGGAAAATTTTTCATGAATTAGAGTGAATCATTCTGTTGGAGAATAGTATAACTACCAGTAATTTTCAGATCAATTTACATGACATTCCACTTATTTTATGCAGTGCCATGTTGCTGTTCCACTTGACTGCACTCATTACATGCACCCTTAAAATTAAAAGTTTTCATCACTGTGAAGCTCATATTTCCTGTAGTTATATATTAAAATGTCTCTTTTTTGTCACATACTTTAACTGCTCATTCACCTCCAATTCTTAGCCACCACAAAGGTGTGGGGGTTTTTTTGTTTTTTTTTTTTTAATTTAAAGAAGGAAGCCCATGGATTCTGGAAGCCAAAGTCTCCCTTGGCAGTGGCAGTTTATAGGTGCATTTCCAGGTGTTATCAGGTCTTTTACAACCATGACCCTCTATTTCCCAAGCACAATCTTCACAATTACAGCCACACAGGAAGCATAGAGAAAAGCCAGGAAAATTAAGTCTGGATTTCTTGAGTTTGGGCCCATTCTCTTAGCCACGAGACCGTCTTTCTCATCACTCCCCTGCAGATAAATTAATGTATCAAAGGCTACAGAGCAGGTCAAATACAGAAATGGAATTAGAACCTGCAACTACTGGTTCTTACTTGAAAGTCTTAAGTTTCTAGACTATGCAAATACCTTCTGACTGGATGCTTAACTAATATCACATAGAAACTTAGTTAACTGACAGGATCCACCTATTGGCTAGACAACAAAGAGACAGTAGTTCTGCTGGTAAATAATTGAAGGTGTGAAAATCCAGCTGGCAAACTTCAYAAGGTAAGATTAAAGCCACAAAAAGTCTCTGCCATGGAAATACTTCTCAACTTGCACTTCACACTGAATTCAGAGATGTGCTAATCCAGTCTACTTATGTGCTCCAATGGCCTTGTCATGTCAGAATCTGTGAACTTCCTCCCCAGCACAATTCATGGGTGCCAGCAAACAGCAACCCCGAGAATTCCCAGCATTGGAAATTCCATCTTAATGTAATAGTGGAACACTTCTCTTCCTACCCTGTTTTTAGTGTTGCTTGCATACTGCTCATCAGCCAGAGTATTCTGTCCAAAAGACAGCTGCACTTGAAAGGTGTGGGGTTGGATACTACACAGTTTACAAGCCTGCACTTACTTGCAACTCCCATTAGTACTAATGGGAAAGCAGTCAGAAGACCTTGAAAAGTCTAAACCTGAGGCTTGTTGCTGCATTATGAGTTGACAGATGAACCATAGTAGCTACCAGCTTGTGGGCAGTCAGCCTAAAGTGCATTTACTTGAAACTTCCTTTCATTTTAAGGAAATCTTATTATGTTAGTACATGGGAAGGCTCAGAGCACATCTGTGGATCAGCCAGTCCCTAAGAACCTGTTAAACCACAGTGATATAAATTTGACTATGCCAGATACTGGATTTGAGTTGGCTGTGGCAAAACCAAAAGCCAGCATCAGCTGTTCAGGAAGCAGTCTGCATGAGCAATACCTCCTCTCTCCTTCAAGGAGAAGGTGGGAGGTCAGATAGGTATATGCTATAGGCCACACTATCCTGAGCCAACTAGATGTATGTGCTTTGTCTAGTGATTTTTGCATTTTTAATGCATTTCTGAAGAGCCCCATGGCCAGRGAGTACACACTTCCTCTAACTTGCAAGAACCTCAAAAGTCTAGCAAACATCTATAAAAGTCAGACACAC
The DNA here is from genome assembly GCF_003343035.1 of Apteryx rowi. Classification (NCBI taxonomy): domain Eukaryota; kingdom Metazoa; phylum Chordata; class Aves; order Apterygiformes; family Apterygidae; genus Apteryx; species Apteryx rowi. The sequence goes on along the minus strand of NW_020448497.1, from coordinate 149,711 downwards.
ACTTATTACAGGGAGCTTTAAATCTGGCCTAGAGCACTTTATATAAATTAGTTTCATAGCAGGATATGTGAACAGGTCAGCATTGCTCAGTTTTCTAAACAAAAAGAAGAATAAAGAAGCTGAAGGCCTTATTTGCATTCACATAAACATACACACAGAATCAATGGCAACTCTGAGAATATCAGCTAAGTCTCCTGAGCCACCATCCCAAGGTGGAGACAAGAACATGGCAAGAACACATGTATTTTCATGCATGCTTTACAGCAGCATAAACTCTAAGTGAAATGGAGTTACCCTTAATTTCAAAGGCTGTAAGCTTAAGTCTTTGAAGCAGAAATAAATCAGTTTTCCCATATCAGGTTTTATTAAAAATTGAAATCAACTACCAAAGTACTGCAGAATTCTCCATCTCTTGATGCTTTTAGTCAAGATTGGATACCTTTGTAGGAGATGTTAAGTCAAACAAGCTATTAGGACTTAGTAGCACCACGCGTGAAACACACTGGCTTATACTATACTAGAGAAACATGCCCTATACCTTTCAGCTCTGTACAGGTATAAATCTATGAAACCATGATCTAAAGAACAAGAACTAGACAAATGCCCTTCCCATAGCAGTATTAAGGAGCAGCAGTAAGGAAGAGATCCTCACTCATTGTTTCCAAGCAAATTGTTCATCCAGAAAAGCAAAAAGCATTCTGTCAAAACTGAAAGATTCTCCTGGTAGAAAGCACCATGCACAGCAGTCACCTGACATCACACACTCCCCAAGTCTACAGACAGGGGACAGGCACACTGTGACGATGTTAGGAAGAAACAACAAAATTAGCACACAGGAAAAACAAACAAGAGCTACTCATTATGAATTGTTAATGGCCTGTTTACTGCTGAAGCTATCAGAGCAAGAGTCAGTCTAAGTAAATAATTTATTTTAGGCCATAGAATTTATTAGAAAAATAGTTAAATAATTGTGGGAAGATGAAAGTGTTTGGATTTGTGATTCTAGTGGCAGCTTATACAGGCATTTGAAATTAAGGACAACTCCGTTATATGGGCACTTCTGCAATAAAGAACAAGAAAAATATCCATACAATCCCAGGGCAACGAGCAAGCAAAGACTGTTAGTAAGCTGTCCTTTAATAAGGGGTCAGAGAACTCATTTAGATGAATCCAGCACCCACTTGCAAACAGACAAGTTTTGGCTCATATCAGCAAGAGAACTCAAAACAGGCAGCATTCAGTGGAATGTAAATGGAGTTCGGGCATCTTCCCCACTTGGGGTTCTGCAGACTGAACTGAAATGATTGAAGATGCTACTTTCCTTAGCTGCCTCCCACCAGAGACTGAAGAAAAAGCTGCATGCCTGCTTCATATGTATGCTCTCATATAACTCAGCATGAGCTGGAAAGACTTAGCACTTGTCTCTGACTTGGGGCACCTGAGTTGGGGGCACTTGCTCCCATTCCACCACCCATAGGAGACTGAAGTCTCACAGATGAGGCTTCTGCTCAACTGCAAATGGAGCTGCTGAAACCACCACCTCCCCCTGCCCACAAACACACACAGGTACATGCAGGTGCTTTCACTATTCTATCAGAAGCATTCATCTGTTATTCTAGATGTCCCAAACAACAGAACAAGATCTTTGYTCTACAGCAGGGTCTTAGTAAATAGAGGATGGACTGAACAAAGGTCCTTCACCTTCCAGTCATTTACGATAACTGCTGGGTTATTTTGCAGTCCTGCAATGCAGTTACTTCTTGGGGGGGGGGTCAGGGGGGAATCTAACTTGATCCTGAAACCCTTCCTGAGAAAGGGTCTCAACACCGCTACATTTTCCTGAAGAGTRTGTGTCAATACATGGGGCATTTTCCAGGAAAAAAGAATGTGCTACCAAAAAAAGAAGTCTGGCTAGAACTATGTCATTGAATCAATTCAAACAAATAATCTTCTAAATATCACTTAGGTCCCATGTTACAGACCTCATAACTCAGTTTATTTTTAGTAACTTATTTGCAGAGGTACAAATAAACTCCTGGTGTTTGGACAGCTGAAGAGGGAATTTATCTTAAAAACTACCATCAGAATCCATACCCTTGCTTCCACCTCAACTTAGAAAGCAAATATTTATTTGGATGCAATCAGCTTCAGGAGAGACAGGAGTTGCTTTCTGAGTTTGTTTCTTCTCCATTCAATTTTCAAACAAGAAAGGGATAGGGACAAATGTTTACACAAAGTCAGCTGAGTAAGTCACAGGACAGGAAAGAAAGGGCCCTGTAAAAGGGACTGAGGGCTCCAGCAAGCATCAGAAATCTGTTTCCCCTGTAATTAGATCYTTAACTGTCAAACTTTAAAAACTTGATATTGACAATGCTAATAAGTGCAAAGCCTGCACCTGAGGTTCATTCCCACACCAGATGGGGCCTGAACCCTCTGTGCCTTCTACTTTTGGAAGTTTGCAAAAGCAGGACTTATTTTCCTTCTGAGACTCAGAGTCAGATTTCTCCAAACTACACTCCCRGTTAGTGCAGCATCACAAAGTTGGTAATTCAGGTTTCTAAAGGTAAACCTCAGAAGAGCCAGTGGTTCAAGCTTGGACCTCAGATACACAAGAGCCTTATTTGCTTCTGTCTTCAGCAGTCTAGCTTCAACTTCACATCACTCCTTCAGTATACGTTTCAAATGATACCAGAACATATTATTGCATGATCTTACACAGTAATTACTCCACAGTGTGTCATCATACGTATCAACACGAATCAACCGAGAGCAGGATTTAGACATGGCTTGTTGCAATATTGCATTGATTCGAAAAAKGCAAAGATATCTAGGTCATACTACTTCCTTTTTTAAGCTTTTTAAATTCTTTAAGCATTGCAAATGTATGTATTCATACAATGCATTCAGTATATCACTGTTTATCTAAGTGTCAGTCACTCATACACGTGCATTTACATCATATACTTACAGAGCAAGCAATTTGCATGTATAAAGCATGTACATTATATACATAATCCAGAGAATAACCTGTACATATACTTAGTGTAAGGTGTGTTTATGTCAGATACATACTTCCCTTTTACATGAAGCTTTTCAGCTGCCTCCAACATGTGGCATTCAAAGCTTCAGCAATATGAGTGTCAGAACTGTCAGGAAGATTAACAATAGGTATTTGAAAAGAAAACAGTAGGTAGTTAAGATTTGTTCTTGGAATATGATTTATAGAGTGTTTTTTTTTTTTTCAACAGAACCATGACTTTGAGACAAAAACCGCATTCAGAAATCCAAAACAAGTGGGTGTTCTGCCAAGCAGATTGATTTTTACTGTGAGATGCTGTCCTTTATTTTGTAAAGTTGGTTAAAGTCAATAAAGAAGGATAAAGAATACTATCCTCCTTAAAACAAGAAACATTATGGGAGACCCCCTACAAATACTGCAGATTAGCCTGTTCTTACTGAAGCAACACAAATGACAGCTTAGAGCAGTTGAGTGAGGATCTGTATTCAGGTACATTATGATGCTCTTATTGAAAAGGAATTGGGGAATCTTTAAGACACTCAAACCTACCTTCCTTATCCCACTTCTGTGCTCCTACATTCTAAGATCTATAATTAGTACAAGACCTGATGGACATCTGCAAGCATAAACTCTTCCAAATTCCACTATCTTTCATGACTTGCCAAAATTCTGCAACAAATCAATAGCCCAGGTAAGGCATACCTACAGGTATAATTGCTCAGTTACACTGCTGCATACAAGTAGATTAAAAAAAAAAAATCAATAGAGCCATCTAGGTGTAAATGTGAAACTAATCAGATCAGAATCAGGTCCTAACATCATGTCTATTGATCTAAACCATGAACAGTTCCTTCCCTGCACAAGCATAACACCCTCTTCCTTCTAGGAATGTCATTTCAGCTCACAGCCAAATTAAGCACTTTGCTGCATCTGCATCCATTCAGGAAATATCACAAACCTTTCCAGTTTGAGAGAGATGAACTTCAGTTGTAATTCAGAAAAGTTGGTTTTGACCCCACTGCTAAGGCTGAGCTTTCCTATGTTGTACCACAGGCTTTTATATGTCTGTCTGTAGTCTTCCTGGACATAACTCCTTGACTGAAAGGGCATCATTGCACAAAGAAAATTATCCACCGTGATTTTACCTCCTTTATGTAATACCTAGATACTCCAGGTAAGACAGGCCACTATACTTGCTCAGCAGCATATAACATCATGAGCAAAGTGCAAGAAAAACTCAGTCTTTCCTTAGGTATAATTTCTATTGACTGCCAAAGAACACCTAATACATCTCATTGATGAAGTAAACACTACAAGATCTTTCTGAATCTAGCCTTAATTCCTAACTATTATCATCTTTATTACACACTGCAGCCTTTGCTCCTAGCTGCCAAGAGCACTGGGATAGCTAGTATGTGAATTACACTCCCAGGGTGAGGTATAAGAAAAGGGAAGCAATATTAAAGACAATTGCTGCTTGCAAACACTGTTTCCCAGCTGAGACATAACTACTCCATGGTAGTCAAAGTGGCCACATATGTTGAACAGAAAGACAACAGTTTGAAAGATTTTCCTGGGGTTTTTTTGTTAAGCATTAAAAGAGGATGAATGAAAAGAAGTCTCTGTGCTTAAAATCCCAGGGGATTTAAGAAAATGGTCTGAGGCAATTGTCTAAAACAGCTGTGAAAACATTTACCCTTATTTACATTTATGTTCACTTGCTCCTTGTAGCTTGTCTCAAAGAATCATTTTGTAGGTTGTGTTCTAGTAAGCGAGCCCAATTTACTAATAATACCTTACTCTTAAATGCAAGATAGGAGAGTAGGTTTCTAAACAATTCAAGTGTCTGTTCATTCTAAAAAAAAGTCTGTTACATTTGGTGAGCAAATATTATCACTGCAGAACAACAGGTGGGGAATTATATTAGGACATAAAGCAACTTGCTCAAAATCAAGAAGAGGCTAAAGGGGGAACCAGCAACTGCCAGTCCTATTGCCTTATCATTAGCAAGCTAAAGACTAGTAAAAATCTTTGGGCTCATCTACACTGGGTAAAGCAAGGCAGAGGGACTCTTGAACTAGCATTTCAACCAGGAGCATTCTAGACTCACCAGCACAGCACTGCACCTAACCAGTCCTGTTTACATCATCCCAGCCAATGTCTTTGCACAACACCCTCACAGAAAGCAGGGGTCTTTTGCAGTACATGCRGTTGAATGGCAGAGATGTGACCTTAGCCTCATTTGAAAGGTGTTCAGTTTGCCAAAACATTCTCCATAACCAATGGAATGTTTTTGCTTTTGTAGACAGAGACCAAAGCACATGTTTTGATGATTTGCTCCTCTTCACRCAGAGAGCACTTTTTTCCCCATGGGGTGTCACTCAGATTTCTTCCTCATTCCGCTCTTCCACATTTTTGCTTCATATCCTAGCTGCAGCAGTTGAAAACTTTTAGCCCAGGATGTTTTGATCTGAGTTCTCTCCTTTGCACATCTCTTATTTCCTTCTTCTCTCAATCCTTTTCTTTAATGCTGAAAAGCACTGCTCATTACATGGTTTGCTTTATCTCCCTCTCCTGCTTTCACTTCTCCTTCCCCCTCCTCACCATCTTTCTCTTTTCTTCCTGAACCTGTCACATCTGCATCAGCAGTGCAATTGGAAAGGGGATCTCYGAGGAGCTACCTGTCAGATCTGTCTACTTGGAGATCAGCTCTGTTGCTTAAATGCGGAGATGAATGATTCCTGGGAGGAAATATTGCTGTATTACTGTTAAGCATAGAAACTCTATCCAGCTGGTGGATATGACAGATGTATCAAAATAAATAATAAGAAATAAATATTAAGCCATCAAACTTTACTAGACCACTTGAGTRCCAAGGGAAAATAAGGTTAAGAATATAAAGGAGATTTTTGAGCAGACGGAGCATCTGCAAAAAGGGTCACAGGAATTTTTAGATTGGTCCTGAAATACCTACATGTTCTTAAAGCACCTCCAGGTAAAAAGCATATAGAAATTAATATGCATTTTAACTGCAACCCAAATATAACTACAGTTTTAGGTCATTAAGATAGAAATGAATACCACAATATTACACCCTGGAGCATCAAGATCATCTGCACTTGCTGTCATTTAAATGCATGACCTTGAGTGATGGTTAACTGCCTTGTTTATACATGGTAGCCTAGTCAGATCTCTGCATTTACTATACATTTTAACTCATTAGAGGAATTAGCTTTCCTGTGGGCTCATTTTAATCTACATTCTTGGGCAAATACCTATTAGCAGGTCCAGAGAATCCATTAGCTAGTATAGCATTTTACAAAGAAAACTTAAAGGTGAGCTTACAAATGAACTCCAGTAACTTTTCAACAACTTTCCTACAGTACTATTTAAATTTTAGTAACAACTGATATCTTTGTCTAGCTCACATGCTTTTGTCTTTTGCAGACCTGTATAAGAAGACTTCTGCAGAGAGGTGCAGAGATGCTGTAGGTGTTCATCTGCAGCTTAACTGGCTTTGGATCTTAGAAACTAGCCAACCAGCCAGATGCCCAGATGTCCACAAGAAAAAAAAGCAGCAAGTGTTTGACTCTTGGAGTGCATAAAATGTCACTTTCTGCACCAAGAATGTAAAAGAAAAAAGCAACAACCCATAAGACAAAAACATGCTGAAGAATAGGCAGAACAAAAAGAAAAATCTTTCTTTGGTCAGTAAACAAACCTAGAGAGAATAGGTTTTCAGTGTGTTGACAATGTTCTGGCAGTTCATTAATCCCAGCAAAATCTCTCCAAAGTTACTGATGCATGGATTCCATTTTCAAATTTCTCATTAGTTCCTCTTTATGGATTAAATGCTGATGTTCACGAATGAATGCACACAGCTTCAGTTGATGGATGTAATTGGGTTGTAATGGATTTTAGCTGCTGTTCCTTCTGATCTAGCCAATTTGAAATGCAGTATCAATGTATTCTCCCCATCTCTCTGTAGGGAATGAGAAATTGAAACCTACAAGATGAAATTTATCAACTTCCATAAAGTCAGCTTCAACCATCATAAAACTGTTAAACTTCTCATTATCATTCTACCACAGTTATTTCCCAAACTCTGGTCAGGCAGTCAAAATATTAAAGTGCATTTGAAATAAGTAGAGTTGATCCTTCAATATTCTGTATGTCCTCAACATTGATTTAGGTGCTGTAAATATTACCAACCCAGGATGACATTAACATAGCAAAAGCTTAACAGCAGGAACATAAAATGGCATGAAAGGATTTAAAGGTTGCAAAACCTCCTTCCAATTTTTTTAAGTATATCTATCTAGATAAATAGATAGATGATTTGCTATCACTATGGGGCCAATAGCAGCACAGCTTTATATTTTCTCCCCCAAAACTGCATCTGTCTTGTTCTCAGTATTTCTTGATTTAAACCAGCATTGACTAACCAGAGGAATAGGGAATGCTGAGACTACACAGAAGTATTCCATGAGAGAACGTGGTCCACCTTTAAGACAAAAGCACAAGGGAATTGACATGTTGAAGTGGGGGGAGGGAGGGAGGAGTATTTTTTCTAAGCTAAAAACCTAAAAATTTGACTACAGTGGTGCTTTGAGAAGTCCCAGTCTAACTTGCTAGGTCACTGGTATCAAATACAGATCTTGAGCCAAAGATTCTTATAGTCATGTAATAGCTATAGGCCAATAAACTAGCAATAAACTCAGTTCCTGGAAGACAGTAATTCAGATTCTTTTACCACATTTTTTAACCATAAACAAGTTAAAGGGTTGAAGGGAAAATCTGCCATGGAAAAAGTTTTCCATCCACCTAAAGGTGGACTCTCCTATTCCAGATGTGAAGCATATTAGCAGGATAGATGAAGGACACTCACTCTTTAGATGTTCTGGGGATTTTAAGAGATTCTGAACTCACACTTGCATGGACTTCAGAAGTCTTTGAAGTCCACAGCAACTCTAGGCATGAAGTAGCTCTGCAAAGCTGGACACTGGGCTGTCCATCATCAGTGAAACAAATCATTCAATGAAAAGCATACCTTTGTAATTATTTTGATTAGAGGAGGGGGGGCACAATGGAAAAAAGGAAAAATCAAGTTAGTTCAGTACTAGGTAGCCAGTGAAAACCAGTCATTTAACTCAAGACTTTCTCAAATCTCACTCAAAGAAAGTGTTTTTACTTACTAGTTCTTTCACACCTTCATCTACCCAGAAAGATATCTAGAATAGTGTCAGCCACTGTCTTTTACCTTGTCTATAGAGTGACAGTGGGCTGCAAGGAAGCCAAAGGTAAAGGCCAAACAAAATTGGTAAGAGGATTCAGTCTCCCAGAAGTTTTCTGTAATAAGTCCCACACATCACTGAGGAATATTTTATAGTAGGACAATTTCTATAAAAGTCAAAGGTTTTTAATACTTCTTAAAATCAGATTCAGATTTTCCGTTCCAGAAACCTCACGAGAAACTGAACTGCAAGCATCTAGTTTTGAAAACCCTAGTCCATTTGCATATGGAAATACATAGTTGCACAGTACGTYGGAGCACTTTTGCAAAATAGCTTAGGAATGGATTTTCAAAGTTTGGCCAGCAGCATGAGCTGCCTTGAAAATCTGGTTACMGCACAAAAAACTCTGTACATGCACCCAGGTCCACATGACACTTGCACGCCATGAAATGCTCATTTGACATTAATAAAACCTGTGAGCAAGAGCAAACATGACAGTCCTCCTGAACCAAAGCTGTTTCATTTTCCATTGACTTCAATTGGCTTTGGATCAGGCCCTGTCACCTGAACTCATTACAGCTTTCTAACTTGCCAACCATTTTCCCTATCAGCTGCTGCTATGGCTGAACCCATTTTGTCTGCATCATTCTCTTTCCCTTTCATGTTCCAGGCCAAATTCAATAATGGTTGTAAGTGGAAGCAATTAGCAACTTCAGTGGAGTTGCCCATGCTTAAAACAGGGATGAATTTGACCAAATTGTTAGATCACAGAATCCCAAACTCATTGTACAAGCCCAGTAAAGACAGATTCTAAATTTCTTAGTTTTATTACTATTATATTATTCATTTCCATGTTACAAGGTACTTAAAGACTGGCATCTCAACTAAATTACGCATCTAGGACATGTTGGAATAAACTTTGTGCTCCAAAGCTTGTATCATCTGTCCCTTTCTTGCATAGAGATAGTATAATTGCTCACTGCGCTTAGTTAAAACAAACTTCCTAAGGACCCTGGGACAGACAAGTGGGATCAATAGGTTGCCCAACYTGAGCAAAGCACATAAGCAAAAATTCAAGTTTTAGTGTCACTGAAATCAAAAGGGATTAAACACATTCATAAAGCTAAGCATACGTTTAAGTTATTTTCTGTGTTGAAGCCTACATGAAAGTTTGATTTTTTTTTTTCCCCCCTCAGAATGGCAAAAAAGGATAATCACAAATCAAGCTAATTCTGTAAGGTTCTTCTACAAGCTTCAGAAGTTTGGGGAATTATTGGAAGTTTGAAGTATGATCCCAGCTTCCAGGATACAGGCCACAGCTAACACTAGGAGGCTGCTGGTGAAATTGCATCAGTAATGTCAGACTGCTCTTTTTCTCCCTTCTGCCCAAGTTCCCCTTCCAACACTAAATCCATCAGAACTATGTTTTATTATTTGAATAATTCTCTGTAAGATGCCTCCATCTGTACAAACATTAATCAGTATTACTGCAGTGAATCTCCACTATACAGATGCATTATATAAAGCAGACTAAACAGTCCTAACATTAGCAGGGACTTGTATCTTAAGTCTCTCCTGAAAGGAATTTGTTTCAAGCCTTGTCAGTTGCCCAATGGTTTATATTTAAAACATTGCAGAAAACTGAAGCAGCCAAAGTGTTTTAAAGGTACAGATTTAAACCTATAAAAACCCACCACCCTTATTAGAGAAAGGAAAGTAGCAGAATGCTGAAGATAATTGATACAATTCACACCTTTATTGTCATAGTATTTATTTCCTGTATCCTAATCAAAGGAAAGCAGAAATGAAACAGCTTGTGCATTTGAGAAACTTCAGATGCACAGCTATGGTTTACTTCCCTCCTCCCCCCTCGATTTCCCTTCCCACATCAGAAAGAATTTGACAACTTCTCTTTGTGCCTTTGCACCTAYGACTGGGTATGTGTGATCATCAACTTGACACAGACTTTGTATATTTTCTGGCTCTGTTTCCCTCTGAAGCAGGAATGTTCCTATCAGATAAAGGCTCTAAACTATGATCACAGCTTTCTCATCCCTTGAGGCAGCAGTCACCCATCCCACCTTTTCAATTGAAAGGAGGGTTGGAGTGGGGCAAGGCAGCAGAAAGGACAGTAGCTAAAATTGGTAGCAGGAACTCTACGCAGTAGAAATTTGGGAAATAAGAATTGTTAGCGACTATGGCCAGTCTCCAGACACCACTCTTCAGAAGAGGGGCTATTTCTTTTTCTGCACCATGGGTACTCTGGTAAAACCTGATTTGAATGGTAAATATTGATAAAGACCCAGCAAAAGATTTCTCTTGTTGGACCCAAAAGACAGGCCCCTTACTTTCTCCAGCAGCAGGCAGTATCAGATGCCTCAGGAAGTCAGGCTATGAGCTTTCAGGTAATTCAGATTTGAAGGGCATATGCTGGCACTTTCAGCATAAGTGTTGGGCTGCCAAACACTTTTCTTTCTATTCCTTATAAGGGCTGAGAGTGGCAAAAGAGTGATTATGGAAGAAGAACTTCTACAGTTCACCTATTAAAATAAAATCAGCTTAGACAACTGTCTCTACTAAAGATCATTATAAAATTACTCTATTCTTAACCAGTACACTGTCCTAACAGGAGGATCAAGTTTGAACTTTATCTAAAGCAATGAAATACCATCAGCCCATGGTGGGTTCTGCTCTACTAAAATTGAAGTCATAACATACTTCCTTGACTGCTGTTTTAACAGAAAGCCCTTTTCTTGTTCATCACTAATGCTCATCCTCTCTTCCAAAGTGCCATATATACTCTTAATTAAATGATTGCAGTCCTTTTGTAGATTATGCATAAATCTTCATTTGTTTTCTTTATTAGCATTCGATCTGGTTTTGTTAATTGCATAAATGTTGCCCTCAGGCAGAAAAGCAATACAGTTCAAATGAAGCAGGGTTTTTTTGTTAAGGATAGTCAATTTGATTAACATCACTGTCAATATGATGAATGAAAATTCTCTCAAACAAGTTGCCCAATACCTTGAAATTGTCACTGGAATATTCATGTCATTAAGACATAAATGRTAAATTCAATTTGGAATCATGTCAACCTGCCAAAAATTTCCCTTAATTTTAGAAATTATATATGCTTTACAGTCTTCAATACTTTTTAATCAAGATCTCAGTTAATTAAGATCTTTTATTTCCCTGTCTGATACAAAAGTCTTAATATCCTTGTTTTTCTGGATTTGGCAAGTTACTTTGCCTCAGTTTCTTAAGTCAACCATCAAATTGCTGTCATAACTACAAAGAGCTGAGAAGCTCCGAATCTTAGGGATTGTGTGCTTGTTCCCCTGCTCTATTCAGTAACAAATACTTGCCTTATGAATAGAAATAAAAGTTTTACTATCCAGGTCCCACGTCTAACCACCAAGTTACAGAAGGTCCTTATCCCTCCATTTGCAACTCTTCTACTTGAGTATCTCTTTTACTCCCTTTCTCCTTGTTAAATACTAATCATTTTTCCTCCATGTCTCATCTTCCCTTCATTACTCAGACGCAGCATAGAAGCTGACCCAAATCTCATAGAAGTCAAAGTGAACAGAACTGAACATGCATCAGATGCTCTTAACTGTTCTGGCACCTATTCCAAGATAATCAGAGGAGTGAGGCAACCCCAAATACCAACACAAAYCTGATTTGGAGATTAAAACTCTCAGGGGCTTCATCCCATTAGCTTCCTGTACCCTTGTTCCTTTGCACCCAGAGGGTCTTTCTCATCACCCTTCCCTGATCATATTTTCACCCTTGATAATAGTTACAACAATGACTTTTTCCCTGGCTCTGTTCTCCTGACTCATTAAGTCTCCAACAGCATCTGGCTGTGACTTCACTTTTCCTTTCTTCCATTCCCATCCTGCCACAGGACCCTGATCTTTGAGAAGTACAGGTTCTTTAACATCATCTAACCAGGAGGAGACAGAATAATCTGGAAGCCCTAATAATCCTGAACACACAGGAACTTCATGAAACAGGTCCCAAAATTAAGATGGCATTACATGTGCATGATTATCAAAAGGCAAAATATTGATACTAGGTTAATCTACTATTGAACAATGAAGAGGACAATGAACATCAATGATAATCTGGAAAGAGAAACAAAGTACAGCACTTTTTCTTTTTTTCCCTCTAAGTAAATCCCCAAATATAATCCCTGCTGGCTGCTCCATAAACCACTTTGTTCTAGACTGATAAACTCTAGAATTTAGCCTCCCAGAGCAATTTTGTCAGACTCAAAAATATTTCCTCTCTTCCAGATCGTGTTATAGTTCATTCTCTTCTGCCAGACATGATGAAAGCGCAAGAAGCCTATCTGGAATGCAGGGTCCAGGCAGATTTCCAAATGATACTTATAAAGTCAAAACATGGCTAGCCACATGATGAGCTCCTACATTCTTCTTCTGCCATTACCTAAGCCTACTTCTGATCATGCTTCAGAAAYCACCTCACTGCAGACCAAAAGCATGCATCTAACCAGGCTAATTTTGCATTTTCTATATACATCCTTTCTTCTTCCCCCTCCCTTTTTGTCTCAGACTGTATGGCTTTGCAGATTATAATACATTTCTATTCTGGATTTTTACAGCAGTCAATTCAGTGAAACTCATTCCAAATGAGGTCTTTGGGCCCTACAGTAAAGAAGCATTAAGGAGGAGATAGAATAACAGGTTGAGTTCAAAACAAACAGCTCCTAGAAGCTTTAGATGTTCATCTAAGTGTTCAACTATTGCCACTTTTAAAGAACACAAAGATTGAGAACRTAGGTGTGCAGCAAAAGGTGGCAAATCTTGCACTTTCTCAGAGTAATGGTGCATTATGTTCAATGAGACACTGTATAATTACAAGAGTAAAAAGACCTTTCTCCCTTTTTCTTCCTCTTTTGTCTTTTTAATTAAATATCCCTTAGTCCTAGTGATATTGCCATTATTTAGCGCAATGTGTTCATYAGAAATGCATTCACACTCATATCTTGATTTATCAGCTCTTCCCTTCATTTCCATACTCCAGATTAATATGCCTCAAGATAGAATATTTGACAAGTTCAGAAGAGTCTGAGAAGATAACTTTAATACTACGAAGTGGAATCTGTTAAAGAGAATGTGTATACATATGCATCTGTATACATATGGAATACAAAGTTGACTAAGTCCTAAGCAGTGGATTAGATTATAATTACACAGTTTGTAGATAACAGGACTTTCTCCAACCTTCAACAGAAGTGTTCTATACAGGACTAATATTTACCTATGCTTTTTGCCCTCAGCACACAGTTTATTACCCAGACAAAACATACCTTCGCTAAACAAAAATAGATATATAGAGCCAGAAACCTTTTCCGTTTCTTTTTGCTTTATGCCCCACACCAGCCTCCCTGTTATTGCCATCTCCCACTGCAGTGATTTTTCCCTTCAGAAAAAGCTCTTTTCAATTGTATATCAACCGCACAGCTAACTCTTGATCAGAGAATTGAGTCAGTTCAGGAAACCAGTAATCACTGTTACAAGAAAAAAAGCCAAGTGAAAGTGTGACATTGACAGATGTAATTACCTTTAAGTACAAGAATACAATGGCCACAGAGGTGCACAACCTCTTAATGGAACCCAAATTGTTGCCATTTGTCAGGGTCCAACCATCTGTTGGGTTTGTCTGTAAATTATCACACACTTCTCAGTACACCAAGTTACATGGCCAGTTAATCTGTTAATTCAACTGGATTATTTTCTGATGTTCTGAGATTAGCAGGTGTTCTGCATTATCCAATGTTTTTCTAAGAAAATACTAAAATGAACTACCAAAGAGAATGCAAGCTGCAAGTTCTTGACAACTAGACAGGGATATAGTTTACCTTTTCAGGTATCTGAATTCTGTACATCACTGCATTTTCTGTAAAACTAATTTAACACTTGTTTGGCTATTTCTACTAAGCTACAGCCTGACATCAAGTTGCAGTGTAGACATAACCTAAGAACTATAGCTTATCATTAGCAAACAGAAGTTGCTTTAAAAGTCCTATCAGCTCATTGGCACACACAGAATAAGAACGACTTCTTACTCAAATCAGTGAAGAGGCCACTTTTACTGGGAAAGATGGTGGCCCTCCAACCAGTCAGGAAAATTAGATATGCTTTTATTCCCCAAATTCCATGCAACTTTAAGTAGAATCTTATTAGACCAGGGGTAGGATGGAATTTTTTTTCCACAGCATAATCTGTAATATGGATAGTTTTTTTCTTCTCTCCATTCTGAGATGAAACACATACCCATCATACAGTCACCCAGCTGAACCTTCTAACAACAAAATAAAGAAGTTTCCCACCCTCAGAGTGGGAACAGACAACCAAAGGTCTTAGCCCACTTCTGGAGATGTTTAATTTCTTTTTAGAGCTCTTAACTCAAGTTATTAACTTTGTGCAGGTGAGGGTGAATTCTATTGTAGACCTATTAACCAAACTCAGTCTGTCTCACCCTGTACAAAGACCTTCACACGGAGCGTGCTCTGCAGGTATAGTCTCACATAGGCTTTACTCTCCAAACATAGCAAGGTGTCAGCAGGGAATAGAGACAATGCTTTAACTGCCTTTCAGCATGCCCAGGAGCAGAGGAGATAAAGCTCAAAGATTAACACAAGGGAGGAAAAACTAACATTTGTTTAGAAACGAATGTATGTATTACTGCCAGAATCGCTACAAAACCTTACCACAGGCAGGCTCCCTGCACCTTGCCTTGTGCATTCAGTCTGACATGAGTATACAGCCTTGAAATCAATTGACAGAGCAGGGAAGAACATTATTAGGCATCTGCAACCTCCAGACACTCTGCAGCAACAAGATTTGTTGGAGGGCAGAAATGACAGCAATGTAACAACAATATCTTATTGATATGGGCTTCCTGAGCAGTGATGGAAGAAAGGGTGAATGCTTCTGACAGCAAGTGACTGCAGTGTATGTTAGAGGCTTGATGGAGCAAGCAAGGCTACAAATGAAGTGGCACAGGAAGAGAAATGGACATGGCACAATGCAGATAAAGATGCAAGTAGGTCAAGCATCACTATCTCAGGAKGCTAGTGACATTTTGGCCCACATATCAAACCAAGAGTCATTCATTACTATTTTGTTTAAGCCCATTAAGCACACTGGCCAGCTGCTAGCAAAGCTATTTGTATTAAAATCATATTGATGATTCCATTGCTGAATGCTGCGTTTGCTCTACAAGGTTATTAATTATCATTCTCATCAAGCTGCTGGCGTAACAGCATTCACCTGGTTGCAAGGATGTCAGAAGAGAACTGAACAGTTACTAAGCCACAGTTGCTTACCATTAGAGATTAAAAAAATCTGACATTATTTTAAACAAACAACAAGCATTATAAAAACATAGGCAATAGCGAATAGCATTAAAAAAACGATAGAGCACTTCTAGTTACCCTTCCACGAAACACAAAAATAGAGGATGYTGATAAGAAGCAAGCACTAGCAAGCAAATTAAGAAATAAAATTAATTTGTGAAGTCCCTGTCACAGTGTATTATTAAAACACAGAGATTAGGTRAAACTGATGGGGTTCATACAGCCAGTGAAGTCTTGCTGTAACTGCAATATTTTAAGTAAAGCCAGAATGTTTATAGCATGAATATTTTCAAAAACATCTACCTGCCTAAGGACCTTAATTCTGGCTTTCAACTTTTTCATGGGCTCAGAACATTAGTAGCAAGCAGGAACTTGTCTCATTACAGGGAAAGAAGGGATACCTAAGTATCTTTCAAGATCTGTTAGCAAGCAGAGATCAGATTATGAAAGGTACATAGCTATCTAGCACCCTCCGAAATCTATAAAAATTTGACACTCATATCTTTAAGGACACACACTTATGACTAAGAAAGCGGTTTGCTTTTGAAGATGGGTCCACTACCTCAACTCTTATTTTGCTGGTATCTCAGACTATTGATAAACCCAGTAGAACACAAAACATGACCGGATGTTATAGACCAAGAGCCTCTTTTCAGCAGTGCTTAATTTGGAGACTGAAGCTTATATAACTTGAGGTATTGATTTAATCCTAAAGTAACATCTTTCCAAGCAGCAATGCTAAGTAGAATGAATCAACCCAGAATATTTTTTCTGCATGTCAAAATACAGTATCGCATTCCATTTACCCCCCCTTTTTTTTTTTAATCCAAGTGGATTATTCTTTTCATTATAATCTTCCAAAGCCAGACAAACCAGCTGATTGCTTTTACCCAAGAAAAATGCCTAAAATAACTAAAGGTAAAGCGTTAATTCAGAGCCTGTTATTTTCACTATTTAACACAGTAAAATGAATCAACTGGAAGAAAATATCAATTTGTGAAGAACAAAGAACTTCTCTAACTCAGTATTATTTCAGATGCAAAATATCTAGCCATCTGAATGCCCTAAAGACATCTGACAACAGACTATTCAAACAATAATGAAGGTGTAGTATCATAACACCAGATGGACTATTTCAGTGAGCATGCAGTTTGCCTTCTATTAAGTTTTGGTGTGATGCCTACCCACCAGCATATGCCCCAAATAAGATAAACAAAAGTGCCTTCAGTAGACACCGAAAACATCAAGGATTAAGCAGCTACCTTCCCAATGAGCTGAGAAGTTCAGTACCCATGAAYTTATAATCTAACTTACCAATCGTCTTGTTGTCTTTAGTCCTCACCTTCATCCTCTCCATAACATATTTGGGTTTCTTTCCATCTGTAGGTTTATCAAAAACCATTTACTTTTTCCTGTAGTCATTTGAATCAGTCTGCTGCTGATTGTAGAAACCTGAAATGAATGAAGTGAGATGCTCTGAATTCTCAGAATCACAAAAGGATAGTCATTTTTGATGTTATGCTGAATGTATTYAAGTAGCCAGTGAAGTATACACTCATGCTCAATGGCTGTTTGAAAAGTGCTGAGTGTTTGAGAAGTACTCCATTTGTTTGAAATCTTATATCCACAAAATAAGCTACAATCTCTGTTCTTATATATTTATATTTTCTATTAACAGAGGGAAACTTTTAAAGCAGCTCCCTTTTAAAGGAAGTTAGGCCACAGGGCCAGATCCTCAGCTATTGTAAACCTGCAGGCTCCCACGAAGTCAGTGAAGCTTTGCTGATTTACATCAAGTGAAGGGGCCTTGGATTTCTTTTCAAAATTATACACATCATTTCAAACTGTTTATACTGATTTGCAGAGTTCCAGGTGACAACTGTAATGATGAATCAGAGTGCATTAAATAGAAGAGCCTGAGTGCTGTGAAGGTCAGGTTAAAGAGCAAAGCTTAACAAGGTTATTTTGACATTACCACATGCAAGTGTGACAGAACACTGGAAAGGACCATTGGATTAATGATGGCACCAACAGCATTAACAAATTCTATTCACTAGCCATGCTCCTCTCAGACCTTTATGGTTTGCTCAAGGCAACAGAACCGGAAATCCAAGACATTGGTGATTTAAACCATTATGATAACCATATCCATTTGATTAAATGGTATATTTTCGAAGTGTTTTGTTTGAAATGAATATACAAGGTATACACAGAGCTAAGCCTCCTCCCTACCAAAACCTCAATCATTAAGTCTGGGAAACAAACAAATTTTATATAAACCCTCTCCTGTCATAGGTTTCCTTTTGCCACTATCCCCATATACACAGCAGGAGGTCCTTGTGTTAGTAAAAATAACTGTTGGAACGGACTGGCACTATGACAATAAAGCTTTTACCAGCTGAGGTTTAAATGGTGCCTGAAATCACTACCAAATGCAGATTGTTCAGAATTTAAAGGACAGACATTTGTCCATCAAAACTGCATGCAATGTTATAAGTAGTAGTAGCAACGTGTACAAGAAATAATACATTAGCAAAGAGACATCTTTCTGCTCTACAATGCAAGGGTGTCATTACAACAACCACAGCTCAGTAACTTAATAAAGGCAAAATGGTTGTTTTCATTACAAAGGTAAAAGTCACAGTTCATATATGAAACTATTTTTAAATAGCCACCCATTTCAAATGGTTTTCTCTAAAAGTTGATAACTGAATTGAAATCAATTTGACAGTTATCTCACTATAGTCTGAAAATATTTACAGTGAAGTTGTCCATAGTCATTGGGGAACTGATGACTTCAAAAAACTAAGGACATTAATTCTCTTATGCTCATGCAAAAAAACTTCTCCAAAATCCCTCTGCCACTCTAACCCTCTATCTGAAACAAGACCCTGGCTTTTCAGAACAAACATGCATTACTGTTGTAGATACCAGCAAAAATAAAAGATTTAAGACCACCTTATTRCTGGAGGAAAAAGAAATGGATTTATCCCAATGTAAATGAAATCAAATTCTGTCTCCAAGACACTTCAATATTTATTTTCTGGCATGACATGGARACACAGATGGGCTTTTTTGGACAAGGATTTTTTGAGGAAGAGAAAAAAGTTTGATCCAAGTTTTATGACAAGATGTCAGGGATGGGGGAGGGGAAGAGAGTTACACATGCAAGAAAAAAGGAATCTTTTCTTAGCCAAGGCTGCCAGATTACTAAGAGCTTCCACTAACAGATCTTAGTAACCTAAAGTTCACTCAGCTGTTGCAAATGTTCATAAAAACACACACACACATTGTGCTTTACCTAGAAGTTTTAATACATTTATACCAGCAAATCCTATGAGTGAAGTGTTTATATCTGAAGGCAGTATGTTGCTAGTTCCTGTTACTTGACTAAAACATGGTTCATCCGCAACAGGATTTTTGTTTGCTTTTGGAGTAGTTGTAGCTGCCTCTAAACTGAAGCCTTTCCTGCTACAATGATACGGGGACAGGGTGTCATTTCAGACTGCAGATTTGCCATCTCTGTTGTAGAGTTAGTGGTAAACCTTCCTTAATGCTAAGCCTGTAGCCTCTCAGGTCACTCAGGAACATCAATATGATCACTACCAATTATGTAACATCAAAGAGGAGAGATTAATAATTCAGAGTTAAGATATCATCAAGATTTATCATCTTGTATGCACTGTCTCCAGACAACATTGGGAATCTGTCACTGAGAGACATTAGGAGGTAAAAACTAGAGCTTTGTATTGATTACAAAACATTTACCATTTGTCTAAGAGTGATGCTTTAACTTGTGCCTGGAAATATATTTGGATTTTTTTTTAATCTCTGCCTGTAATTAATATAACAGCCTCTAATGCACAGAAATGAGCCATTAAGTTAACTCTCTGGCCCTTAGAAACTGCTTGCTTTTCCCAGATGGACCAAAAGTGTTTTATTCCCACAACAACATTCCTGACAAAGATTTTCACAGGCTAGTGCAGATGCTTAACTAACAGGAAGCTACTAGAGACCAGACTACTGACCTGCATGGTTCAAAYCTAAAGTTTGAGACTTGCACAGAAAGAAACTTGCATTTGCCTGTTCCAGCACCTAGTGAAAGATTCCAGTGAGTAGTCCCTTTATTCCTTACTGTGCAATTTTGGGATGGAAAATATATCATTACTCTCTATTTACAGATGGGCCCTGAGACAAGGGTAGAGCTATCACTTAAGACTAAGAAACCAACCCAGATCTCCTGCCCTAGCACACACGGTATTTGGATCAGAAATACACTGCAATCTCATTAGACATGGTCCCCGCCCCACAAGTGCCAACATGCTTGATCAAAACACTTCTCCCCCCATGAAATTTGGGATTATTGTTTCAAATAAGTTATTATATAAAAGTTTAAGTTATTATAAGTTTCAAATAACCCMCACACACAGATTGAACTTAAATATCTATGAACCCCAAAAGCCATTTCTTTAATTCTTGTAGGAAGCAACTCCAGAAAAAGAGGATACATTTTGTACATCTATTTAGATAACCCCACCAGACAAACCGACAACAATTAAGTCCCAAGTTACAACTGCATTCTTCCACACGCCAGCACCCTTCCTATGTTCAGCCACCAAACTATCTACTGACCCATAAAGAGAAAACAGACAGATTTTTGTATTTTTTCTTTGCAAAGCCGATAAACTGTTTAATGCAYAACCCATGGATTCCATACCCCACTGAAAAGGGCTCTTTTGTAGTTCCAGAAGAAAACCCTTTCCAACTGTAATATAACATTTTTAATTTTTTTTTTTAAACATTCTGCTACTCAGAACAAATTCCCACTGTACAAAGTCAACCAGGCTAACACTATATTCTCTACCAGTGCCCACTGACGGATGCTTAGGAAGGACGGAAGAAAAGYGAGAAGCGTAGTGCACACCATCTCCTAATGCACCCTCCCAGCTCCTGTCGGTAAGGAGATTTAACATTCATTCTGGTAAACATCTAGTTAACCTTTTTAAAGAAGTACCTAGAGTTAAGCAGTAAAGCAGCAATCAAGYGAAGAGACAAGCTGCTGAAGCAATATTTGGTTGCAAGGACATTTTTTCCCCTTGTTTGGAACCCCATGTTGCAAGGGGAGAAGGGGAAGGTGTCAGAGGAGTGGAACTAACATGTTCTTTTCCAACTTATGTCAAAGGAACATTTAATTTACAATTTGGTTTAATTATTCATTGGGTCTAATACACTTAACATTTCAATAATTAACTTCAATAGCAACAGTGGGGAAAATCTGATTTCTGTTTACTTCCATCTTCAGCTGTTTAATTAGCCATACTGTCCTCTGCTCTGCAATCTCTGCATGGACAAAAGTATTAAGACTATTACAGGAACAAATGAAATGCTCTAATTTTCTTTGGAAAGTGCATACACCTAGGTGATAAAAAATTGCTGTCAGGGCCAAGACAAAGTTTTTCTCATAAGTTTTACCCGTCTTCCAGAGAATCATCCTATTCTGCTGATTACTGGGAGCAGAATGCCCTTCTAAGGAGTTCAGTGAATGCCAACAGAAAGATTTGAAGAAAGTTCTAAAAATTTGAGCTGTTCCTCTGAARAGTCTAGCTCATGACAACAACAAGCAATCTAGATTTAATGCAGCTCTATGATCCAACCCTTTTCTTTTACTTCTCTAGAGGTAAAATTTCTTCCAAATTTTTGGAATCAGAGGTGATAATTCAGAATTTTATACAGCCAATGCCTGTCTGTAAGCAAGCTAGGGAGTTTTATTCATATCTTTTAGCTTTTATAAAGACATTGGTGCACTGGGTGTGCACAGGCTACAAATACATGTGAATTTTACACTTGTGACTACTCATTTGCAGCAACTGATTTTTGTTCCATGTGGTCACCTCCTCCTCCCTATTCAGCCCACAGTCATAGCATATAGAACTGTTATGTATTATTAAAATATTATATTGGGAAAATAATCTATTCATAGCTCTTCCCTCCTTCCTCACTATTCCCTTAGAAATAGCTCTTCTCTAAAGTAAATAAAGTTAGAAAGCCTTATCATTAATTCTATTTAGGCCTAATATGTCATAAAGCAAGGAAAGCAGGCCATTTTCTCCTCTGCTGGGGCACAAAACATGTATTAACTATTCCGGTCAGTGCTGTGAATGATTTATTAATTCAATTTTGGAATGTGTGACTGTCAGATCATGTAAGTTCATGTTATAAAAAGACGGTGCCTCTGAGGACTCTTACTTTCTTTAAAGCAACTGACACTTCACATGCTTCACAACAGCAGCCATCTATCTCCTTGACGCTTGCTCTGTGTGTCACAGAGGTTGTGTAGTTTGTCCTGCCCTTATTAAAACATTTGTGATTGATGAGGAAGAGGATTGGTGGTCTGTGGCAGTAGTGTCCTAACCACATGCCCAGACTATCCAGTGCTCTGTGGAGAACTAGATAATCTGTTTTCTTGTTTCCAGAGGAAATTCTCTGCTGCTCTCCTCTACCAGAGGATTGTAAAATAAAAAAATAAAAATAATTTTAAAAAGAGTCATTTGGGAATCACTGGGCTGGTTCAGAGGTTCCAAAGTGATGGGACACTGTATCARCATTARCATTTATAAGCTACTTCAAAGTGCTGTGCAAACACCTCAAAAAAGGCTCCCCCAACCCAACCTATCTGCTTAAGTCCCCTTCCATGATGCAAAATGATGAAAAATGGTTCCTTCAGCATCTGGCCTAACATAAATACTGGTTCTGCCACTATCTCTACCATCCTCTCCAGAAGAAACAGGACTGAGGAACACTTCTTTCCAAGAAGGTAGAGCTCCCCAGGAACACCTGCTGTTCTTGTACGATTTTTGTTCCTCATAAGCAACAGTTTAGCAGCTCCACTCTATTTGATCATTCCTACTAATAGCTCATGATGAGCTCCAATAGATCTTTCATTTCTTCCTGTCTCACACAAAATCTTGTTCCTTTTGAATGTAAAAAAAGCAATGTGAAAGCATTTATTCATCACCACACCAGGACTAACCAGCACTTTACCCAAGAGCTTTCTCTATCTCTAGGCTTACATTTCTTTCGGTTACTAACAAGGCCAAGTCATAAAGTAGATCTTTTATGGTTGCTTTAAATTTTCATTTTGATATTTTATTTGTTAATATATTCTTTAAAAGTTACTTATGTAAAAATACTATTGGGACACATTTGCTAAATGAATATCAGTAAAAAAACATTTTAGAAAAAAATCCGCCTGCCCCCCCCCCCAAGGACCTCTTCAGTTAAGAAAATTTCAGTCAAATCTAGTATACCAGTTTATTCAACTGAGGACTGATAACTTGTAATCAGAAAAATGAGAAACATCCACAGAAATTGTAATGCCAGAGAGAAATGCTAACAATTTAGTTTGATCTCTCACATTTAACACAGACCATTGCATTTTATTCATTCAGTTCTGGAACAAATCCAGTTTTGACTAAAAAATAACTTCTAAAAAAGAATCCTGTCTGTTTGAAGACATTACTTCCCCTGGTAGTTTGTTCCACTGGCAACCAACCACACTGTTAGGTCTAATTTGCATCTATCTTGTTTTAGCTTATTCTGCTGGTTCTTGTTATGCCTTTTTTCACAAAATTAAGGAACCCTTTTATCCCCACTGAAAAACAAAAGCAGGGGCCTACTCTCAATTTCCCCTGAAACCATGTGCTGTGCCATTTTAAAATCTAAGAGAGCTAATGCCCATTTCAAAATAAAAATAGATGAAAATCATTCTAAAAGATAGAAACATGAATAGTAAAGTAAATCTCTCTCTCATTTGCAGTAATAGCTGTGAAATGCTACTTTGGGACTGGAGAGTATCTCAATTCTGTAATTACATGTTCATCATCTCAGTTCCATTTTCAGTCCCTTGGGCAGTATTTTACAGCTACAGCCCTCCAAGGCAGCCATACTTTTCCGTAATCGGTCATATACTTTCAATGCAGACAACAGGGTCAGTTTGTACAGAACCCTGGCTCCAGCCAGACTGACACTTCACTGGATTACAGTTGTATAAAGGTCCAGGAAAAAAAAGCATTGAGGAAGTTAATCACTTCATCTGTAGACACAAGGTAGAAAGGAGACTCAGCACAGTGTATGTGTTGCTAATTTAGCATTTGGAACCTCCTAGCAACTGAAAAATGAGGTCTGGAGGACATGGGTGCAAGGAAAGATATTTCTAGCCTTTCCTAGGCTTCGAAGAGGAAGAKGTGGCCTTCAGCATCCTAGGAGATCCATGGTCACTGGTTTGAGGATTAGATGTGTAGAAGCATCACAGGAAGTAAGGTATCTAGTAAGAATTCTCTATGGTCTGGCCCTTTGCCTCCAGAGAGGCACTCAGCAAAAGAGTGTAGCAAGCCYTGCAATGCGAATCACAAAGATATTAGCTTTCCCTTCGCTAGGGGATCACGCAACAGCACCCTGCAATAGCCGAGACAAAAGCACATGTTCCCTGCTGCAAACTCTGCCATGGGAGGGCTCACTACCAAAAGCGGGGGGAGATGATGAATACATGGGTGCACCTTAAACTTCTGTAACAAGATTTGCCAAAGCATTTATTTTGCCACAGAAGATGAGTCTTGTCACACTTGTTTCTTTGCTTTATAATTTCCTATGATTCAGAGTGGCTCCAGTAATCAAAACAGGACATGTCTCTTTCCATCCTGCAGATGARAACTAGATAATTAAATGGATGTTTCTAGTGCAATGCTCTATTTATACTGGCTTGTATATGGTGATTTAATACTGTACTCCATAGATTCCCCCCTGAACAAAGAAATAGCAAAAAAAATTGATTTGTATCTGGTTCTATTGTA
Source organism: Apteryx rowi (assembly GCF_003343035.1). Lineage (NCBI taxonomy): Eukaryota > Metazoa > Chordata > Aves > Apterygiformes > Apterygidae > Apteryx > Apteryx rowi. The sequence goes on along the minus strand of NW_020448497.1, from coordinate 125,219 downwards.
CATAGATCTAAGTTACAGTATGTTTATCTCTGAATTATACAATATCAGACTAGAAATGGAGGGTTATAAAGCTTAGAAAATCAGAACTGTGGCAATTTACTCCCACTTTGCAGAAGCGTAAATGAAAGATAAGATTTAACAGGTTTTTAAACTATTTTTATGAATCTCATACAGATTCTGATCAACAGGAAAGCTCTTTTACAATATTTTGGCAGAGTAAAGGGAACTTAAAAGGGTGAGCACGAATTTTCATTCTGCAAGAATGTAAGAGCGATTTAACAATCATAAAACATACATGGGTTTAGTTGTGAGTGTGAAATACATTTTTTACACCAGCTGAGCTATGGTAACAGCCTTTGTGGTAACTGCTAGTCCACAGCAAACGCAAGGATTACAGCTTAACTGAACACACCATCACAACAGACTTGCATATTGCTTCTGTCATAGCTTCCCAGCCTTGAGAGCCCTCAAGAGTAGGCAGGATTTGAGGCATTTTTCATCTCCTTTTGCCATACTTGCACAGATAGGGATGAGATGCAGCACTGAAGATGGAAAAATCTGGGACTTTCTTTTGAACTGCTTTTTCCCAGGCACTGATATAGCTCTAATAGCATCACTGCAAACAGTCCTGTTTTACAGTTGAATAAAGATGATGATTCTGCCTTGAGTCCAGAGCTTGTCACTAAAAATTTCAGTGTAGTATAATTATTTCAAATGGCATCTCCCCCAGAAAAAAGCATATGTAATCAGTGCCTTGCTATAACAAGGGATAAGCAGGTACAGTGTATGTCTTAACACTGTCCACAAGAAAGCACTGCCAGATGCCTGTGGGCCACTACTTCAATATGCTCTAATACATGGATCACCGTTAACCTTTGCAAAACAAGGAGATGCAAGGTCACAGCAACTGGGATTTGCAAAGTTAGAAACAAAAATTGTCATCCAAAGCACAACATGCAATCAACTCCATTCACTCAAGATTTATCCCTTTGCAGGTCAGTTTTTCTCCTAGATCTCCAATATAAAGCTTTCTTTCTGTCATTGTCTTGAATCTTATCTTCTCATTTAGATGAGGTAGAAACTCAGAGATAGTAAAGTTCCAACAGTATAAAAGCAAGTTCTCTCATCTACCTCACCTGCRCTCTTGCACAGGGTTGGTTGGTTTAACAGTCTGCTCCACAGGCAAAGTCAGCAAAGACTGACTACTAAGGACTCAGAAGTAGATTTGTCAATGTAAGTCACCAATTACCTGTCAAAAGACCTTTCAGGAACAGACAAGAGACAGTTATTTGGTCTGATTCTCTCCTTGAAAGAAAAATTGAACTTAATGGTCATAGGGTACAAGGGGAAAAAAGCAATACTGTTATTGCATGCTCAAGTTATATCTCCTTTTGTTATGCACCTTGCAATAAAGTGACCTCCAATAAGGACAGGTGATTTATTGCATCTGACAATCTAGTATCCTGGAGCTATGGGTTCTCCTAGGACAATATCTCTGGGATAAGAGCTTCCTTTATACTGCAGGCCTCCCCTCAGCCTTTATTTCAGGTTGCTAGCAGAAGAGGAAATCATATTTTGTTGGGTATGCTTCTGATATAATCCATGTAATGTATGGCACGCTGGCATCCCACCAAGACCCTGTCTTGAGCCCTTAACCAGTGTGCTAGGCTCATGCTGGTTGAGCAGACAGCTGGGCTCCACTTGCTGTGAGCGCAGAACTAAATGACTAGCTATTCCATACTTGATTCTGTGCTYAGTGAATAGTATAGAGGTTTTTTTACAGTTGAGATGATATATCTTCCCTAACATTACTTCCAAGAGATAATTTGCATATGCAACCAATCATGAGGTAACCATGGCAAACAACAGTTCCTAGTGAGGGATTTTGAACTTAAAGTCTCCATTTGCCATTCAAGGTTGCTTCACAGCAACTTAACAGCAGTGGATGCTAAGGCCCTCTCAGGTTGAACATGATAATCCAAGAGAGCAAGAGAAAAAGGAAAGAATAAGAAAGAAAATGATTATGGTTTATGATTTGCTTCATTTTCATTTATTCCCCAAGAGCCAAAATACAGTAAACCAAGTACCAAAAGAGCCAAAATATGAAAAGCTGTGAAAGATAGGCTAATTACAGACATCATTTAACAGATGAGAAAACTGAGACCAAGAGAAGCCAGTGAGTATAGAATTAGGGCTCTATAAAGATTAGTAGAAAGATCACACGGTACAAATATATTAAGTCAATGTTTCTCCTCAATTTCCTTATCATTTAGCTTTATGGCACAAATGATTCATATTTTCAAACTTTTCCCTATAAGTGGAAGCATTTCATTTYGCTAAAAAATAACAGAAAGATAGAAAATAATACAAGTCTAAATTATCCCACACTCAGACTGAAGAATTGAGGCTTTAGCAAATTGCGCAGACATGGTGCATGTCATGCACCAAAAAACAGTGCATACAGAAGGAACAGATGGTACAATCTGTACTATGCTAATAGTCCTCAAGTTATCACAACCATAAGAAGGGTTGAACTTTTTGCCATGCACACCTGCATACACAGAGCTGTCAGAAGAAAGGTTGTAGAAAGATGCTACAGCCAGCTTACACACTCATTTGAATTCTTTAAAATAGTTGCCAGGAACAGAGAGAAAGTTTTGGAAATATACTGCTACTAGCTAAAAATCAGCTCCTTCTACTGCCACCTACCCCAATTTTTATCACCAGTAAACATTTATCACCACCAGGCACTGTCATCATGACTTCCACCAAATAAAATGAAGCAATTACTGTGCAAAACTGCATCTTCCAGACAAGTCTTGACATTGGAGGTTGCAAAGTTCATGCTTTGAGATCAATTAACTAGCTGTAGAAAGCTTCCAAACCCTGTTGCTATGACCCCCAAAAAGCCAATGGTTAGAGAATGGACTGGGAAGCTAATGCTCACAGAATACAGCGCAAGTGCATTCTGCACTCCCTCTCCTCTCATGAAGGGATCAGCTTCTCCTTAGGAAGCAAGTTTTCACAGGCATCTCTCTAGTCTGATTAGACCTTTTAGATGTAAACTAAGTGGCAAGCCATGGATTTTCCCCAGCAGAAAATCATTTCAAAGTTTAGCTGGTATCTGGCATTATTTAATCCTTTTGCCACTGAAAGCATCTGGCCAGAAGGCAACTGAAGATGCCTGCTTGCAGGTGTAATTCCAACTTTTCTTACAGAATGGAGAAGATGGCAAAAGCCAGTAGCATGAGTTGTTCCAGAAAGTTTGGAGACTAGGCTGTTTGACTGAAAAACTAATTCTTACAGAACATTAACAATGTTTCAATTGTGCTTCAATTTGCTTCAGTGAAATGAGACATTTCCTAAAGTTTCTGAAGTTTTTTGCTATAAAAGTCTTGATATAAAATTCACAAACACTATTTTGCTTTGCTTTTTAATTCAGAAGGATTGTGACAGATATCCTTATAATGGAAAACATTTGAAAAAATTCAGCAACCGGAGTTTTAATCATGTCTGTGAGAAAAAGATGTCAAGCCTTCTTTTGCTAGAAAAATACTCTGGGATGAGCACTCCAGAGACCTTACTCTATTGTCATGTGGAATGAGTCAGACACTTTGAAAGAGTCAGCCTCCTCCCCATTTTCACTGCAGTTTAAGGATTCAGTTCATGAAGCGTTTACACTATCTTATAGTGCTAGAAGTAATCATGTTATAGATCAAGYGCTCTACTGATCCAAGTTTTGTAGYACTACTAATGTCAAGGAGCTGAATTATTTTATCCAAGGACAGGGGCAGACTCCTAATATAGTTTAGACTAGTAATGAGTACAAAAATATTACCTGAACAAAATGGTCCATGGTGATACCTTTAAGGCTGCCCTTATCCACACAATGTTCCTCCTTTTGTTGCAATTTTCTGCCAGAACCTGAACATACACAACCAYAGGACATAGGAAAGAAATTTAAAAAGATGGAGACAGGAAAGTGAAAGATTGGTATTGGGAAAAGAAAAAAGGGAAAACAAATGAAGTCCAGAGAAAGGAGGTTCAGAAAAGATCTGGACAAAACGTATCCTAGATAGAATGGGAAAAGAAAACCCAAGAGACTAAAAGAAAGGAGGAAAAAACTAGAAAAAAAWTTGTTTTTAATCAAGATTAAGAACTCTAAGTGAAAAGCCCCCCCCCCCCAAAGATACCACCTCAGGAAAACTTCCTATTGAAAATTTCAGTCACTATTTTAACATTTATCAGTGGCCAAAAGGATGCCAAAACACAGGYGATATTTTAAAAAGTCATGCTGCAGCCCTCTCCATATCCTCTGTAGTTTAATCAACAGCATTCAAGCATTCATGCTTGAGATGCTTAAGAAAACCTTTCTTTGACTCAATTTACTTTCCTGTGCTTTAGTCATGTTAAAAGCGAGGGCTATAAAAAGCTGAATCAGTGCTTAGCTCAACATCGACAAGATAACATGATAATTATGACACTTATTTTTCCCATTGTTTCTTAATTCATTACATTTTCTTAGCTTCCTGAATAGCAGCCTACACTGAAGAACAGCAGCAAATAAATCCCTCTCATTAGTAAGTTAACTGTTAAACAAACCCCAGCTTCAGTATGCCAAGGGAAAAGTGGTTTCTCTTTCTGCTTTTTAAAAGGCAGAAAATACACATTGTACAGCCAAGGTGTCAAATCAGATTTCAGCAGGTGGACATGGTAAGCTGAAAAAAGAACAGCCACAGCTCAGGATTAGATTTGCTTTGCTCTCTGCTCCTCAGCCTTTGACATGAACACTTATGTCATCCAACCATCAGCTGAATCTCAGGGCATTTATTTAAACCCAGCAAAGGGAGGCTGGAATTTCTCCTAGTCCCCAGCTGCATGCAGCTTGTCAGCTCTCTATATCCCATGTGACAAGCACAGTACACCCTTGAGGGGAAGCACGGGAAGGGATTCAGAGGGAGGACAGGCAGGTGCATACACGTGGGAGGCAGGAAAGAACAGTAGGGCAGCAGCAGGACGACAAATTTTCAAGTTGCCTTTAAAATTCAGCAAAGGGACAGGTCTGCAATGTGGAAAGAAAGGCCACATACAGACTACCTTTCCCCAATACAAACCACTGCAGGATGTGGAGAGGTTAAGGCAAAAGAGTAGAGTTTAGCCACAGCTACCCATGGGCAGTCAATTCCTGCAGATGGACTGAAGGCAAATGCCACTGCAGACCCACTGGCTAACATGAGGTTGTTTTGCACTGCTGCTCCCCCACCATCCTTTTAAGCACAGTTGTACTGATGAGAGAGACAGGCAAGAGTCTCTCAGTCACTTTGTGCTGTCAAAATGGTATAAAGTGTACAGTAAAGGCAAGCAGGAACCTCTCTCAAACCTTCAGCTGCCAGTATTGAGCCAGGATGTGTCTTAACAGCAACAGTATCTTGCTCTCTTAGTTGACATTTTTAGGATGAAATCTTATTGTGCCTCAATTCTCCTTCTGTAACACAAGCATACCTCCCTCTCTTGCAGGGGTACGGGTGAAGAGATGCATGATGTACATAAAGCAGCTCTGGCTGCTGTATAGCCTGCATTATGACAATGACTAAAGGAGGCCAGAGAACACAACCAGAAGAGCGCAGGCCTTGGAGTGTAATAGGAATAGCAGTAAATTGGTACTGTAGATAACAAGCAGTGCTAGGCACTGCACAAATCCATAGCAACAGTCCTGGCCATATATTTGGTCTGTAAGCTCTTCAGACTGACAGAGGTGGGGGGGGTTGCAAGAACAGAGGTAGGCTGACTTCCCAAAAGCAGCACAGAAGGTAAAAGCAAGGAAGAACACAAAAGGGTTTGTTCTGTTCTTCGAGATCAGATGCTGCTTTCCTCACCACTCTCTCTCAAGTGGCTGGCAAGATGGAGGACTAACTGTGAGGCTTCTCTGGGGCCACGTCCCCTTTGCACTGCCAATGATAAAATAGTAATATTCTGTCTCTTGCTGTAAACTCAGGAATCTCTAAGGAGCTATGAACATGCAGTGGACTAGCTTTTGGGAACTTGAAAAAGACTGCTTTAGCCTTGATAAACTCCTTTGTATGTTTCATTTGAACATAGATATGGTTGAAATCTCTAAAACCTTTTGCTGGAAAATGCATTTTCAGTGACATTCAAGTCTTCCATGGAAATTGCAAGTGGAAAGATGTCAAGCAATTGATTTCAAATACCTTGTTTCATTTCACTGTAGTAATAGACTATGTAAATTCACATATAGTATATTTTCTCTGTAATGTTTCAAAAATATCAGTAGTCATCTGTGGCTCACAGTACCTTTTCATATATCATTTTACAGTCTCTGGCAAAAGAAATGGAATTTTTTTCATATCCAATTTCAACAAACTGCATTTCCAAAAAGTCAGAATTTCCTACAGGTTGAAAACACCATTTTCCTACCCAGGGCTATTTAAAATTTACTTGCAGAGACAGGCATTCCAGACACTACACCAATCTAACCAGTCAGCTCTGAACATTTCTGTACATCTTACTTGCATTGCACCAGTGTCAGCTTGCTGAAAGCAGCATCAAGATAAAGATCTCCTGATAGAATGTTCTCTAGGACACTCGACATGAGATTTTCTTTAAGTAAAGAAAAGGGTCAGTATATAAAGTAACTTAGAGAGAAATCTCTCTTAAATGAAATACACCAGTAGAGAAGGTACTTTCCACAAGATCTAGAAAGGAAGGTCTTGGTATTCATTTGAGGAAGCAGACTTTTTAGTTTCTAAGTTGCAATGCAAGTTATTTTTGAATAAATGACTATTCCAACACCATGAGATCTTCTCCCTCTTCTGCCTGCATTGCCTCAACAGGCCACATTTAAGGAACAGGGAGAGAGCAAACATATGCCCCAAAGTGAAATTTAATAGCAGGAATAATMCCCCTACGTGGATTATTGTGGTGAGAAGTTTCAAAAGTTTGCGACTGGCTGACTAATTTTGAGGGTTTTACATCCCTGGGAAGTACTTGGACTGTATCCAGTAGTTATAGGCATTAGGTATTATTCCAGGTAATTCAGGTATAAATAATAATTGAAAGAAAATATCAGCTCCAAACACCATGGCCCACAGAAGCATCATGTATGTGCAGAAGAATCACTGTTTTCAGAAGATAAGGTAAATCCTTCCTCAGTTTCCCCAGAGGGCAGAAGCACTTACAATAATTTCCCCTGATCTGCTCCTTCTTTAAGTATAGGACTAATTCTAAAATCTAATGAAGTCAGCAAAAGACTAGTAGCTTTACAAGCTTCCCATCAGTGACTGATGGTAACCCTAAAGGCTGGCTGGTCTTCACAGAGTTGACATTGAGGGCAGAATGCAATGATATCCTTGGAAAGCAATTACGGACATAAGACACCTTTGTGCTCTTTACACACTGATAGCTGCTGAGGACCAGTCTGGAATCCAGTGCTTTAAAACAGTGCTGGATCCCAGTTCAGGAAAGCATTTAAGCACACAAATCCCTTTTCACAAGACCTAATCATTAAAGTTAAGTATTTAACTGCCATGCTGAACTGAGTCTAGCAAAAAAATCACAAGAGGTAAATTTATGGCACAGAATGTTAAACCAGACTACCATGAATATTTAAAAAAAATTTTAATTTCATTTTTCCTGTGTTTTATAGTGGTGTCTCTTTTCCTTAAAGTTTTCTTATTCTTCCATTATGCACTACTGCAGTGCATTCAACCAGAAGCTGAGAAAGCCCTTTCCTTTCTCTACTTTCTTACGCCTTAAATCTCAGGCTTTTAAAAATCTATTTTGATAAGCCAGGGATTCATGTTTAGCTGAGATTGCTGAAGATCAAGTATGGGCAATATAAGAAACCCAGCACACTAGACAACATTGTACTTAGCTCCCTGAAGACTGTGCTCAAAAAGAAAGGATAGACATTTAAGGCTAATTGGTTCCAAAATATATTCCCCATTCTCTCATTACAACCCCTCTAGGGATAACTTCAGCAAAATAAGCAGCGATATTTAGGTGTCTGATATTTAAGCAGACTATGCAGTGAGACTATGGAAAATAGTCTCCAGGCACTTTTGTCACCCAGCTGTTAGAACATTTAAGTTCCATGAAAAATGCACCTTTTTAAATAGCCTCTCAATTTGCCTCTTTATCCTTTYAAGCTTCACGATGACCCATTTCTGGACCTATATTCATTTACCTCTACCACAAAAACCGCTCTTACAAGCTCTTTCCCCTAATATTTGTTAATTTACCAGCTGACATATTCTAGGATCCACATCCTGGCATTTCTGATCTCCAATTCAAGAGTTCTCATTACTTACTACACAAGGCTCCAGCTCCATAACTGATGCTGAACCAAGAAATCAAAGCTATTTTGGGAAAGCAGCTCTGATAAATACTCCTACCTGGTTTAAAAAAAGTCCTAAGCTAGAGAGATGGAGAACTTACCCAAACTCCAGCAATAGCCAGTACTGCCTTAGAAAACAGTTCATAAAACAGTACTGCCAAATCCATTGAATGTATGGCATCTAGGATAGCATAAGTTTTACTCATAGCCCAAACTTACAGCTTGGAGCATGTGATAAAGGACAAGCACAAGTTTCAGTTAAAATTAAGTGAAAGTCTAGGTTTCCTCGTAGTGGAGAACAGCTTGAAACTTACCCAACTGCACAGGAAGAGGAAACAAAACAATTCYTCTACCCCTTCAAAGTTTATTTAGAAAAATATGTTATTTCCAGCAATATCATGGCTGTTTTGGAATGATTAATTGACTTTTAAATTCTTGGACCAGGCAAGATGTTTTATGTACCATTGCTTGCTAATTTGACAGCTTTGCTTTCCTTGTCTGAAAAATGGGTCTGACCACTCCTGCTTTTGCTGCTTTATTTAGTCCGTTAAACCCTCTGAGATCCTCAGAGCAGCAAGCCGTTACTATTTTGGCTGTGCATTTTGCTTCAGCAAAGAGATGGGGAGGGAGAGAGGGGCATTTTAAGTAGCAACATGGTGTTTAAGAACTTCTGTTTGCACATGTTAATTGGGATTAGTCCAATATTTATTCTCCTTATGGTTCAAAACCTATTGTTAAGGAACACACCAAGTTCTGCAAGAAAAACTAGGCTAATTGAACTGTCTGCACTATTCACTTAAAAAACTTATATCTGAAAGCCAAGCCCCTCACATGTTATCTCTCTAGGATTTATGACATTTATTGGCCTGAAAGTAGAACCAAGAAATTTACTGTGGGGACCAGATTTTTTTTTCTTTAAAGATACTGATCAAATGTGCTATTGTAACAACATGACAGTGGGAAGAGGCAGAGAGAGGWCAGAGAAGTGTGTTCCCCCAAAATAAAATCTCAAGAGGTTCCAGCAGCAGGGTGTAGTGGATCAGTACAGAATTTTAAGTGAGCTCAAGAACAGATATTGTTTTAAATGAGATTAATATTCTACAAGGCTTGCTAAATACTTAAAGTAAAGAATTCAAGGCATATATTTCGCTAGACCTTTCCTACTGTATGTCTAGCGAGTACAGTTCATCAGGCACCATACTATCTGATTCCTTCATAATATATTTTGCTGCATGCCTAATAAAAGACATCTGACATTCATAAGTGCTTTGCTTTTAAAAGAACACAGCTTTCAGTTGTCTAATTAGCCTGAAAACTGCCTCACTTGACATCTTCAGTACCACTAACATGGCTTTAAATACAGTTTGTCCAGCTTTGATATCTGTGACAAGGCTAATTATTATTATTTGTCACATGTTTTGGATGGTGCTGACAGTGCTTTAAAAGTAAGTGGCCACAGCTCCAAGCAACTCAACCTAAAAACAGAAAAATGGGGAGGTAATAACTTGCGAGTGTAAATACAGTGGTGTTTCCCAATAGCTTTGGGGCTCTTCTACAATGAACCTAATGAGATGCATTTTCCATTTATAATTCCTACCTTTTTTAGCTGACATTTTCAGAGCAGAAGAGAATGCTGAGATCTGAGCAATGCTGTGCTGTCCTAGGCCTTAGCTTTGGGGTTTTCCAAAAGAGAAACAGACTTAGGCTAAGACATGTCCATTATAAGAAGAATAATGTAGACTTCAGCAAGAACAGAGACTGGGAAAACACTGACGTATCTTAACGGAACCAAAAGAACATTAGGGAATGTAAGAACTTGTGCCTACTTGAGTCACTTCCTCCTCACAGCTTCTGAAAGAGAAAATTAAGGCAGAGCTGTAGTGGTCTAAAGCTGCCAGATACACCTGCATCAAAACTTGCATTGTGTCCAAACAATACAAAAAACTATTGTTGTGATGTCATATCAATTTACGCAAGAGTTTGTTGATTTCAGAAAGTCACCTTCATTCTGAGCCTGCAAAGTTAGCTTCGGAATTTTTTCACTGACGTAACTTAGTTGTCAGACTTTTTTTCCCCATTTAAATTTGATTTTAACCATTCCCCAGGCATTGGGTCCCCCTCAACCTTGCAGCTGGAGGACTGACTGGAAATGCTGGAAAGCCAATGGATTTTATATAAGTGATTCTGTAACAGGACAGAAAGTTTGCTCTCAGCTCCTCTACACAACCCTGCATAGGGTTTTCTTTCTAACACGCACCTTTTGTAAAAAGATCATGTATACAACACCTGCGGTGTAAAGAGCACATCAGCCTTTCCACACAGATGGACTTTGTGGAGTATGACTGAATCAGTCTAGGAATCAAGGGCTCAGACTAGAAATAGCATTCCCCTTTTTCTGGTGTCCATTCCCCATAAGATAATACAAAGGATGGCAAAAAAAGCCCAGCAGTAGTGTGCCTTTTGCGATCCCTTATCTTTCTAACCTACATTAAGAACACCAATTATGGTTCTTCACAACTCGCTAACAAATCAGGTACTTTCCAGTGAAAGATCATGAAGACCCTTTGTTCTGCCTCTGCTTGACTAATACTTCATGCAAAAATACACCTCTGGTGCTGAGCTACACAGACTGCAGATACCATCTCTGGCTACTGGGTCTTGCCATTTAAAAATGTAATCAATGATGACATTATTAGGAACATGAAGCCTAAGTAGCATTGTTACAGGGAAGCTTCAGCTTTGGGTGTTGTAACTAGCTAGTGGGGGGGAAAAACACACCTTTGAGCAGCTCTTTGCTGTATGTGGCAAATTGTCAGCATGAAGCACTGCCAAGGGTTTGAGGCCCCCAAAACATGTCCTAATTTAAAAATAGTGAAGAAAAAAATCCTCCAGCTTTTGAAAAAATATGTAGGAAAGCACTGTCAGGGAAATTTAAAGGGAAACCTCAAGGTAATCTGAAAATCCTGTAAGAAGAGTTTTGCACTCCCCCAGCTGGCTGACTTATAACAGTTAACCAGCAAAAAAAAGCATATTTTAACCTGACTAAAACTTTTCAACRAGGTTGAAACAAGCACAGTATTTTTGCTTATTCCCATCACAGAAATAAACATCACCCTCTCGTTAATATTGCCCTTATTTTGAAAATGCAGTGATATCTAGTTGTGCATCAATACTAATGCACCAGCATGCAGAGTACTGAGACACAATCACTTCCCCAGCAGCTTATAGTTCATACAAGCAAGTGAAACATGAAATCAAAGACAAGCAGTAACATCCACAATTACACCAGCAGCATGCAGCAAGCTAGAATAGTCAGTTCAGCTCAAAGTTTCCATTAGTGTCTAAACRGGAAAGCTTTACTTTTAGTGCCCAAGAGTAAAAACTGAAGGCTGTATCAGATTAGAGCAAATCTCAAGAGCCCAAGTGATATCTGAATGTGTATCTGAATATCTGCCTGTCTATTCTTTCTTCAAACTTCAGACTTGCCTTGAAGTCTCCTGGGAATAATTTCAGAGAAATATATGAATAAGTGTGTGGAAAATTTAATATGGGGGAATTTCTAGTGAGGCAACTATTGCTTACTCCTCTCAACTTTATCCCTGGCCATAAGTTTAGATCATATAACCTGCACAGGAAACAAGCCTTGCAATTGCCCCAAAGACCCCCTACAGCAGAGCTGTTGCACAAAAACTGTAGGACAAAGAGGAACAAAGCCCATAGAGCCTTCTCAAAACCATTAAGAGTAAAGACTTAGTGCAAGGTGAACAGAAACCTGCTTAGAATATAAGTTAATTTCTTAACATGCCTAAATTGCAAATGGTTGGAAATGGGTAAAGGATTAGGTCAACAGTTCTCTGGTCTACAGGGAAAGTATCTTGTCAAAGAGCATGCAGAGATACTGTGCATCCCCCAGGGCTCAGAAGTGATACCACAGTTAAGAGCCAGCCTGATAGCTCAAGATTTCAGTTCAGTTCTTAAAGGTTGTTGGGTCCTTAGGCTGTGGCCCAGGCCATCATAAGAGTGCTAAGCTTCCCCAAGGGAGAGAGGAGGCCTGAATATTTTCAAAGTCCTGATCCTTCATTTCTATGCCCTGGTTCCCCATCTGTGTAACATAACTGAATTTTAAGCATGGTAAATAAGTCAGCAGTTCTAGCATAGTTTGGTAATTTAATAGGGCCCATCAAGTTGGAAAAACAGTTTTACTGCATTTCTTCCTTCAGCTTTACCATCTCAGCAAGGTTTCTATTTTCCAGGCTCCAGCCTGAATCCCCAGAGAACTACTGCCAGTGAAGGAAGATGAAACACRTTTTTGGCTTGTTTGTCTCAAAGCAGCAGATGATTATGAATCACAGTCACATTTTGCAAAGCTAATGAGCATAACTGATACATGTCGGTCTTCTCTCAGATGGCAGGAATTGTAGGAGGAAAAAGTACTCAGTATGAGGTGCAGAGCAAATTGTCATGCCAGCTGAGTCCAGACAGTTTAAATGCAGAAGGACTTAAATAACTTGCATATATGTCAGATGCTTATGTTTGTCTGATTAACACTTTGGAGCAGGCATGTTATTTTTAAACCGTAAAGACATCATGTGACATGCATGTCTGCCAGATATTCCAAGCTAGCTAACACCATCTTCTTGAGCTCATTCAACCTGGCAGTTGAAAAATGAATTGCACAGGCATAGCTAATTCTGACAGGGAAAGGCTTCCTACCAAGCCACAAATCTTTCTTTTCTGAACCACCATTTTCTTTGTCTGTTCTTCAGCTCATCATCTCTAAAGAAAATGCCTGTAGCACTTGAGCCTTAAGTTCGTTTAGATAACTTATTTTAATGACATCATTTAACCACAAACTGCCCACTTCCCCTGTTCTCATTTGTGATTGTGCCCATTGCATTMTAGTAGCGGGCCTGCTGAGAGTAGGACCCACTCTGCCAGGCATAGTATCCCCCTAGAATGAGAAAGTCCTTATCTCAGTTTACTCTCCGACTAGGAAAAAAAGACTAAAACTACTTTTCCTGTTAAATGAAAGGGGGACCAAGGTATAGATGGAGGGAGACAGCTTGACAGAAGTCACAGGAAATCTACAGCAGAATCAGGAATAGAAGCAAACATACCCATGCCCAGCTAAAGCTTTAACTCCATCCTCCCTTGCCACTTTTCTACTAAAAGCACATACCATCTGAGAACCAGCACAAACAGCATTGCACATTTGAGTAAGAGGCTTATCCATTTGTCCTGTAGTTCAGTCAGACAAAAACAGGGATTAGGCAAAGGATTTCCTTATTTCTTTAAAGTGGTACCATAAGTGGCTATAGCTTTGGAACTAGAAGATCTGAGTCTAATTCCAGAGCCATTATGAAGGTACTAGAGCCTGCAGCATACCTGATACTGACAAGTGAACCTGAGCATCACAGGTCATCTCTTCACAGATGGAATTCCATTCTGTACAAAAGGAACAACATGAGGCTTGCTTATCTCCAAGAGTGCAAATACTGTGTTGGGCTGTACACTATGCACAGGTGCAAATTTCACCCTAAGTGGTTCAAACCACATTCCCCCGAATAACATTATACAAGAATTGTATGTTTCTCTTTTCTGAGGACAAAGACTGATATTTGAACAGCAGGCTGAGAACTCTTGAACACACAGATACTCATTTAGCATTCCTTCCATGCCTCCTCTCAAAGACATAAGTTCTGGAAAGAAGATGAGGTAAAAAATGAGGTAAGAAGCCAGATAATTTAGGTTTAGGCTGTTCCCCCTCCCTTCCACCTCACATATTGGTCCTGACCACAGGAGCAGCCACCTCATTTCCACCTTGATGGTGAAGGAAAAGGCTGAGGAAAGCTCTGGGAGCCAATCTTAGACAATTAATTGTCCCTCCATTGCCTCAATTTACCCTTAGAGAAAACAATATTTATCTGTCCATAGGCAGTTATTTTAGGCTCAATTAGTCAGTGTCTGCAAAGCACTTTAAAGATAAAAACACTAAGTGCCAAGTATTATAGTAAGAAATAAAACTATTTGCTGTTTCAAAAGCCTCTGGAAATAGCTTACTCATTTAGCCAAGTTAATCCTCCATTTAATACTCTCTCACACCATTATCAAAATTCACATGAACACCAGCAAGTTCAGGTCCAGCATGCCTTTCTATTGTTGTCAGCACTGCTCCTCCTGTGGAGGAGCATTTGAAGGACAGACATTTTAAAGATTTTTATGATGATTGATATAGAAAGAATTTATATGAAATATCATGAATCACTTTCAGTGTTTCAGAGAGGTATATAAGTAAGCGGAAAATATTTGCTTAACTAAGCTTGATCAGTTTATTTTAAATATTGTCTTATTTTGTCTTTCTTTGGTATTACTGCATGCATAACCCTTTGTTAATAGATTTCACGATTCTTTACTTTTTACTCTTCCATTTCTGTTTTTGCTTGAAACTCGATTTAACATGTTGAACATCTTCAGAAAGAGACATTCATACTTCACAAGCAATTTTTTTCAGGTGCCAATTTTGTACTATTGTAAGCATAAAACAAAGCAGAAGTGCTAGAACAAACCAGAGCATGACATTTAAGAGCTGAAATTTGAACTGCACAACTGCCTTCCAGATGAACCTAGGAGATTCTTGTTCATCCAGGCAACTTAAAACCTCTTTGGATGCTTGTGTAGAAAACATTCCTTAAGGAATAAACCTGTACAGGTAGGTGTCAGGAACATAATAAATCTTTCAGTTTTCAGTCTGTATTCCAGAAGAGAGCCCTCAGTCAGTCCCTACAATGATTACAATATACTGTGACTTTCTTCCAGCCCACATGTCCTGGTTTCCTTCATACAGAAACCAGGGCACTAGGAGAGGAGGGAAGAGAAGATGATGACTTTTCTTGGATGTCATCCAACTCAGCATGGGGCAATGGCTGTTGCATACAAGCAGATGAGGACCTGGAAAAGTCTGTTCCATCTCTCAACACATCATTGCCTTGGACATTTAAAAAATAACCAACAAGGGAACTGGAAGGACTCAGCTGATGCATAAGTTAACTTTCTTAAATCAAGTGCAACCCAAGCTAGGTTGAAAATCAGGAACTGAAATACTAAYGTAGTTTCACTGTGAAAATATCACAGACAAGTTCTATTTACAATTCAGTAGGCAGATTTAAGCCTTTCATAGTGTTTTAAGTACACAACAGTGCTCTTGATCAACCAGCACAGAATCACAATATAAATGCCTGCAGACAGATAGCCAGATGAGGTAGATGAATTACATCTGTGTCAAAGGAAACAGACAGAACTGCATTGCAAGAGTTAGGTACTAACAAAAAAAGTTTAGACAAAGGTGACATTGTCAAAGTAAGGTAGCATTTTCCAAGTATTTTGAGCAGAGCAAGAAAGAGCAGAAGTAGGCTGATAACTACTGAAATCACTTTCTAGTATATTTGACTCTAGCACCTTTCATGATGAATGATGGTTCATCAGTAAAAGCAGACATATTAAACATGTCATCAGCAAATTCAGCAATAATCAGGGCCACCTGTCAGGGGCCGAAAGGTCCACATTGTCAGCTGCTTCTCTGTTCAGACTAATCACTGAGCACATTTCTGTCCTTGAAGGAAGAAACAGTCACACATGCAGTACCTCCTCAGAGAGGGGCAAACCCCCCAAACTTGCCCCCTTCATGCAGTCACATATGCTTCCACACAACCCTCTCATGCATACTCACCTGCACTTCTGCAGTCACACATGCACAGAAAATCCTCATACCTGTATGGTTAATGACACCTTAAATACCACATGTACCACCTCACAACCACACAGACTATCTTCCCTGAAAGAGAAGCACCCCTCACATTTGCACAAACTTCTAGAGAATACAATACTTTCTATTAAATAGCAAGATATACACATGCTCTCTGCCTAAATCATTAGTGCATATTGTGCTAGTCACATAAGCAATAATCACTACCACCTCCTCACAGGGAAGCTCAAACACCACTGATTCCCTGAGATGCTCTTCATCTCAACAGCCTGGAATGATAGACAAGGCATAGAGAGGTTAAGAGGCCTGACCTAGACCATGCATGCACAGCTTTCAATTGCTGAGCTAGGATGACAGCTCCTAAGTTTTTCTATATTTCCTATTTTTTGTTGATGAACATAGCCACTAATGCAATCAGATTTAGGCACACTTCCCCGCTGCACCCACACAGTTCCAGAAGAGTTTTGCTAAACTAGCAGTTGCATAAATATAAAAAGGCACCACATAGCATTCCCTTAAACTGTCCCAAAAGACAGACCTCAGGAGACCTTTTCATTAGGTCAGAAGCATGTATGGTGAAGAACTGTGCAAACTTTATCCAGGATATTTGCTTTGATTCTACCATTGCAGTAGTTCCTCTCATTTGTCCTCCTGGATTGACAAATCTCTGCAAAATTACCACAGAACCACATGCAAAACTGCCTTGCAAGGACGATTTCTTGGTCTACAGAACTTTGAAATTCCTTTTCTGTTTGGGTCATCTGATAAGGGCAGACACCTCCCACAGATACTTCTCCAATCACTGACTTCCTAGACACTTAGGAGGCAACATCTAAACCCACTCATCTCTTCTGCTTTGATCTGAATGTTCCCACATAAATATTAGGTGGCTGAATATCAGCTCCAAACATAACCTTATGTTTACAGTTTGTTTGTATCTCATCAATTCAGTATTATATTAGGTTGCTATCCTCAGGCTCTTCAGCAAAATCCTTGCTATTTACTTTCTAGTTTCCTACTCAGATCCAGACATTTTACCCTTATAAGTTACTTGCTTTTTAATTTTGCAATTCATTTTTAACAGCTGCAAAAGATTGCCCTGAATATAAAATGRCTGTCTCTAAAGTTATCCACAAATCCATAAACATCCTAGCTAAGATGCAAATAAGTTCAGCTTCCTAGCTGCCTCTTGTTTAAAGAGAAACGTTAACTGAGGTTTCAAGGCTGCAAGATACCTAGACCATTTTTCTCCTTCAATAAAAGAGGCGTATATTTGTGTGCCAGGGCAAGGGAAAGACTACTTGGCAAGAAATATAGCTATATGGCAGTATCTGCAAAACAGCCTGTGCACATTTGTTGTGCTAGACAGTTGACCCAGCATCCTCTAGGACTACCTTTGCCAACTTCAACAGGTTCTGGCTTAGGTCCCAGGAGCACCAGTGCCAGGAACCTCAGGAGAGAAGTCTGTTTTTGCAAGTTTGCAGGCTCATTTTGCAAGCTCAGGAGGTGTGGCTATTTTAGATGGGTTTTGAAAAGGCAATTGAACCATTATATGAACAAAATCTGAGCTAAATAACTACAGCATGAAGCAGGATTAAAAGCTAAACATGGGCCTGTGTAACTGCAACAATTTAAAGACAAGCTGAAACCATTCAAACAGATTGGCCTGAGGCAGATGTCTTTATCTGAAAAGTAACAACCACAGGGAAGTCTGATACCAATCCAGACTTCACATTATAATCAGTGAAACAAGACAACCTCCTCAGATGTCCCTGAATGTTCAGAGGTTGAAAAATTGTATCTTATGCTCTGCTCCCAGGCCTTACATGCCCCTTAAAATTTACTTGCCTAATACCTGGAGGGTAAGAGAGAGTTAACACTAATGGTTTCAAGACAAAAAGAGGCAGGGAAAACCACATGAGATTTCAATAACAGTTGCTGAGTATGAGCACATTTCAGGAGACAGTCATGAGAGGCCCAAATTTCCAAAGAAATTGGTTTTGAAAGGCATTCAGATTAAACAAGCCATATCTTAAGAAACTCTGCATCCTTAAAAGCAGTTGTGCTGGCTGATCATCTCTTGAAAGCCTGCCCCAAAACTTCTGCCTTAGTACCCTGTAAGTGGTACTTGCTTTTTGCCATATCCTTTGCTTTTCTCCCCCTTGTAATTTTATCAAGTCAGGCCCTAACTGGACTATGTGCAGCTGCTAGAGAACCTAAGCTTGAGTAGGGCATCTCAATACACCATTTTTACACTGCACTGTTCCAGCAGAACCTGTGTGCATGTGTGAGCGCAGTGATATATGAGACTGAGGCACATAATCGGAGCAACAGTTCAGTCTGTTGATATATTAGTGTAATACTCTGGATGATGCAAGAGTATCAGAACAGGCCCATCTGATAACATGTACGAGTAATTCATCACCAGAATGAGTTGCTCCAATGATGTATTACTCTGAGGGGAGGAAAAAAGAACAAGCCATCTAAAGGGGAGTGGGCACACAGGTCTAGCAGAAAAGGAACCAGTTTTCTTCACAGAACCTAAAATGGCTTCCTTGTCACCAAAATACTGACACCACGCAAAAAAAAAAAATACATGATGTACATCCTTTCTCTTCACCCCCACCCCACCAAGTACAAATCTAGCTGACCACCAGGAGCAAAAGAAACACTTCCTTTCATACGCACTAAAGCCACAAAACTGGAAATGATGTATTCTAAATTCATACCCAGAATCCCCTTTGATTTCTTCAGAGTGTGGGATCTGCAATTTAAGCACTTTACAACTTTGCAGATTAAAATAAATTCAATGAAGTGATTTTTAATTTCTTATTCTATATTGATTTGCTTCTTTCTCTTGGCTTTTTGAGCCTATTTAATTTAGTCCAAACTAATCCAGTTGGTTAGTGGGAAGAACAGTGGGGAAAGGGGAAAGAGCCTCTTTCCTAATAAATACAGAGAGGCTTGTGTTCTCTAATACCTGCTGTATATAAGTTCTTTGTATTTACAGAAATGACAGTGCAATGTAATGAGAAATGATTTTGAAGTAATTTAAACCCTATACAATAATGACAGAAAGAGATAAATAATTAATGTTTCACATTTTTTCAGTGCTTTTCATCTCAAGGAGTCTCTAGACTCCTTGCAGTCTTTATAATTGACAAGAATCAATTCACTCAATGTTCACACATAACCATCTAAAGAGAACATGGCCCCTGCCGAAAAAAACATGCAGAGCACARCAAAAAGTACTGGGACTGGAAGTGAAAAATGTTTCACAGCAGAGGTTTCAGGGACAAGAGATTATTGTTCAAACTGGAGCCTGACTAGTACTCGAGGCTTATTATCTGCCTATCTGCAAAAGGTGCCACTGAATGGTTAAAACTCTCAGCTTTGTCTCTTACTGCTTAGTTAAGTAACCTGATAAAGTAAGTAGATGCATGTCTAAATTGTTAGGCAGGAGGCCAGATTAGATGAATTTAACATAACTTGCTGGCATTCAAAGCTATGAAAACAGATGCTATACTCAGTCTCCTATAAGAGTGACCACTTACTAGTCTATGAGCTAGCACCAAGAGCACTGCAATACAGCCTCAGTCAGCCTCATGGCTACTTAACTGAAGTCTTCCTCCTAAGCAAAACTTAATTCAGAAATACAGTTCCTCTTCTGAAAGGTTTGAGGAGCTTATCACAATCATACAGTGGAACCAGAAATCCTAGGTCACTTACAGCTTATCTACACACCCTAAGCCAGCTGATGCCATCAGCCAACAGGCCACATTCCACAGTATCCATCTAACTACCTGCTGATTTTGTAAGCCTGACATGGTATACAGCTACACAACAGCTGAGCTGAGAAATATCAATAACCTTAGCAATCATTCTCTTTATGACCGAATGCACAAAAAAGGAGCATACTGAGTTACACATACTACAAAGAAGCAGAAACAGTGAGACTTGTTTTTAAAGTGATTCCCATAAAACAACTTGGTTTTCCTCCCCCCCCTTCATGGTTGGGGAGACAATAATTTCATTAAGTGATTAAGTGCTTTTATTTCTCTGACTCATAGTTCATAAGACATATGAGCATGAATTTCAATTAGTATTTCTTACTGTGAAAGTGGGATGGGAAGAAAAGACTCCTGAACAATGTAGCAAGGGTGAGATGGTCTGTGTCCTCAGTCCCTCTGGTGCAAATCAGGAGCAACTCCATTGAAACAGCTGGGATATATGGATGTCAAACTAATACAATACTAGAAGACAACTCAGCAGGTTCAACTTCCTGCTGCTCAAGCAGCTTTACTGAAAGTCAATGAAGTTAACAGTTTGTGTCCATCAGAACTAAAACCTTCACTTCAAAGTTTTAACACAGAAGCGCAACTGTACGCTCAGTTCTGAATGTAACAATCTGGATGATCTAGGCAGCACCCTAAACCCTGTAGCTGGATACTTCAACTCCTATGGCTTTTGCATGGAGATTGCCTCAGGATCCTTCAACTCCTATGGCTTTTGCATGGAGATTGCCTCAGAATCCTCTTTAGAAACATTCCCTTCCCACCAAGACTGTAAAAGCTGTTCTGAAGAGCTACAATCCCGCAGCTAGAAGTCAGAAGCCCAGCTTCTCCCAAAGTTTACTACTTTCCACTGATCATTTTCTTTCCAGTAACACTGTTCCCATCTTATCTTACCTCTGGCTCCTCAGAGAGATCATAATATGCTTGTTGCATAAAATAGTGCATCTTATTTTTCTCCTTTACTCCTCTTTTCCCCAGTCCATTTGTCTTTGCTAGTGTCCTCAAAGTTAGGCACATCATACCTATTATATTTCACTAAAAACACTTGAGAACTGATCTTAAAATTTTGGGGCCACTCTCCTCATTGTGCAAAGGTAATGAGAAGACACTGGAGACTAAGGTTATTTGACTCAGAAGATTATTCCCATAATGTAGTGCCGCAGATAAGTTGCGGTAATACTTGGTTGGTTTGCCCATACTTCCCCCAACAAAATGGAATCAACCACTCACCTCCTTTCAAAGTATTCAGAGGGACTGAAAACTTAACATAGAAGTACAAAGAATGACATAGAAAACTGATTCTTTCATTGGTCAGTGAGTGATCCTTGTGTAACTAATCATTTACAAAGCACCTTGAAAGATGTATAAACACTGCAAATTACTGCTGTTTTGAGGTCCCCCCATCCCCATAAACACCTGGTCAAAAAAGCAGAGCTAAAGCAGAGGCAGGTGAGAAAGACAATTTGCCACTCTAGCCCTCCATGCTTACCTTTCCAAACAGTTCTCTGGGCTGCAAGTTGGTCACTAGGAAACAAGTCTTTCAAATATTGATTCTGCTGTCAAACTGTCTCATTCCTCAGACAGACCTTTGCCACTGTAGGGGTCTGTAAGGGCTTACTGCATGTTATTTTTGCAATAGTTTTCTCTAGGCCTTCTCTGCATGCAGATTTCGTAAGGGGAAGAAGGCAATCTTCTAAAATAGGTAGAGAGCACAGCTAACTTCAGTGAGCAAGCCAAAGCTAACATAGCAGTAAGAAAAAGCAACTTGTTTTTATTATTGAGCAGTTTGAGTTTAACTCCGAAGAAAATTAAAACCAAAGACTACCTTGACTATAGCTTTAATCTGCATCTATGTTGGTTTAATCACCCATCTACCTTACTTGAACCAGACTAATATAAGGACAGACTTTATTTTACAGTTGAGGCATGACAATGACAGACAGCTGCTCTTAGTGACCTCTTTACCCCTCTACTCCTGCTGCTTCATCTTGCAGCAGAGTCCCACACAACAGCTGCTCCAGCAAAAGAGCTAGGCTCCTAGCTACAGCTCCCGAAAAGCATGTTTTTTGTCTAGCATGCCTGGCAGTGAGCTAGAGTATAAACATGGGCTTTATTTGCTTGTTCCACTCTGAAGATAGTAACACTTGACCTACAGCAAAAGCACTCTGAACTGCCATAGCTAATAGGTTTGAACCGTTTCAATTAAACTGATTGGAATGCATTGTTTATAAAGGAGGTCTCAATAAGAAGAAATTTAGATGTTGATACCCAAGAACACTAGTGCTATGATCCTAGCTCATTTTCACCCAAAGGCTACATCATTAATGTCCTCCCAAGACTTCAATGGCTGAGGCTGTAACCATTGAGAAGCCTCCATAAACTATTCCTCATTCACTATTGTCCCCTTTATTTGTAATTTTATTAATCATGCCAGGTTTGTTTCCTGGACTTCAGGACTTTCAGCAATTAGCTCCCCATTTAGAAGGTAGAGAGAAATGTACTGTCTGATACATTTCAGTCTTTTTTTAAAGAGGAAGAACTGCAGAGGGGTAAAAATCCCAGACAAACCCATCATTGTATTAATCTTCCAAACATTTTATGGATGGAATCAAACAAGTTTCCGAAACGACAGGGGCATCTTCATAAATAAACCCATATCCGCTTCCCCTGTTTGATCAAGTCTCAAATAGATTTCAGCTCAGATGCAAAAGAGACTTCATACCAACCTGCTTTCACACTTGCAATAGAGTAGAAGCACACAGTCAATTACAGCACCTCAGTTAAGAACAGGAGCTTCCTGACCATCTAGAGCAATCTGAGCACACCCATTGGCCACAGGGCTTGCACAACAAAGATCAAAGATGAGCTTGGCTAAAACCCAGAGGTGCAGATTATAGATTCTCAGTACTAAGTCATAGCCTTGCACATCTACATGGTAACTTCCACTGAGCCTCAACTCCAAGTTCCCTTGGGACAGAAATAAGTCAGTCAATTGCATCTCCAGCAGGGGACATCCATTCCTCAGTTTGATCTGGTATCCATTCACTTTTACTTTTATCACTTGCAAATAAGAACAGCATGGGTGACAGCCACTGCTATTGAGTGTCACTGATTCATTTTTATCCCTATGTTGATTTCAGATTCATTGGTGAGCTGAATCAGTTTCTCAGAATCTGTTTCAACAAAACTATCCCTAATGCTTATGCACTGATGTTTTAAAAGAGGATGCAGAATTCTCACCTTCCCTTGTGATTTCTTTACACTGCTCAGTGAATCTATTATTTATCTCATAATACTGACCCAAACCCTTTTCCTAGAGCTCTGTTGTGCCACTACAGAATAGCATGAGCAAGGGAGGTCAAAAAAAAAAATCAAAGCTGTGGTCTAACAGGAAATACTAATGCAAAAGTCAAACTTAGGATGTAGGAACATTATTCCTGTCTTACATGTGAAGAATTTCATGACAGGAAGATTAAGGTTCTTAGCCTTTTCTCATCGATTCAAAGATGTCAAATCCTAGAATTAAACCTTATGACCTAGTCCTGTATCTTAAAGGCAAGAAGCTTCTTTCCATTTGCACAGATGCACAACATGAACAATCTCTCAGAAAAGACTGCCTGGAAAGATTGTTCTGATGGCTTGACATCAACAGCTCTAGGYAGAGAAAGCAGTTTCCCCGCTCTCTCCTTCCCCAGGCAGAACCAGTATGAAATACTGTTTGAGCTTTCATCTACCAGGAGCAACTATTCTTCTCTCCCTAGGCACTGGCAGAGTTAGCTGTTTCCTGACCAAGTCAGTGGTTGAATGTGTTCCAACAAATATTCCTCAGTTGTCCAGACTAATTACTTGTGATAAAGGCCAAATACATGATTCTGACAGGGATGTCCTTACAAGTTTATGTGGCTTGTAAAACTGTCAGGGCAAATGCCTTTTTATATTTTCATACTTCAGGCTGAGCTAACAAGTCAGGTAATTACTAAGGGAATCAGCTTAGATATCTCATTTGACAATGACTCTGATCATTGATCCTCTCTCCTTCCATGGCACTGTTTAACTGAGTTCTTCTGGGGTTTGGTTTCTCCAAAGGGAGGAGAACTGTGGTAAATACAGAAGGTGTGAGGTGAGCTCAGCACAAATGATATGCTATCCTGCTGCTACAGAAAAGGTGCATTACAAAAATAAAACATAAAAGCTTGTGAATACAGTTCTGGTGAAAGCAACAGACTGACAGCCCAGAGACTGATATTCTTGGCTTATTCTCAGAACTGGGAGAACACAAGTCCTGAAGACAAATTCCTCCCCCCACCCCCAACTCCTCTCTTTGAAAGCATATACTACCAGCCAAATCTCAGCCTGGAGGTCCTTGCCATAGGTGAAAAGCAGCAGACAGTGCAGCTGGTGCGTTAGTACACTTTTAGTTATACTGGTGGCTTTGGCAACATGGACACCCTTTGTATCAGGGAATGTCTTGATACCTACTAAGGCTATCCACATCAAAAAACAATGGTTGTAAGGAAACCATTTTAAGTCTTTACTGATCTGGGCTGAACTGACAGCATCAAATCAAGTCCATTTTGCAGTAGCCCAGCATGAGTCAAAACTAGCAGGAAGGAAAATAACATTTCCTACTCTAGAAAGAGGTGAACACAGTATACCTGTGCCTGTTTATTACCTGCAGTCTGTTATATCAGCAATAATTCAAGGTAATATACTTAAGACCTTTTATTATGCAGTCTGTTGAGCAGCCAGCAGTTCAGAGTTACATACCTGTATCTGTTTATTATGCAGTCTGTTGTACTGCAATACAATTAAACTGCTTTTTTTTAATATACAAAAGAGCTGTGAGATTTTACATCCTCAAGCTAAATATTACATCTTTCACAGGAAATCCATCTCCTCTTGGGCTATCCCCGGTTTTTCCAATACTTATTCTCTACACCAGCCTTGCCTAACTGCTCGTTCTGACCAAAGGAAACTCCATATAGCTGCAGTCTTTTCCGACAGCCCTGTGGCTTTGAGCAACATCATGTCTTCTTGTATCACACTGTCTCAATCAAAATGCAGACATTGAGTGCATATTTGATGCTATGAGGCAGCAAAGGGCCAGCAACACAAAGCTCCCTGTTCCAAAGGAAGCATCTCTGTGCAAAGCATGCTTCGGCTACAATTCCTTTTCCTCTTCTGTGTTGTTACTGGTGTATCAAACAGCATTCTCTGAAAGGTATATGTGGTAGYGAACAAACTAAATATACAAGACTAGTATGTTGCAAGGAAGTCTGAGGACCTGGCATAGCTCAACAAAAAAACAGAAGTAAAACTTCAGCAGGTGAATGCAAAGAGCCTGGTTTGCTGAATTTGACATGTTCAGAGACCTATCTGAAACAGAAGTCTCAAATCACAATTGTTCTGCAGTTATCAACCTGAATAGGACAAGCTCACCTGTAACATCAGTAACAAATGCAACCATCATGATCTTGCACTGTGCCCCATTGTAATCTAAGAACAGCAGTCAGGGACAGCAACTTCTAGTTTTCCTATTGACTACAGCATATAGAATTGAAAGGGAATATAATGTCAACAAATCCAGTGTATTAAACTCTACATACAAGGCATTACAAAATATGAGTCCCTCTGACACTATTTTGAAGGTTTAGGTAGCACTTCAAAGGTAGGGTCTTCACACTCAAAAGGCTAAATTTTGCTCCTCAAGAGAAAAAAGATAGGAGCACCAGTGCTCACCAATATGCACCCCAAGAATCTTTCAGCTAAATTCCACCCTCAGACTTTAGGGGTATCTCAGATTAATTTCCATTCAAAGCCAGTTCATTTCATTAACATGAGATAGGAAAAAAATTTAGAGTAATTCTGTTCTTACATGATTATGCTTATTTTTTTTCTACCTGTTAGTGCATATTCAATTCAAAGTTTTCATGGCCATAAAAAATTTGTGCTAGAAGGGATTAACTTCCCATTGTTCTGCTAATAGAGTAATTTTCCACTTTTCACTAAAAATCTCAAGGTAGGTGGCATTTGTAGGAAGCATTACATGAGAGGAAAGAGGATTTGCTGCAGGATAGAGTACTTAGTTATCACAAGATGTCAAAGAATTCCATAAAAGAGTTATCATCCTTTTTTTTTTTTTTTTTAAACAAAGGACCCTGTGATAAAGCAATTCACCTAAAGATCCCCCACTATATTAGAGATAGAGATTGAAACAAAGCAGAACTTGGGAAAGCCCAGTTACCATACTAGCTGGAAGCTAGAACTTGCAGTAGACAGAAGCGGTTTCAGTCATTATGGTGGGCTGATACAGAAGTTCATCACTGCCACTACCATAAAAATTTCTGCTCCTCCCTCTTTCCTTCTTGCTTCTCACCTCCATCAGTTCTCAAAGCAGCTGACTTCTCTGCAAGCCAATTCATTTCACTGGTGTCATAAAACTAGCCCAGGGAAGAAGAATGAGAACCCAGTTTTCTGCTAGAGCCACTGCAAGAGAAAATGAAATGAAATACCATGCGTAGAAGCAGGGGAGGGAAAAGAAAGACCTCTCACCTTCCCCTAAGCTGCTATGAAGGTTCACCTGGCTCCAAAACTACAAATCTATATGCCAATACACCATATGACAAGCCAAGTGGCTGCATTACTGTCTATCACAAAGTAGAACTGCATTTAAATTTTTTCCAGACAATAGTGTTAAACAGTTTTGGAAGTCAGTATCTTTCAAAGACTACTTTGTGGGGGGTGGTTGGGGATGGGGAAGGGAAGGTAATTCCACCCACATTTGGTAGTCCCAGCTTGCCAATTATGCAAGGATAAATATTCCTGGCTTACTCAAAGCACATTAAGGTTCCTGTGGCATCTGCCACAAATCCTTCACAAGGCTGAATTAAAAGCTTCATCTCTGTGCTTCAATTTCCTCTTCTATGAAAGGGGATTACAGCATCCTTTCTTTCACAGATCCCTTCATTCATTAAAGGGCATGACCTAGTAAAATGGTACTCTGATTTCAAGCAATGACTATAGGCATTAGTCTAATACGAATAAAACTTGCAATTACAGACCAATGACTGGTAGACCCATTCCAGATAATATATCCCCTTCTCATGCCCCACCTCCATATTCTCCCTGGCCTATGTTGCAGCTAGTCCTTCTTTAGAAGCAATCAGCCTTGAACTCCTTTGCCTCTTCAGAAATGCAGCATGGTTATAAGATAGCAGTTCTATCTATATGGAAATGCAGATTTCAAATATATCCATCCTAGTAATCAAATCCAGAGGAAACAATTCCCTAATATGGAGCTAATAAAAGTTGATTTTAAGTCAGCCTGAAGCTGTAAGCAATAAGGAGCAGATTTATAATGGTGGCTTTTGTTATTGCTGTTTTTGTTCTTTACAGTCTATACCAGCAGAAACCTATTGGYCAGCTTGCTACTGAATTGACCTGCAGTCCCTAACCTCACTTAGTTCAATCCATGTTTCTTCTTGCATTCAAATTGCTCTAAATGTATCTACCTACACACAGAGAGGTTGGGTAAATCATGGTAG
This sequence comes from Apteryx rowi, assembly GCF_003343035.1. NCBI lineage: Eukaryota > Metazoa > Chordata > Aves > Apterygiformes > Apterygidae > Apteryx > Apteryx rowi. The sequence continues at coordinate 97,766 of NW_020448497.1, read as the reverse complement.
CTTAACTTCAGTAAAATTAGCTGATGAGGAGAAGCAAAGCATCTAGCCCTATTTTTCTTCACATTCCCCACTCTTGCACTTACAAACACACACCTCTGTACTGTTAGAAAATAGTGCCAGCCCTTAGAATTATTGATCAGTCATTGGAATCCTGTTTCAGGTAGTGATGAGGCTGTTAACTTCAGGGTCATAGAAACAGTCAGCGTAACTAGGACAGATATAAAACATGAGGAGCCCTGTGTCTTTTAATATGGTCACTTCTTCCTCCCTCCCTCTTGTTCACATAGATCTTTAGCTGTAAAAAGCAGTGAAAATGATGCACACATCTTGTACTGAAAACTGAGAGAATCAATCTGTTCAGTGGTGCAAGGAGTTGTTTCCACAAAAACAGAGCAAAACCCAATGAAGCAGACTCGAGGTCTGGCAGGCCCAAGCAGTTTACCAAGATGCAAGCAGAAGCCAGATGAGAAACACAGAGCATATTAAAAAAAATCAATCCAAATCACCCCCAGTGAAATCAGTCTGGCAATACATGTGAGACATGAACATCCTTCCATCCCAGTAACCTCCAGAGGATTAAGTCATCTTTATTAAATCCTTTTGGGCCAGTTTTATCTATGGTAAAAGCATGATTTAAAATGAAGGAGTCACACAACAGATTGTTTTGACCTTTTACAACAAAGGCACTATGCCACAATGACTGCAGTACAATTATGCTCCAATATCTGCACCTACCATCTATTCAGATAAGCATTATGTATAAAATATACTACATGACTGAAAATAGCGTCAATCATTAATACGCTTGGATTCCAACAGGATATTCAAGATCAGGGAAAGCACAAGTCAGTATGTCACTTAAGCTTCTAGTCACATGAATTAGCAATATTTTGCTGTAGCAAAACAAAACTACAAACACAAATAAATGCTAATTTTAATGAAGACAGAACCTTCTGAGACCTTAAATATCAAGCCAGTCCATCTAGGACCTTCTTCATTACAATCAAATCAGCTAATAGCAGAGTCACACAAGTACCTCAGGAGAACTCATACAGATCAAGAGACAGACATGCACATGAGCCTCAGTCTCTGGGTTTGTCTGCTGTGTCTTTTTGTATGGTCAAGCTTAAAGACAGATCCTTCCAGTTTACCCTCCATCACACAGCTGTGAATGACTTGGGTGGTTAGGACAGAACACAGCCCTACTCTGAAGAGGTTTTGTTGCCCAGCGCTTAGACCTTTCAACTGTACAAAGCACATTTCTCTAAACCCTATTTTATGCAGGCCTGAGCAATGACATCATACACAAAGCAGCAGGGAACAGTCCTAAGCAGCCTGTTCAAGCCAGAATGCTCAGACAGATGTGCCTATGACCAGGCCCCTAACCAGACAGAATTTGGGGGTACTGAAGTCAACAGTAGTCCTCTGCACTTGGCAGAGGCAAACAGCCACCCAGTTGTAGCTCTGTCTTCAAAACACCTAGAGACAGAAATCTAGCCTAGTACCATTTACATCAGTGGAGCCATGTAGCTTTTTACCAGCTCAAGGTCTGACTTAAGATTCTATACTAAGTTTCCCCTGCATATAATGGCTTAACAAGGCATTAGATTCAGAATACTGCATATACAAAATAATGCTAGGCATATGAAGGACAAACCTATTTCTGACCTCTGGATATATGAGGACTAATTCTGATTTACTCTGAAGCTGTTAGACCTCTCTAGATGCATTAAGAGCCTTAAATCGACTGTAAAAAAACCCTACTTTTTTGGCATAACTAGAGAGACTAATATAGTGGAAAGCGATTCTAGCCCAAGTGATAATCAGGATTTAGAAATGAATTTAGGCTTTTCACAGCTTGAAAAAACCTACACTGCCCCACTGGAGCCAAGGGCTATAAGCACCTAGACTAATAATGGGTGGAATCAAATCTTTAGTCCAACATCCATACAGCAATTAGCATAAGTGTTCTGTAGGATGTTTTATAACAGATTTTCATACAACAAAGTTGTAAGAGGTTACTAATTACATTTATAAACATGCTAGGCTGGTGATAACAGACACTTGACATTATTTCTAGCATTGGCCAGCTCAGATAAGTCCAGCAGCTCTTGTGAATGCTTTTACTATAGCATCAAATAGCTCCTGGTGGCTTGAATATATATATAGTGGCTTGAATATATTCAGTAAGCCATTTGTGAGAAAACGGGCAACCCTGATGCTGCTTGTAGAAAGCATTTACAGGTTTGCTGGTTCACTTAAGCATTCCAGTACTGCAAATAAATCCTGAAGAAAAAGAAACAAGATCTACAGCATGTGTCTAAATACTCCTTCATTGACATTTAACTCTTAGCAGAAAGAAGGCAGCACTGTGCATGCTAGAGTAGCAACACAGAAGAAATCAATGACTGAAAACCTTCCCTCCCACAATTCATTTCAGGAACTCCCAAATTCTACTTGTGTCTTACTGACTTTTTCTTTGAAGCAAGCTGTTTCCCTGCTGTGGGCTTGCTCAAATGTTGAGCAAAGCTTATACAATTTATAAGAGTCATATGAGGCTTTAGCATAATACAAAAATCTAGAAATCCAAACTGACAAAGTTCTTTTTATGCTTCAGTTCTATTCTGCCCAAGATAGAACAACATATTTTACAAACTCTTTGCCTTTTCTAGAGTGCAGTCTCCTCTCTGTATTTGCATACAGAGATCTTTCTTCAGCCTAGACCCAKTTCCTCCACACATTATCTGTCTTTTTTTCAAACCCCTTCTTATAAGCTCCAGGGGCTTTTCCACTTTGATTATACAATACATCCATAAAACCAACATGCAAAATGTGATCTTAGTGTCCAATAGTTAAGTTGAATCCAAACACAAGAACACACTGACATTGAGGTTAACAACCTAATCTGTTGGCAGAAGATAGCCATGGAAGGCAGGGTAGTGGTACTAAATGCTGAAGCATCTGAGGATCAGAGTACATTGTGGAACAGTGTCCCGCTGCCGTATCTATTAACATTAACAGCAGTAGCATCTACATAGCCTTCGAGTAACAGCTACTTTTGGAAAAAACACAGATCTTGGTTAACCATACTTTATTCTACATATTCTGCTCAACTGTACATCTGTGACAGCATCAGACCATACAGCAGCCAGGTTTCTTTCTGGCACAGGGATGTGAATCCCAAGTGGCATGCCATGAGTGGGTCTTACCTACAGCTGAAGTTCGGCTTAGTTCCCTACCACACAGACATATTTCTTCACCTATAAAGTCTCATTGCTTTGCATATTCATAATAACAATGTAAAGAACAGGACCATTGCTTCCAGGTGATAGACACAGCCCTTTTCTGAAATCTGAGATAACACAGGCCTTTGAGTTCTTCTCCCCTACAGCTGTTTCTTTGAATAACTGAAAAAGCAACAGGCTTTAGTGATGCTGATTCATAATTCCTGAATTGTACAGAACTAGTGTGGGAATCTCTTAACAGTTTGTTCTCAGTAGAAACATACTGTATCTACTGCCAATATTTCTGGATGCTACACAACTCTGCAGGAATTCCCACTGGAGACAGAGTAGCTAGATACACTACAGAAATCAGGCTCCCCATGGGAATAGCACATCTCTCTTGGGCAAGTATTAAATATTATTTCCTTGTAGCAGCATGCCTTAAGTGCAAACTTATCTGCAGTATTAATATGTAAGCTTTTGTGCATACTTATGCAATGAACTTTGTTTCGTATCTGCTTCACAGAGCCTGCAATTTCTGATCTTAAGAACAATGGCTATGATTTTTCAGAGAGACAAGGCAAATGCAATTACAAAAGCCCTTTATTTTTAAGTGGAGAGCAGTTGCCACACAAAGTATTAGGTACTGCTACTTCATGGAGTAAGAGTTTACCATTTAGACAGCAGAAGAACAGACTTCAGATTAAGCTTCCAACCAACTTTTTTTTTTAATTGATCTTTCACTCTACATACCTGCTAGGACTATTCTTAATCTTACTCTCATCCCTGCCAGGACAACTTAGTCCCCAAACATGTATAGACATTACTAGAAACCAAAGTCAGAGAGCAGTACAGACATTAAAAAAAGAAGAAAAAAGCTCCAAAAGGAGATTAATATATTATTTTTGTCCTTTCACCATTTCAGTTGGAAAAATCCTGTAAATCAGGGCAGTAAGGTCACATCCATGACTTCATGGCAGGCAGATCAATGAACTATTTGCTGCACAGGGTATGTTTATTTGGCCAATGTGCAGGTTCCTGTTTTGTCAAGGAGTTTCAAATCAATACCCAGCCATTGAGATTTCCAAGCTGCTTCACTCATGCATATTTCTGTCTTGTAGCAAAAAAGGGTGACAGTGTAGTTAAACTGCTAGGCCATCCTCCCTCCCACCTTAATTTAGAATACACATAAAGGAGGTAGAGAAAGTCTTTATTGGAGATGAGACATGGAAAACCCAAGAGCTGTCTTCAAAATCTTCACCACTTAGACTTCTGTAGCTTTCACCTTCAGTGCCATACATTCTCAAAATTGCCCACATAACTCAAGAAATCTTGGATTTTTCCATGCAGCATGGCAGAACATACTGGAAGCAAGGGCTAGCCCCAGAAATAACTGCAGGCTGCACAAAGAATGAGGTTATTTAAACCAGTTTTGCATTAACTTCTGCCAAAGCTCAAAGGGCACAACTCCAAATGAAACCTGCTTATCTATACAGGCACCCACAATTTTTATAGTAGTTAGGTGCATCAATCTCTCCTAGTGTACAAGAGAGCCACTTGTTCCAACAGAATTCAGAACCCAGGACCTACAGACTTGGAGGAACATATGTCCCCATCCTCTCAAATATTTAAGTTGCCAGTTTTTCAGGGTAGCAATGACACTTAAGCCATTTTCCTTTTCAGACTCCTCTTTTTTGCCATTGTCAAACAGGACTCTGTTCTGTCTAGTATAGCTGCCCTTACTATGTATCTTTAAAGCATCTGCCACAACAGGCAAAATCTGATTTGGGGTACAAACACTGGAAACAGCTTCATATTGTGTTACTGCTAATTTAAGATGGGGTAATAAAAGCTTGTTGAGTTACAGCAAAGCAAGACAGACTTCACTTAAAGGAGAAAAATAAGTCATACTTCCTTTGTTACTCTTCATCAGAAAGACAAGTTATTTTAAAAGGCCCCCAAATGTTTCAAAGAGGTGGGCAGGACTGATAAATAAGGGAAGCATTTTAATAGGGGTATTGTCAGCATGACCCCTTCCCTTACAAAATAGATGAGACAAAAGACATTTCCCCACCACCATCCCTCACTGCGTTTCCAGTACAATCCAGAAGAGAAATATTTCTTTCCTAAAGCCTAAACAGACTGCTTCATATAAACAAATCTCCTAACAAAGCCAGGAGAGAGGGAGTAATAAGACAAAAACTCCTTAGCACCTCTTTAGTATCAGCATCTAGCTTGACTGCTTTTATACTAATTTAAGATAAGGTTTCCTAGCAACCCCATGGGTTTGTAATCAATATTGGACTTCGAGTAAGACTCTTTTAATGTCCCCTTGTTTCACCTCTAAAATAAGTATAGATTAGCATATAGATTATAAAATTGAGTTTGGCCTAAGTAAAATGTTTTGGAAGGAGTTAGAGGTTTTAATAATAGAATATGTTCTATTACATAGCAAACCTGAGACTAAAAAAAGGTCCTAAAATTCTTCAGGTCCTGTTGATCTCAGATCACTATAAAACCTTACCAGGCCACTTCAAGTATGCCAGTAGGATTTGCTTCAGTCAGTAAGATTTGAACAGTATGAATCTGTGATATCAATGCAGTTTCAGCATTGTAAGAGTCAAAGTTAAATCCTTTTTTCTGTAATAACTGGAACAGCAAAGAAAGGCAAGACATTCTTCTTCTCCTAGATTCAAGTATTACAGCTTTTGCAGTTTACTATTATTCACTAAAGTAAAATATTCATGCATTATTATTATACTAATGCCTACAAGGATAAGGGATGCAGTTACTAGCCATCACACTGCCTGAAGCAGCCAAAAGTTATCAGTACAGTTAGCTTAGTTTTAGGATTTAATGCTACCACTGTCAATAAACATAACTAGTCAGCTACAAAACCTACGGTGAAAAGCATGAAACACCCATAAGCATCATCCTAGAGGTAAATCTATGTTACATACACAGAACTAAAACCTTACTAAATAAAACAAATAGCCCCACCAGCATCTAAACAGCTAACTGCATTAAGAAAATATAAAACTGTCTCTAACAATGATAAATTCCACACAGCTTCAGCTGCACAGCTGGAACCCCCACCTTCCTCCTTCCTGCCCAACACCAATAGGAACAAGCCAGTTATAATGCCAGGGCAAGTCAAAAGCTGATCACAGAAGGCAAGAACAATATTGGCCAAGAGAAAGCAGAAGAATCTCTGTTCAGTGTGCTATTTAAAAGCAATTGAAGACAATGGTTCTAATAACAAGCCAGCAGGAGATCCCTGCTCAATTCATTTGGTCCTCTAGAATAATCATGGCCTTGTATTAGAGGAGAAGCAACTAGGCTTATAGGAGAATGGAGATAAACATGAGGCAACCATTGCTAACAGAGGACATGGGCAAGACAGGCCCATGACTAGCAGGAAAGTACATTTTCTGCACCACATCCAGATGCATTGAAGTGTTTCTAATAGAAGTTATTCAGTTGGATGAAAGTACATGGCAAAGGTATCAGCAGTAGATGAGCTTTGTAAAATCTACCATTATCATCATGAAATTGCAGCAATGCATTTTAATACTGATAAATAAGTTGGGTATTGGGAACAGTCTGAATCTCTACAGCCTGACCCTTGTTCCTGGACCCTGAGCTCTTTCCTTCCCTTATCCCTCTGCCTGTGCTTCCACAGCAGCAGTGCCTGAGACAGTGCTCTCTACTGCATGCTCTACACTTTGGTCACAGGTCCATCCCTTCAAACAAGATAATTACTTGCCATCTTCACTTATTCTAGAAGTCATTCCAATTGAGCCATCTTCCCTGACATCTGAGCTTCCCTCTAGGTCACTGGAGACCCACCTACTATGTACAAGTCACAAGCTTATTCAGTGCACATCAGAAAACAAAAAACACATTCTGCAAGAGTTACACTTTAGTGTGAGGCTAAGGAGCTATTCTAAGCCACAACTCTGCTCTTTTCCATCCACTACACAGATAGTAATCTGGTGACAACAGTGTTAACTGGAAACACTTGAGAATGTTTCACAACAGAGCATTTTAGCTGACAGATAAGAGCAGCTAGGACTGAACTACATGCTAAAGGAAGGGATTATTTTGTCAAAATTTAAACATTTTATTAAAGCAATCAGATTAAGTTTTGAAACACCCTCTGTCAACACTTCTGGAACAAAGACTTTCATTACACTGAAATTGGCATACAAGCCAAACTTGAATCCAAAACGTTTGTATTAAAGTCAAAATATTATTTACCCATAACAAGCATTAAGGAGCTTTCCTTATGAGAACTTTGAAATTTACTTCCAAACAGTAGTACCAAAACTTAAGCATGCATACATTTAACTATCACTTAAATGCTGTTTCTTAACATTGGACACTTTTGAATGAATTAAGAACAAGAAGAAAGGAAACAACACTTATGAAAACTATGAATAGCCATTATATTTCACATTATGTCTTTTGCTTTTTAAACATTTTGGGGTTCTCATTTCAGAGCTCCTTCCACCTTAAACTAAACTAGCAGATTTCCAGTGATGAGCATCTTCTCCCCAACCACCTCTACTGCAGATTTTGCTGCTTTAAATCACTTCTCTATAGACAGAAGTGGCAAGAACCAGCAGTAATCAAATACGCCTTTCTCCCTTTCAAGCACAGCTATGGACTCTGGGTCAATTAGGACCAGCAAAACAAAAAAGTACAGGTAAAACCAGAGGGGCAAAGTCAAACTTGGAGCCATAGTACAGCAAGGGATAAAGCTCAGATGTGACATGATTTTTAGACTAAATAACACACTCATCCTGAGAGCTCTTCCATGTCTTTAGCTTGATCTTTGCTGTTCATATATAGCAGGTTGCAAAGGTCAGGAAATATCAGATAGAGAAATGAGCTCTTACCATCTTTACTATTCCCAGGACACTGGGAAAAGGTAGCATCTTTCCGCAGTCTTTGGCACAACAAGCTTTTCAATAGTCAGCCTAGACATTTGAGTAACTCTAAATCCCTGTTGCATGGCCTTTGAGTTGCATAACCTTTGTATTGACAGTAGTTTTTCAAGGTTGTTCTGAGGTGTTTTCTCTCCTTTCCCCTCCCCACAAGACTCCTGTACAGCTCTGTTGCAAAAAAAAAAAAAAAAAAAAGTTGCAACAGTATTGGTTTAGATATTGAGACAGCAAAGCCTACCACTTGCTTTAGAATTATAACAGTGAGGAAATATCCTCTTCCTAGGAAGAGAGAAAACAAGACTTTGAACACAGCTCCTCTCTGCAATAGGGCCTCCTTGGCCTCACTTAGCACTCAGTGAACTCTAGCATTAAATATGCCCTAGGGTCATACCACACAGTGCCTCATGGAGCAGCACAGTCATAATTTCCATTTTAATAATACCTAGGTACTGTACTTTTTTTTTTAAATAGGAACCAGTTTTCAAACTAACAGAGTTTCCAAACCCCTTGGTATTGTTGCTCTTTGACTCGCACCAAAAGTGGCAGCTTTAGGCCTTCCTTTGTTTCCACTTAAGCGCCCGAATTACTCCGCCTTTCTAGGGTACATAGCTTAAGCAGTTCTGCCCTCTTTTTTAAGGTTTCACTGCCGAGGCTGGCCCTCGCCGCGCCTCAGGGCCGTCACTCACCCGCCGCGCCGAGGCCGCCAGCGGCTCCCGCCCAACCGGCGACGAGGCGACGGGCCGGCCACCCCCGAGGACCGCCCTTCCAGGGGCGCCCGAACCCGCGACCGCAGGCACAACGACACCTATAACAGAGATGAAAAAATAAAATAAAAATCCCGTCAGGTGAGCGCGTTCCCCCTCAGAAAAGCCGCCCGCTCCCCTCACAGCCCGCGGCCACGCGGCGCAGCTCCCCTCACGCCGCCGCGCCCCGCCCCAATTACCTCAGGCAGCAGCGTCTCGCGCAGCTAACGGCGAAAGCCCGCGCTTCGCTAACACCTCGCAAAACACCCGCCGCCAGCCGCTTGCTGCCTTAAGTACGTGCCTGCTCCGCAGGGGGCCGCCCCGGCCGGCCGGCGCCTTCCCGGCAGCCCCGCCTCGGCCGGCCGCAGCTGGGCCCCGTCAGGCCGCGGGCTGTGGTGAAGGCCCGATGCGGCTCACCTGCGCCCGGAGCGGGGCAGAAATCGCCTCAGGTGCGCCTCGTTCCTCCCGGCGAGGATCCCGGCCTGCTCCGCCTGCAGCGTGGTTAAAGCTGCCCCTCCCCGCCTCGAGGTGCTGCCGCCATTTTGTGTCTTTGTGGCTGGCTGTTTCCCCCTTGCCTTGCTCTAGCTTTTCCTTACTGGTATTTTTTTTTCTTCGTTAGAATTTACGACTTATAGTCGAAGCCTACTGCTGTGCTGTAAAGCTAACCATGATTAGGCAATGTGGTGCGAGAGAGAGAGAGGTTTCAAGCTGGGTGCAACGAGGATGTGCTGGTTCTTGTATCCCCGAGTGGGGAAAAGGGGCTGTAAGTACGTGTTTTTATTTCCTCCTCTCTCCCCYCCCCCTCAAAATGAGGGGGGGAATGTTGGTTTGATGTTGGTGGATTTGGGGGTGGCTCTTAGTATTTTTGCCCTTAGTAGCAGATGGGCCTGGACTGCTGGATTAAATCTGTAAATCTTAATCCTTAGTTGGTTTTAGCTGTTTCCACTTCTCCCTGGTGGATGGGCAGGAACACAAGGAACTGATGGAAATYATGAATCTGGATGAGAAGCTAAATCTTAGTGTTTTGGCCTATCTCAGGCTGTGCACACTGGTTTCTCTTAAGTGTCAAGAGAGCACAGAGAAGGGGGAAACATCCTCAGGCTTTAAAAGGTGTGAGGTTTTGCCCTTCAGGTCCCTCTGATATCTTATTGTATTTTATTTACTGTTTTTATCATGTTCTAACTTGGCATACTTCTCAGCATCAAAGAACATTGCTTTATTGTGACATTTTCAAATGAAAACTACATGGTGGTAATAGCTTTCCAAAAAGCATTCATTTAACTTGGCAACACTTATGTGTGGCGGGGGGGGGGGGAGCCTAACTCTACATAAAGCTGGTGCTTTGAGCAAAACTCTGTGATGATTATTTAGCAAACAAGCTCCCCTATTAGAATGGTAGAGAGGAAGATTGCATATCTAGACTAAATTGCACTTTACAGGGAGATGGCACAGAATGGCTTTCTGCTGAGGTTACGCTTAAATTATAGCTCTTGCTAAAGCATAGAGCTCACAGTTTATATGTGAATTTGAATTATGCATCCAGCAGGCAGCATGTTTATGGGGGGAAAAAAAATAAAGTCAAGTCAATAGATTGCTAAATTGCTACCACATTTGTAAAGGACAAAAATAGCTGTGGTAGTAGGACATCAAAAATAAGCCACAAACAAATGTTATTCACTCTTGTCCAGTACTCTTGAGAGAAACAGTTTGGCTCTTGAGTACCCTAGGAATCATTGCCACTGATAAAATTATAAGGTAACTAGATAGATTTCTGACWCTTGAGAGTATTTAATATTCAATTTGGGACCTTTGGTACCTAAAAAAAGAAGTACCCCGATGCCTTGGAGAAACACGTTCTTAAATATGTAAAATAGATTAGTTAGAGATGTGAATGGCTTAGGATATCTTTTGTAGATCTTACTGTTGCAAGAAGACTTCTTGACTTTCATCCAAGAGTGCAGTGTGTGTTATAATTAAGTACACTTAATAACCAACATTTGGAGCTAGATGTGAACTCATCAATATTGCGTAAACTGAAAGTAACATTTTCAAAATGGATGAGATAATTTGGAAATGTTTGCCCATGGAATGCTGTGGGACAATTCAGGCTCCTAATGCGTGTTAGACGCTTATATTTTTTTTTTTTTATGTGTGTGGAAGATTAAGGAACTTGATTTTAAATCATGTTGGATTTGGATGTAACAGCTGAAGAAGTTCTCTTCCTCCATCTTGTGCTCCACCCCTCTGTAAGGGTTATGATCTCAATACTAAGGAAAGTAGGTACAGTTTGGCCCCTGGCCTATTAATGATGGTATTTTATTACAATAGACCAAGTAGTGAACTGTGGTGGCTGAGGAGCTGCACATCTAGTTTGCCTTCCTAATGCAACAATGATGACCCCTTTTGGAGTAGTAACCTCTCTGGCTGCCTTAGTTAAATGCTGCATGGCTATGAGTCAAAAGCCTGAAGTCAAAGTCCCACCAGGAAATTAGTGGTGGAGCCAGGGCCTCCTTAGAGATCATTCCTTGCTCTGCTACAAATAATGCTCTCTGGAGTTCCAGCACGGAGTACATGCTGAACAATGCTTCATTATGTTCATAATGTTAAAATATTATGGTGGTAGAAGGGTAAACTTCAACAGTGTATCTTTTTCATTTGAAACAGTTTACTCATTTGCTAATACTGTTTTTCTTGCTGTCTCTTGATAAAACCAAGCAGTTTTTTCCTGTTCCAAGCAAATTATTGTCTTTGTTATTTTTTCATTGTTATTAATGTGAGTGAAACATATAATGAAGATAAAAGCTCTATTGTTCTGGTTGTTACATCCATACAAAGGGAGAGGTGTGCAAAACAAAAGGCATGCRTTTTCTCTGCCTATTGAAATGGAGTCATTCTACATAGTCTTTCAACCCTGTCTTCTAGGGCTCGATGAGTATTCACATACTACATATTTACTATGTTCTGTCTAATCACTCTTAATTAGAACTACAAACCTTTAAGTTTGCGATCTGCTGCCTCTAATGATAGGATCATCAGGGCATTCTCCTCACCAGCCTTTTTTTATTAGAGCTGAAGTAAAAAGATGATAATGCAGGGTTCAGTCAAGCATTTTCTCTATAACAGTTCAAACTGTCACTTAAAATRTGCAAATGTTCCTGAGCAAGAGAGACTTTTTTTTTTCCTGCTCCCACCCTTCTATTCCTTTGTGATCACTTCCCTAACCAGTACCCTTGACAGCTAAACATGGTTTCTGACTTGTGATCAAAACTGCAAGAGATCTCGCTCATTTCCTCCACTAGTCTTTTCCTCCCTCCCTGCTTCTTGTGAAGTGCCTGTCCTATGAAAAGCAAGTCTATTGCCCCCACAAAAGGCACTGGCTGTGAAATAACTACTTATTTCTGCTATCATTTAGTTCATCCTTTGTTACCCCAGCAACAGTTTTAACTTTGATTTGAGGGGGAGGGCGGAAGAATGTAACTGAAATGTATGGGAAAMCTGTAACCAGCAAACAGAAATGTGAAGAGATGGGAATATAACTGGTGAGTAAAGGAAGCACCACCTTGTTAGCTTCTGATAACTTTTGAGGAAAAAACAGCAATGGCAGTTATATACTGCAAGGCTGCAGAGCTTCTCAGCAGATAGAACTGTGAGAATGTGGATCTTGGAGAACATTTTTCCCAGTATTGTAGAGGCTACCTCACAAGTTTCAGCTTTTAAAAGCAGCTTGCTTTTAAAAAGTTAGTAATGAACTTTCAGAGGACTTTGGGAAATGGTAAATTAAGCATTAAGATGGTTAAATGGATCTTAGTAAGTCTTATACATGAAGTTGTCAATGCTAAAGTGTTGAAAGTAAGGACTGGAAATGGAAGATAGCAGCCACCCTAAACATTTTCCTATGCTGAAGTGTAATGTGCTGCCTCTGAACTCTTGGAGACAAAAATGATGCACAAGGTATTTTTTCCTATCCGTAAGAATCAGCTTCATATAAAGTGCTTCTGAGTGAGAAATTGCAGCTACTCAGCAAATGCATATGGAAAATTGAGGCAGATGCTCACAAATAGAGAACCAAGAACCAAAGGCTAGAGAAAGAAAATGGAAAATTGAAAGCATATGTCAAATGCAAAGGGTGGTACAGGGTAGTCAGTATAATGGCAGAAATTGAAACACTTCAAGTATCCCAAACATGTGGATGTGTAATACACTTTCACAAATTTTAGAGTAGTAAGTTACTCTTCATTTAAAAAGCGGTGAAGAGAAGCTAAATACAAAGAAGAAAATGGCCAAAAAATGGCAGAGTAATAGCTACTGCAGCTGTACCTGAAGGAAGTCTTTTTCCCTCCTGCACAATTAGACGCACAGTATGTGCATCTGCTTGAAGACAAAAGGTCCTTTTGATTTGTTCTAATACAAATCCACATTATAGGAAATTCCATGAAGTATCTCCCTATGGTGCTGGCATCCTGGATGTTGAAAACGTTACACATCTGCCTTGCTAGAGCAGGACCCAATAGACAGCAGAGGAAGAAATAAGGGGAACTTTTATGCAACTTCACTAGGGCTCTTCCAAAGGATTTGAGTGAGACCATTTGCCCAGAAGCTGCACCAGTGAGTGTTCCTGAGCTCTTATGTCTTAATTGGCTTACAATATAACACCAGAGAGTAGCTCAGAGAGACAGAGCTATTTATCAGACTTACTAACACTGGGCAGGTTTAGTGTGAAGCCCTCTTGGGGAGGAAATGCATTCTGTATTGAGTGTGGGAGAGAGAATAGATGGAGTTGGGCAGTAAATCTAGAGATAAATGACTCATGGAGAGGGAAGCAGCCCATAACTTCATCCATGCATAACAGAAAGGTTGAGATAAATAAGGGATTAATATTTCCTCAGGAAAAGAGTTAGAAACTGAGAAATGGGTGGGAGAGATGTAGGATGGCATCTCAGCAGGCTGTGGCAAAAGGGGAGTTTATGCAACCAAACAGTAACCGTGACTAAATGTGAAAGTTAATCCTTTGTCTTGGCATTTGCCCATGTGTTGAAAAATAGCTAAATGAGATGTATGAGTCCATGTCACATTTATGGAATATCTAGTTTGTCGTCACAATTCTTAACTGACATTCAGATGTCTGGGTGTAATTCCAGGTTTTCCCACATCTTCTGGGTGAGCTGGGGAGAATCACAGAAATGCTCTGTTTCAAGTTGCCTATCTACAAACTATTTTCTGTCCTTAGTCTGGTTTCTTGAAGGAACCAAAATTCTGCAGTCTAATTCTGTGYGTGCATGTCCGTTAACGTGCCTTAGGGATTGAGAATGTTTCTTACTGTATTTAGGTAGAGCATCTAGACCAATGGGCTCTGACCTTTTGGGGAGATTCTAGTTTTTATTAATGGAACACAAATAAGAATAAAGTTGGATTCAGTTTGGGACAGAACACAGGCAATATCTTGTACAGAAAAGCATTCTGGATTGTGGCAGTAGAGTTTGAAGAATTCAATTCTCAGCTCCTTAATATTTTATTTCTAAGATCTTGCCTATTATATTACCAGTGAAGAATTAACTTTAAGTTAGGCGTTGTATAAGACAATGATGTTTCAGGGTGCAGTTGTGTTGTGATTCATAATCTGTTGGTCCCAGATGTTGTGGAATAACTGACTGGCTGTCATGAAACAGAAAATTCTTATACCTATCTGGCTTACTAAAAAGCAATAAGCAAATTCAGCTATCTTTATGTATGAACAGAAGTGCTGCTCAAACTGCCAACCAGTGTTGCATTTTGAAAAATACTGTTTAATATATTTTTCAAGATGGATTTCCTGGAAAACTTGCACCAAAAGATTAAGAAATGAATTTAAATAGTAATCAGTTTTAATGTACAGCACCGAACACAGGAGGCCAAAAACCTGTTTGGCCTTTCTAGATTCTACTATAAAACAGACAATAAAAACCAATAACCCAACTATTCATTTCTTTCCTTTCTTTTTTGAGGTATGAAAATATCAACATGAAGTGGGAATAAAGAAAGGACCCATAATTGTTTTACAGAAGCTATTAAAATGTGCTATTAAAATAAGCTTAATGAATAGATATTAATATCTGGTTAGGGCTGCTCTGACCTCCTGTCTTACAGGTCCCATTTATGTCTTGTTTGATGAAAGTTCTCTGAGACTGCGAAGCAAAAGGGCAAACTGATTTATGAACAAGACTTATTGTCGCACTGGCAGATTTGTATAATGAGAAATATATTAAATCTAATGAAGGGAAAGCGTGCCTTTCCAAGGCAGTAAGTTTCCGCCATGATTAAGTAATTCAATATCCCTCAGTGGATTAATTTAGACCATGCAGTAGGGCATGGAGCCACTGTTGCAGCCTCTTGCACTAATGACAAATGTTAAGCAATGTCAAGTATTTGTTTTCTATTTTAAGTTATGTTGATAAAGTGAGAAGAGGTTCACTAAGTGATGAGTTAATAAAACAAGTCCCCCTGATGCCAGTGCCCCCAAAAATTGTGTTGGAAGAAGATCTATCAGAGCCTCTATTTCTTTATACTGGAGAATGCCATGGTTTATTCCCTTTGACAAGGATTAGCTGTAGGCCATCTTTTTCAGCCACCAGCCTCTACAGATTAAACCTGTGCCCTGGGCCTGTTAGTCATGTCTTCATATTCCTTAATGTTTTGGTTTAGGGAGGGAGGGCAGGGTTATAGTTGTTGATGGCAGCACATTACTGTGAGAAATGTGCAAGAAGCAGCATCATGAACAGAATTCAGAACAAACAATTACAGAGTAGACATTTCCTTTATCTAGGAACAACTCTGCTAAGGCTGGAGACTTTCCTCTTTCTGAACAGAAGCATGTACAACCTGATCATCGCTGCATGCTTCTATAAATCGGTGTAGCTCTGTTAGCTTCAGTTTAAATCTGGTGGTACATTGGCTCTCTCTACAGTCTAAGCCCTGGTGTACTCAAAGCAAAGCCTGGGTTGTTCCAGAACTGCGTGCATGAAAAAATACCACATATGATGGACCTGTCACTCTGAATTGAGAAGATGAGTGGAAAAGATCAGCATGGCCTAATGTGTATGTCAAGATCAAAGGTATCTGTCTTCATTCAAGGTTTGGACTTGCAGTATGTACATTCTGGGTTGACCAGACACATTAGAATAGAACTCTACTGAACTAATGTAGATGCCTCTAACATGCTCTAAGAAATAGTCGTACTCCACATAGAGTTTAATTCCTTAGAATTAAATGCTTGAACTTGAAACCTTGATGTCTTCTGTCAGTGAATCGGCAGAGCACCATTTAGGCAATAGGCTGCAAACATATCCCTGACTTGCTCTGTTTTTCATTCCATAATCCATATGTTCCTGCTCCAGCTACACGTGCAAATTGAGACAACAGGCTGCACTGCAGCTCATCATGGAGTATGTTGCAGCAATATTACATAGGGTTTAGATAAGCAAGTATTGAAGGACAGACCTGTGTCAAGACAAAAAAAAAAAAAAAAAAAAGCAGGGTATAGTGAAAAACTCTCCATCACCTGTCCCACTAAAAATATTGATTAAACAAAGGAATGCCTGTGGAGATGCTGGAAAACAAGGCCAAAGAAGCCAAACATTGATAAACTTAATTAAATTTCTAATGAAAACAGAGGCAGTCTGTGGTGATTACTCAGTGTAACTGAGACTAATACACCAATTAGGCTAATTCATCCCCTGGTGCTCTAAACACAGTTATAAACTTAATCCATATTTCTTCTCACATGTTAACAATTGATTTCCATAGTTTTGGAAGCTTCTGGTTTGGACATGGAAAGCAGCAGATACTTGTTCACTACGGAGCTGCTCTATAGAAACAGATAATGTCCTACTAACTGTATATTGTTCTCCAGGGATTCTCTTTCTCTTTCATGCTCTTTCACAGGAACCCTTATCTACAGTGAATATTTAACAAGACTAGTTCAAGATATTAATTAGTGAATTTAGCAGTTGGAAACACTGTGCTAAAACAAGTACATGGTGGACAGAGAAATTACTTATCTCTCTGGGATGAAACCCAGAGAGGAAACCTGCACAAGGTGAAACTCTAACCATTTCTCCTGGTCCTACATTTCTGGACCTGGTGTTGCAAATTGACCAAAGTGTCAGGCTCAGGCAGAACAACCTGCACCAAAACTGAAACAGCGTCTTCCTAATGTATCAGGAAAAATAATGAAGTGTTGAGACAGGCTGACTTCATGTTTGTTTATATAATGTCTTTGGATGGCATTTATTGAATCTTTTTTGTTTAAAAAACAAGTATAGATTCAGAACTGTGCAAGAATGGTTCATGGGTTGACACTGACTACACAGTGTAACAGTGAACACAGGCCTGTGTATCAGATTAACCTCCTTTTGTGATCTTGGACAAGTTTTAAGATGTCTAAGCTTTTGTTGACATCTCTGCACACAGATAAAATCTATTGCATGTGGAAATTAGATAATAGAAGTGTCAGAGACCACCTGATGCCTGTTCTCTATATCCCAGAAACAAATCCTGTGCCAAATGTGAAAAAGAAGAAACATAATAAACATTTAGCAACTTCTGCTCAGTTGCCTATCAAGAATATAAACTTAGATCAGCTAGTTAGATACAGTAGCTGTATCAAATAAATGCTATCTCTGGCAATTAGCAGCACTTAATTTTGAAAATGAGCTAATATAATCAATTATGTCTTTTAATTTGCTAGACAGCATTTTACAGGGTTTAATTTTCTGCTACTACACCTTTCAAATTATCTTCAGGTGCTGTTTTGAATCTTATCATGGATGCTTATTCCAAATCTATTAGCRGTGAAGGTGCCCCACACATATACAGCCTCCCCCAGCCACCTACAAAACATGATAGTGATCCATGGGATAGAAGAAGGTAGCAAAAGATGTCTTGGCCCATAATGAGATCCAGCCATTTCTGTGGCATCAAAACTTTTTGGCTTCCAGATTAATAGGTGTCAGTCTGTTCGACTGCTCTCTGTGGAGCATTGTCTGGCAAGTTTTATTTTTATCTCACCCCACTGAAGGATAACGCTATATCAGGAGGTTTTACATGAGTAGATTATAATTATTACCAGCAGGATATGCTGTATGCAGATTGTGAATGGCATAAGGAGCGTATACATGCATGTATTCATTCTCTCTCTCTCTCTCTCTCTCTCTCTCTCTCTCTCTCTCTCTCTCTCTCTCTCCCCCTCCCTCCCCCCTCCCCAAGCTGCCTTGGGTTTGCACAGACTTCAGAATCAAAGGTTTAAAGAGAATTTTTAAATGAAGGAGCTTCTTGTTAGGTAGGAATTGTGTACTTGAATAAACTATTTACCTACCAGTCTAGTATTTTATTCATGGCTGTGGTTAGTAATAGATGGTAAATGCTAGTCATAGCTTCCTCTTTTCTGTTGCACTCTCCCAAGCAAACTTAGCTTTCGTGATAATCCAGCCGAAGGGAGGGCTAGAGACTGACTGAGTTTTAATGGTGATCCAGGTGAGAAGAGGTGTTGTGCACCAGGGTCTGTATCTGTGGTTGTAGCTGAGGAACCTAAATAGAGTGGAGAGACTCCTAGCTATCCCTGTCTGCTTTCATGCGCAGGATTTAAGTGGTCGCTGGATAGGGGATCAGGTATGAATTGCTTTCCGGGTCAGATCAGGAGGGCTTATGCAGGGGTGAGGGGCTGCAGTTGTTCTGCTCTCTACAGAGTACAGCCTGCTTCTTAGGATCATCCCTGATTTTTCTTCTGATGAATTCCTGGACAAAGGGCATTGCTTCTGTGCCTGATCTCTCTTGTTCTCTTCCCTCTCTTCAGTACAGCCTTCTGGCATGTTGTTACGATGTTAGCTGTACTGCAGTCCATCTGCAAGACAGGCAGGATTTGGGGAACTCCACCTACTCTGGAAACAGCTATTGAGAAYAGCATAGGCGTAGCAGACAGGATTGAAGCATATACATAGGTGAGTGTTTTGCTGAACAGGACTTAAAGAAAAGCACTTAAGTTCTCACCTGGGCCAGAACAGAAGATTTCTGAACTTACTGGGAAAAGTTCTTATCAAGCTCATGTTTCTTGGTGTTACTGTAAAGGTGATTAAGAAGCTGTCTCTGTCCCTGGAGGGACATATCCTGGCTCAGTAGTCTTGTGTTCACAGTACACAGTATCTTGATTCCTCTGCTGCTTATTTCCTTACCAAGTTGCCAGGTATTTGAGGATGAAATGAAACAGACCAATCTTTTATTCATTCTTACGAAGTTTGGGTTTGAGAAATACATAGCACTCTCTGGCTGCACTCGTCTCACCGGAAGGCTTTGTTCATGCCTGGCCTAGGCAGAAAGAAATTGCATTTAAATCATCAAAGCAATTATATTTATGTAAATATAGTAACTGTGCTTCTCATTTATTATTTGGAATGAGTGCTGTGATTACATAAAACCATGGCTGAATAGAGGGCCAGTAGGCATTGCTGGAATTTGTTGACTGATTTGCTTAGCTTGGAAGGAAAACATGCCTTAAAGCAATGCGGTCAAGTTATGACCATGTATATGGAGTCATTTCATCGATCATCTTCATTTACTCCTTAAAACAGCTCTGCTGAGCAGGAGATCCAAGCATAAATCCACAGGGTCAACAGCAAGTTCACTCCATGTTTCTAAGTTTCTAGTATTGCATGTCAGCAGCAGCCAGGCTGAGCAATACACAATTGCCTAGAAAGTTTCCTAGTAACATGTAAACCTTCTTTCTTCAGAAACTTCTCAAACATACATAACTCAGCAGCTGTTCAAGTATTCCCATGCCAACTTTGAGCTACTTTGCAGGCAGCCAGCAAGGTCACAAGCCTAAATTTGAATGTAATAATAACTTCAGTCAATTTACAGAAATAATGTGATTTCCTAAAACATGGGAATTAGCAAGTCAAGCCCAGAGAATTAAAATTGCTCAGAGGCTCAGATGCCCTGAAAGAATCCACTAAAACTCCATCTAAAGTTAGTAAGAAACAGAGCATAGCATCTATTTTTATTTTGACATCTTTAAGGTCAGACTGGCAATGGGGAGGGGAAGAAATTAAAAGGTAGTTTCTCTGAAGACACTATTTTACAACACTTTTTTTTTTTTTTTTGGCTTGTAGCTTGTTAATTTTCATGGCGGAGTTGCCCTGGGATGTGAATTAAAGGAACAGATAAAGTCTTGTGCCTCTAACTGCACTGAAGGCCCTATGCATACTCCTATGCCTTTGATGAGAAACATTAAACATTTTTAATTTAGCACATCAGTTTGAAAATCTAATTTTTTTTAATGCTTTGTAGCAGCAGACGCTTTTCACGGTGCTGTCACTACCATAGAAGAATTATGAGAAACTTGAACCGCGAAAAGTAAATTAGAAAAATCTCATTTCAGTTACTCTAAAAAGAGGGGAAATTAGATTTTGATTAAAATCACTCACACATACAATTTTAGGTAAACTAATTTAGCAAGACTGACTATATAATTTTTTTGCTTGCCTCTGCGTCCTTTTAATAGCAGACGCAATGGCCTTGTACTAGCATCTTCTCTAACAGCCAATAAGGAGAAGAACTGTTACTAATGTGGTCTTTTCCTTGACCAATTGTTGTAAGGCTATTGAAAAGAGATTTGTTTAATTGTCAATAAAAAGGCAAAAAAAGAAAATATTTACAGTTCATTTTTGAAGTGTGCCATATTAAATATTTTCTCTTTATCAATTTGCTTAATTAGCTGTAAGAACAATCACAATATACTTGAGCCATTAAAAATTCTGATAGTGTCAAAAGGCATCTAATATTAGACACTGGGGACAAATGAATAATTTGCAGAAGGCACTCTATCTGCTTCTCTTATTCTAGTTCATGTTGGTTCATGAATTCTCCAGGAATAAAGTACCATTTTTTGAAATCTTTGTCAGTTTAAACTGTTGACAGTATAATGGCAGCATCTAATTTCTGACCTGTCATTCATTTGAAAGGTGCTTGTTAAGCTGTGTTTTTAACTCATTCTGGTTTTGGTTTTGATTTGGTATATCAAGTCTATAACTTCATTTTTTTTCTTTTCCCTTGTTGGTAGAGTCATTAAGAGCCAGGTTTCCAGTGCAAATATTCACAGTATGTTTGTAAAAGTTTTCATATTTATTATTATTTTATTGTTACTGTTCTAGTTGTACAGTTCCCACAGCTGCCTGGGTGGTTAATCTTCATAAGTACTTTGTAAAATAGGTATGTGGGTGTTATAAACGGATGAGAAAGTGGACAAAGGGAGATATTAAGGCTGTGAAAATCTGCACCACAAATCTTTGGTGCAGCAGAGATCAGAATGCAGGAATACTGACTCCAATGCTTTTGTCAAGTCTTCCATCGCATATTTGAGGAACTTGTCCAATACCAAGCATGATATTGTGGCTTCACATGCAAGAAAGGATGTAAGATAGGAAGAATCTTTTACTTGTCCTAGGAGTACAGTGTTTATGGCACTTTTTTTTTTTTTTTAAGTCCACCTACTTTGAGAGAAAAGTGGTGCATAACATAGGTTATCTGACCCGATGGTGTCACTCTACRCACTGTTGTGTTTCAGGCTGATAGAAGCAATGAATGTTCAATTGAAAATAGCCTGTTCAGGGTTGGTGCATCCCTTGCTAGTATTTCACACTCTTGCTTACACTTGACAATTCTATGCACCATGGGAATAGTTTTCCAAGGCATTATCCTAATCATTTAAATGGATCTTCTGTGGGAGCTAAATGATGTATATATTGCATTGGACAACTGCATAGGGGTGAATTACCCCTATATAGTCCTGCAGAGCCTTCTGCTGCTTTGTTCTCTCTTTCTTCATCAGTAACCCAGATGCAGTAATACGTATGTTTTCCCTGGACAGTAGGATAAACTGAAGTCAGCTGCTTTTATCTCTTCTGCTTTGATTTTAATTTGAATACCCTTATAGTGGAAATACCATGATCAAAGATGAAATGCGTAAAATGCTAAATGAATTTATTTGGTCCTAATACTTAGAAGCTGTTTTTGGTGGGAGTGTTTTGCTCCAGACCTGAACATTAGCAAGAATATATTGGTGGCTATTTGCTGGTTTTTTGGAGACCTGTGGGGAGACTATGGGTAGGAGGCACCTGCCCTTGAAGGCAGTTTGGGCTGAAGTACACAGTTGGTCTCACCCTCTGGGGAACTGCACATGCTGGTGCAAAGGGAGTGAAGTGGGAACCATTTGCAGCAATAAGCTTATATTCCCTTTACATTAGTGTGCAGAATTACACAAATATAGGACTGCAGTGTCAGGACCAAGCAATATCACTAGGTGTCATGGGAGGGAGAAGTGATTGGTATGATAAATAGAAAATACCATATAAAGATGCTGCAGGATAAACTTTTGCACAAAACAACCTTAAGGATGACAAGACCAATGGACTTGTCTATTCAGGAATCTATATATTCCTGATCCTGTTTCTCTCATCTTCACCCCCAACTTCCAAACTGTAAAGAAGCATGAAGAAGTGTTAGGGTCAAACTATTCAATTGCTTCTATTAAATTCTGCTGCTGTTCACCTGCATCTGAGAGCAACTTAGTCTCCCTGCAGATAAATTCTCAGTTGGTAGAACTCAGCTTAGCTCCAAGATCTTCAATGGAAATAAGCAATTTTGTACTGCTGGAGAATGTGCCCCATAAATGTGATGCCCAAGCCTGTTTTTATTGCTCTGCCTTTTAAACTGCAGACTGCTGGCATTGTTTTTCTCCTCCTTCACAATATGCTTCCTTTTTATTAGTTTGCTCTAGCCTTTTTAGTATATGATTAAGCTGGTTGGTGGTTTTAAGTTGCTTTGTAAATTACTTATTTTATAGGTCTTGCTGTAAAATGAGTTTTATTTCAATAATAACTATTTCTAGTGTAATAGTTCTGGCATAATTGTGAGTCAAGTGAGAATACTGACCTCTCTGTATCAAGAATCCCTTTGGTGATATTTGAGCCAATTTTTGCTGTGACTAGATGAATGACCCTAGCACATTGACATTGGCTGAAATTTTAATAGTTAAATAACTTTTGCAAGGTGACTACACATAAAATCCCTGCAGAGGCCATATTTAAGATCTGATCCAGCATCCTGTTTCTGTGTGAAAGGAGATATGAACACCTCAGGCCCYGTGTGGCAAAAATCAAGCACTTAGCTTTAATTTGGTGTTTGAGTCCAACCACATACATCCAACATTTAAACCCATATTTACAGTCAAGTACCTGCTAATGTATATTGCTGAATTGGGTCCAAATGTAGGAAGAGGCCTACATGTCTCAAGTACTATCTAGATCTACAAAATAGAAAAGATGAAGTTTAACAGGTGTATAGGCTTTGTACAGATCTTCCACACTGGGGAAAAAATATCACCTGATCTGTACTTCACTTTCAGGTTTAACTGATGTGCTCTCAATTTCCATCCTGTAATTGGGCACAAGATTCACTTGCTTGCTGAAGTGACCAGGCGATGACTGCAGAGTGGGCTCCACTGATCAAGTGAAATAAAAAGCCTCTGAAGGTAGCAGGTGTTTTGTCTCTAATGAATGCTAGCTGGTGGAGTGCTGAGCTGAGCATGGGAGTTTCTCCCTGCTGTTAGCAGTGGGCTGGTAGCCAGTGCACACCTGCCTCTGTGACACCGAGGGTCAAATCATTACATCAGGAGGCTGCAGCCACAGGGGAAGAATACATGACTGGAAGTTTGCAGGAAATGAAATTTGGAAGGTGCTTGTGTGTGGGCCAACAAAAGATGTAACATCTAGACTCTAATGGGTGATTGCTCTGTGTGGCTTTAAAGCTGCAATGGCTACTCACTGGTGTCAGAGAGAAAGCTATGATTTAGTTTTAAGGCTAAAGTTTGGGAATCTGGCAGCCTAGGTTCAGTATGCTGCAGCTGCTTTTCTGTATGTCCCCAGGGAGCAATCACCATATCCTAGCAAATACARCTCACTAGAGAAGGTCAGAAAAATTATCGCTGTTTTGTGGGGAATAATTTAAACTGGTTTTCTATTTTTCCTATGGGAATTTTCTATGAAAATTTTCTTCTTTAATTTTTCTTTACCACTGTTCATTCATTGTAGTTTTGTTATTAGAAGTGGAAAAAGGAAAAGGGCAGTTGACTCAAAGTAGAAGATAGAAGGAAGTTGAAGCTTTTCTATAAAAACTGAAAAAAATATGTGGCAACAAGTTAAAATTGGGGGGGGGGAGGATAGTATTCAAAAAAAGCTTTGTTTTTCCAGAAAATGATTCCTATTAGCTTTGCCAGCTATTTTTGTGAAGTGCTTTTGATGGCTTTGCTATATAAGTGTAAAATATTCTAAGCAAGTAAGTAGGCATTTTCATGTGAAAAAATCCAATGGACTCTCTTGCCTGGTGCATAATCTCCTCTAGACAATATTGGATGCTTTGGAAAGTGTTGAAAAAAATGTTGCTTTTTTAAATGTTAAAATGAATTCTCCTTAAGCTTCCTAACTAATCTAGAAGAGAGAAAGAGAACCTTTTCCAGAGCATGGCCTGGAGTACCAGGAGATGCCTGATAACTGCATGTATCCTGCTCCAGGATGGGTTTGGGGTCCATCCCAGGCCTGAAAGTCTGGACCTAGGCCCAGCGCTCAGTTCGGAGCAAGCCTTACAGCTTTTCCTTAATCGCAAAGAGTGGGAGCTGGTTCTGCAGCACCTCGCGCAGCAGGGTGGTGGGCCTGGCTGTGTTTGTGTGAYGCAAGACACTGACCAGAGAGATTCTCTGTCTGTTTTATACTGTGCCCGTTTCAGGAGGGGTTTTCTTTCATTGAGGTGTCCTGAGGATATAAAACAAATTAATCTGAATACTGTACACACTGAATCTGTTTCTCTCTAAGCAAACATGTGGTTGACAGTCAGAGACCATCACTGTCTCATTATTACAGAAAGATGATCTGAGCTATCTGTGGGTCTGCCAACACTGATATTTATTTCCTTCTTGTGTGATTTTTGTGGCCAGGAGCCCACAGGAACCAGTACCCTTCTCTTTCTGCCCTGAGGCTGTTTTCCAGAGCAGCGAGTAACACACTCACACAGAGGTGCAGCCAAGCACATGTCCAGAACTCATGTGTTTGGCAGCGCTTTTTATGCACGCAGGAGCCTATTAATGCTAGCTGAATCCATGGTGACGGGAAATGAGCATGGCAAYGCTACCCATGGAAACCGCAGAGCTGCTTCCTGTCACTGCATCCTGCTCACAGGTGCTTGAGTATTCACTGGAAATCTAAAGAGAAAACCCGCCTGCCTCCCCATATCACATTTAAATGTAGGTCCTAAATATGGAATAAGGAATTTAACCAGTGAAAAGTTAAACTGCTATCTTTACTGTGTAGTCAATTGATAGGAGATAATAGACTTCAGTATCTTGTCATTTATTTTGGCTCTGCTCCCACTTACACCCTCCTAAACTGGAGGTAAATCTGTTTCAGTTCAGTGGGATCTAGAAAGCATTAAAAGGATTTGGAGCCAATGGTCTATTGCACTCTCAAGGAATGACCAGCACAGCACATCTTTTTGCTGCATAAGAACATGAATATAGCATCCTAACAGTGTAATTGCAAGCAGACCGTGTGCTCTCAGGAAATCCAAGGGAGGTATGATGTTTATTGCATCTCTTCTGAGGAACAGAGAAATATTTAAATGTTGTAGTTAGGGAGTAAGGCTCCAACCTTGCAGACAGATCTGTGCAACCAGACTCCAGTCTCTGCACAGAGCTGTTCACGGGGCTCGGGGCCAAGGCAACACAGCCACAAATGAGGCAGTGAAAATTTTCATTCAAGTCTGTCCTCTGCAAGCCAGATCTGATAGCTTAGGGACCCAGCCACAGTGGAGGAACACACTCATTTGCATTTTGGTTGTTTATTGCCATTTATTTATAAAGAAGTGTTCAGGACCTAACTCTTGTGTGCTCATGATGCTCAGCAAACCACACCAAAGCTCCTTTAAACCAAATGATTCTCACTAACAAATCATCATGGCTTTGCTGAGAAAGTGATTAGGGAAGCAGCGAGGAAGATCAAATTAACACTTCCAAGCATCTCCTGTTTAACAGGGATTTGTCAGCATTTGCTTTATGAACAGAACAATGCAGAGGGTTAGGTGTTGAATGCCCACTCTAAATCTAAAAGTGTTTTTTTGTAGATTGTGTATCATCATTGGACAGGGACTGGGAGAGCAATGATTGAAGTTAGGTGATACTGTAACCCTCTGTCACTTGTTCTTTTCCCACTTGTCTGCTGTCCCTTGTTTCTGTTTAGACAACAAACTCTCCAAGGCTTTGGCTCTCATGTAGTGCAGTGAAGCCAAGGGTCCTTCTGATGCAAATAAACAGTAACTGTCATATCTGTGGGCTGAGCAGCTGACACGTCACACCAGTGAAAGCATTTGCTAGAACAGGCTGTTGGTGTCCTGCAGGCAGCTGCGCGGTAGGGGGGAAGGTCTATGTTGCTCAATATCCTTGATTTCTGTAGGACATCATCTAGACCAACATCCTCTTGCTGATGGTGGCATTCTGTCTGAAGTGGAGGCATGAAATGCCCATGTGGACAATTTGGATATCATTTTCCTGTAGGAAAACATTCTGCTCAGCCCAGGTTGTTTTGCATTTATGATTTGAAACAGGAATGTTTAAATGCCACCATGGGCCATGGTATATTCCGCATATGTATGTGCACATATGTATGTATGCATAATGTACACATGTATATCTTTTTAATCTTCTCTCTGGGTTAAACCATTCCAAGCTGAAATTTTGATCTTAATTGAAATCAATGTCAAAAGGCCTAATCAGTAAGTCCAGATTTTTACCTGACATCTTTTCAGTCTTTCTCTAAATGAAAATCCTTCCAGGACTCTGATCATTCCCTCTGCTGATCTCTTAATATCTCTACTTTTCTATCACATAGTGAGATTCCATTTCTGGTCTCTCAGCTTGGAGGCACTCCAAACCTGGCCACAGGTGCATCACTGGTACCAGAGAACTGGAAACATTATCTGCGAATTAATTTTCTCTGTGTTCTTGGGTTTGAAACATAATCAGCAAAATTAATTTACAACAATTATTTCTAGCAATAGGTCAGTGGCAGCTTTCCCAAGGACAGACTAGCCAGGATTCTGGAAATGATTGGACAGGAATTGCCAGGAAGGCTCTTTGGTAGGAAAATAGATAAACAGTAAAGGTGTCTTTATTTCATGACTATTAATTGTTGTACTGGTTGCTGTCATGAAAAAAATCTCTTTAGTACCTAAAATTATTGATTGTTATCAATGCTGGTAGTAATCTAGCTGTGAAATCTGTTAGTTGATATCTAGAATGATGAATTATTGTTCTTTGTTATCATCATCACTGATCAGGGACAGGCTGTCACTGAATCTTTCTGGACTCTTGCCACGTGCTCTTCCTTAGAGAGATAATGTTCTAAGTATAACACAAGGAGCAACAGCTGGATTCAGCAGACAGATGTGGGGAGCAGTGAGTCAGAGTGAGATGGCTATGATTAGTGCAATAAACAGCAATCATAGCACACCAGCTGCCTTGTCACTTACTTCCAAGTTTTTTGCAACATGGTGTAGGTTCTGCAATGGCTCTGCCTCCAGGGGTCCCCAGCACCTGTGCAGAGGGCTCAGACCTCTCTTCCAGCAGAACCAGAGCTCACTGAGTATGTGAAGTATTAAGACGTTCTACAGACAGCAGTGGGCCTGACACTCAGATCCTTATATGATTCCTTGTATATATAGGTGAACATCATCCAGAGCTTTATTAGCATTCATAGGATTTTGAGACCCTTTCCCAGTCCTAGGCTACCCATTTCTTCTGTGCACTTTTTGAACTCTATTCTGACCTGTATRCTGATGCATCATTTCACTATAAAGGCAGATGCCATTTTTCACTGATTGCTAGACTCTTGGGATGTTATAATGTGACCCAATAAAAGTGTCAGCAGAATGCATCCATCTGGCCTTATTTGGTTTTGATGATAAACTAAGTGGCGATAGACTGAGACTCGAGTTATGTTCAGAGAGCACAAAATGCACATGTGGGCACCCTCCATGCACGTATACACTGCTGCTCTAGTATGTCTGTTTGAAAACACTTGACTGATCAATAATTCTCTACCTATGAGGTAAAGGAAAGACCTCTGTGTGTGTTCTGGAGGTAGCCTATCTTCAAGACCTTGCTAGTAAAACAAAACAGGTTTTCCTAGGGCTTCATCACCAACTGGCAGCTTATTTGGCTGAGGCTGTGCCTCTGCTGCTAACACGAYGGAGTGGTGTAGAAAGACCCTTTGAGGGCTCATGACTGTGAGTAGGTGCAGTTACTCCTGTAGTCAGAGCCTTTTATTTCATCTGATATCAAATGCTGAAAGTATGGCTATGCCTCTGGTATTCTTGGGCACCCTTTATCAGTCATGTACACTTATGCCTGATATTGTGACTGTGACTGCAAGGTAATGTTCTGTTTTCAAATGGTTCTTGTTCACTGTTGGATAGGAGGAACTGGAGGAAGGCAGTGAGGTTGCTGAAGGGACTTAGTTAAATGTGCCTATATAATTATAGGCCAGGGAAAGGTGATAGTAGAGAGCCTATAATCTCTCAGCACATTTAATAAAGATCATCTTCTGGCTACATCAGCCAGGTCTAACAAACCAGTGTTTGCATACACCTGGTGTTTAACCTGAGACCCCTTCTGCCTGCCTTTGAGTGTGTGTGTATGCATTGAGGGTCAGAAGGCTGCAGACTGAGCTGGCTTATAGCTGCTCTTCCCAGAATATTTCCTTGCATTGTACTCCCCTCAACCTGCTGTGAATGCCAGCTGGATGCACATGAACGCAGGAGGGTTTTTGCATATGAGAAAATACATCAGGAGAGGAAGGGGGGTGCAAAACCTCCCTTCAGAGAGTGGCATAGATTATCTGTTGAAGAGCTAGGCTGTGGCCATCACCATTACCTGAATTATAGGTCTTTAGTCTGAATGGCTTCAAAGCAAGCTATGTTTTTGTATATTACCCCTTCATCCTCTAATATTTAGAAGATGAAAGGAATGATTTCAAGCCCCCATGGGGAATTTGGGCAAGAACAGAACATTCTGTTACTTATTGCGTAGACACAGGGTGTCTCTCTCAATTAGGGTAGGAACTGTGAGCAAAATGCAACTGTATGAGAACACTCGTTTCTAAGGGCTTATGTGATATAACCAAGAGTACAGTTTACCTTTGTATGTTCTGACCAATTCAGGCCAGAGGCAGGACACACCAGAATGCCTGTTGTCCTAAATTTTTCAGCTCAGTTTCCTTGTTGCATAAGGCTTAGTGAAACAGTTGATCTGTTGAGCATCTCAGGTCAACCCTCAAGTCAAAGCTGCTGCAAGCTAACTTACAACAATGTATGAAGTTAATTTCATTAATAATTAAAAATGTTAGATGATTTTTCAGAAGAAAATACCCAGTAACAATAACATACCTCAGTTTTGGGGGCTTTCCAATAGACCAGAAAGCAGCTCTTGCTTCCTGTGATGCATAACAATAGCATTCGATGCTAAGGAGAAATGAGAGCTAATAAAATGCAGAATATACATCACCCATTTACATTTATTGCACATTAAACCTCAGCACACACAAAAGATAATGACAGATGCAAATTGAGAGCACTTGAACAGTGTGTCTGTCAAAGGGGAATGGGCATGGAGCCAAAGACCTATATTTTCAGTAAATGCATGTTTTGAGGGAGGGTCAGGGAGGAACCAAGCTGCAATACAGGGTCTATTAGACTACAGATTAACCTCAACAGGGAAATCTCCTAGCACCTTTCCTTGTGTTTTGCATCCAGATTCACTGCAATCAATTATTTACAGAGGTGGGACTGAAGCAGAAGCCCAAATACCAACCTTTGCAAATTGAGAGTTCTGGTCCAGACTGCCTATCTTGGGCTCATTTGGTTGTTCATTGGTATTGCAGTATCAGCTAGGAACCCCAGCTGAGGTCAAAGTCCCGTTGTACAAATGCATAAGAGATAGTCCCTAGCCTAAAGAATTTAGGATGCAAATAGACAATTCGGCCAAAGGAGCAGCATGACTTTTGTGCAGGTGGGGAGGTGCTGAACTTCAGTGACACACGCACAAAAAAGATCCCATATGGAGTGTGTTGTAGAGCTGGAAGTTGCCTTCCAATGTCCTACCCTTATTGCAGTGTGTTGATTACATGGCCAACTTTTTAATCTGCTCTAGCAAGAAGTTGGCTAGTTCTTTCTCACTCCTCATTCTTTGTGTTCAAGCTGTGTTTACTCTTAGATCACTTTTCTCTATTCAGTCAGCACAAGAGTCTGCTCTTCCGATGCAGAAACTTCATTTTAGTTGGAAACAGCAGAGCAAGATTCAAGTTTCTGCACAGTTGGAGCACAGCTACTCTGCTGGAGAAACATCTGGTCAGAACATAAAGCACTTAAGGATATAAGTGAGTGATTCCATGGGTTCCTATCAAAGTAGCCACCTGGACAGTTACCTKAGAGATCACATCCTTTTTAAAGTATTTATTTTCAAGAAACAAAATGCTGGCAACCAAGACTGAACATGTTTGTCTTCAGTCTTTCTCTCTCTCTCCCCCTCCTTCTGCGAGTGAGTTGCTACAAGAACATTTTGCTGCTTCCTTTGCTTCTGCTCTGCCAAAGATAAACAGCCCATCAGCGCAATGCTGAAAAGGAACAGAGAAAGGGGGCTGGAAGTAGTTTAATTACTGAGAGTGCTTGTTTTGTGTACGGTGTGATTGCTTCCTATGATACAGTAACTTCTCCTCTTTCCCTATGCATGCATGGTGTTTCTATTTGTCAGGATGAAACTGAAGCGGCAAATTACAGAGAGGGAGCAACTGGATTGCTCTATTTGTAAGCAAAGTTGGCAGTATGTGTGAAAGAGCAACATTTCCTGTTGAAAGGATATTATGGATTTCTTCCCTGCAGAATTCCAGCTTCTTTAGGCCTTCARTGTACTTTTTATTCTTAATTAACTTTTAAAAGATTGTCCAAGTTCTTGCCAGGTTTGAATGAGATGGATATTGTTGTTCCCATTCTACAGAGAG
Organism: Apteryx rowi; assembly: GCF_003343035.1. NCBI lineage: Eukaryota > Metazoa > Chordata > Aves > Apterygiformes > Apterygidae > Apteryx > Apteryx rowi. The sequence goes on along the minus strand of NW_020448497.1, from coordinate 66,726 downwards.
GAATATTAAGGTGCAGAGCAACTTTAGTCTGTGAACATTAGTTGTTRCCTTTTTGTCAATACTGAAAATATTGTTAGGAAGAAGCTGGAAAAATCAGGTATAGTGGAGAGCAAAACTGACTTTGCTCTGGCTTCTAGCTGTGGAGATCTGCCTCATTTGGGCCCTAAGATGTCACTGGATACATGCTAGAAAGCCTGCTTCAGTGTGCCAGTTTGGCAGAGGACTGGAAGGATGCAGTGAAGCCATTGAATTCGTTTGCAGATTTGGGGCCTCTACTGGCAGTGGGGGAAGGGTTTTGTTTACATTAGGTAACATTTCTTTAATCACCTTTTTCATTCAATTTTCTGTGCTTTGTGCTGCCTGCTAGGGATCGTTAAGCAATACTCTAGTTATCGCTGCATATCACTTCATGTACTTTGCTCTAATAAGCTTTTGTAAATAAAACCCGAAGAGATGAAAAGGCCAACGCCTGATTACGAGCTACCGATTTTGTCTCATTAAGTTCTTATAAGGGGGAAAAAGTAAATAGAATCTTTATCAATCTCATACACTTACAGTGCTGGAGAGAGAGCTTTCCACATTCATTAAGGAGGATGCTGAGAATAGAGATGCGTTTCCAGGCGCTGTTGGCTTATGAAGCTGTTAAGGGATGTTTTACTGATGAGCAGCCTTTACTTCAATCAAAAAGATGAGAAGGCAAAGATGGAATCAAGGGAGTCATCAAATATTTATATGCAGAGGTTATAAAGGGCCAATACATGACAGTGTGCCATATTCACTCTTCAAATGTATATATTGGCAGTCTTCACGTACACCAAAAGAGAGGAATAGCTTTCATACAGGAACTTCTGCATTTCCATTTTGGTAGGTGTTTACATGTGATTAACAATAAATGTGGCAAAACATAATACAGGAATTATACATAAGTAGGTTGACCCCAAATCTGTCTTCTGATCAACAGGAAGGATGTTACCTGTGCTTTTATATTTCTTACATCTACAATTAAAAAGATATATACCTTTGTTTCCATCTTTTATCATATCTACTTTCTTGAATACACTAATAGAGTCATCAATTTTAAAGGCAAAAATTAGTGTTATGGTCATTTGTTGTGACTGTTTTAATAAAACCATCCATAAAATTTCACCAAGTAAAACTTACTAGGCTAATACCTTTATGTGGAAAGCCTTTTAGTGACAGGAATTACCCTAAAACTTGAACTAACATTTGCCCAAGAATTTATAATTGGAAAATGTTGGCCAACTATGAGCAGACCCATGAATTTTCACCACAATTTAAAATTCAGAAAATCTTAGTGGATACTCATCAGAGTCAAGGCTAGTAGCCTGCATATGTATCCTTGCTTTGTTAGTTATGCATTTTAATAGTTATTCTTCTAATGCACTGAATACGTAAAATCCCCCATTCTCATTCATCTTCCATTATACAATCCCCTTTTATCATCTTATACTTCCATACTCCAGATCCAATGTCCTTGTGTTTTCTTCCTTCATGAAGACAAGCAATTGAATTCATGAAACAGATGAGTAGAGACTGCTTAGCCAGCTAATTTCTTGTGGGTGTCACAGCACAAGTGGATGATTTTAAAAAAATATAATAAAAGTGTTTTCTTTTGGAGGAGATATCATATGGGATTTTTCTTTTCACTTTTCACATTTCTCGGGTCTTTTTGCTTACCTAGTCCTCACAGCATTGACCCCTATCGTTTCTGATCATCCCTCCTTTCATCCTGTTTAGGAACAAGAGCGATCTCCTCCACAGGATACAGTGGCAAGGAGCTTAACCTTTGCCCATTTCTTTAAATACAAATCAGAAATCATCCATTAACATCAGCTGAATGAAACCTGCCCTCCCTAGAACTGCTTGGCATTATTATATTGACATTCCTGACCCTTGTTGATATTTGAAGCCTGACCATTTTCTGGTGTGCCTTTCTCTGAAAACGACTGTCTGATGCACTGCATATGAAGTGATCTTTAGTCCCAGACTGCCTGGGGGCTGTGCATTCAGTACTGTGCAGTTTTGAAAAATGGGCACTGTTTTCTTAGTTATGGTGGTAGTTCAGTTGGATTTCATGCATTCGATGATGGTGGCGTCACAGCTGAGCTGTCAGCCCGCTTCTCATGACACATGCTCTTGTCACAGCTGTAGCCTCTTTTCACTGTGCCCCCTTTTCTCCATGCTTTTTGTGCTGTGCAGTGTTATTTTCTTTCTGTTTGTAGTCTTGGATGGCGTCAATACGTGTTCTCAGCCAGCACAGACGGTCTCGAGCCGCAGTCTCCGATGCGTGAAGCCAATGCTATAGAAGCACATGGAAAAGGGTTTTTGTGAACCAGTGCAGCAGTAGGTTCTTTTGTGACCAGTGGGTACTCAGGGTCTGAGAGGGGGCCTGGAGCCCCTGTCCTTCCAGTAAGATTTCTGTTCAAACCTCGCTGAGACTGTAAAAGCAGGGACACCACAAACCAGTCAATACCTCCCGCTAAAAGCAAGCGCAGCAGCAGCAGCAGGAATACTGATGCACCAGACATGTTAATGGCAAAGGCATACATGCAGGTGTCAGACTTAAATATGGCTTGTGAAGTTAAACAATACACAATTTTAATCTACAGGCAACTTGATTTAAGGTTTTTCTTCTTTAATAAGAAAATGTGTGTATGTCAGTGTGCTACCCTTAACAGTAAATGCAACAGCACCACCTTTGGGTCCTGGAACAAAATGCACTTTCAGCCCCAATTACTTTTTGCCTGGTTTTCCATGTAGCTGACTTATCTACTGCATTGATGAAGATTTAATATGAATAGTAAAACTAGGGGGGGAGGAACTGCTGCAGTACTGAAGTAGCCTATCACAGTGTAGAGCAATGGCAGGTCCATAGCTATCATATACATGATGTCTTGATGCTTGTAGTCAGACTGTAAGCACAAAATGCAGAGACAAATTCAGACTTTGTAGTCTGTATCGGGGCCCAGAATCAAGGCTAGAGTGGATTTGCCCACCTCTAATTCTTATTTTTGCATCTGCAAATAATTTGTGCTAATGCTATATGTTTGACCAGAGGCATTTTAATCAGAGAGATTAGCTCTGTGAGTAGTGAGCCAGGTATTTTATCCTCTGGAAAGAAGGTTGTGAACCTTTCACTGCCGCTTGCAAAATGTGCATGTCTGTCTGAGACAGCATCAATTGGGTGTGTGTGACTGCAAATACACAAACATGCATTCGTGATGGTTGTGCTCATAGGGGTGTGCACATGTGCTGATTTCCTGGGTGTCCATGGGCATTCAGGTGGCTGCACGGGCTAGTGGGTGTATGAACATACATTCATGCAGCTTTAATCCTGGCTTATATGTGTTCCCATTGATATGCTGATGGCTGGATGTGTTTATATGGATATGTTTATGGATGGTATCTGCATGCACACATTTACTGTGCTTGTGTGAGAATCAGTTCCCTGTGTAACTCTTGAGTGTGTGTGCATGTGGGAGTGTTAGCACAAATAACAGTGACATTAAAATAAGTTTCAGCAAACTTCCAAAAGTAACTGAATACATTTGTTATTGTCAGTGCATTCAGGAAGTGGAATTCCTGTCCAGAACAACTATTCCCCCTAAAAAAATAAAATAAAAAAATCCCCAAAACAACTAAGTAAATGAGCTAAAAATGCTGTTGACTTTGAATGTAGAGGGTGAAATATAAACCTTGTTAGCCCTTGCTCTTCCACATGGTCTAGGAGCTGGGAAGTCACTAATAATAGGGAGATAAACAAGAGAAGTATTGCTAACAAGCCTTCAAACTGACAGCAGGATTTGATAGGGTTGCTGTACTGCTGTGTTGAAGATCTTTCAAACTTTAGGGGTCATTATCCTCTGACCCTGTAAAAAACCTCACCAGATATCCATGCACAGTGGTTGCACAGGTCTCGGACCTAATTGGACCTACAGGTGTGCTGAGAAGCATCTGACATCAGTTGACTGACTRTCTGCATAGTCTTTGCATGTTGTCTCTACTTTGATGTGCCTTTACAGAAAAAGAGGGAGGCTTGCACTTCTGTCCATCTCCAAGGTGGCCATCAGTCTGATCCTAAACTGTGGATGCCAGTCAAAAACCTGCCCTGGACTCTTGCATGCTTTGAGCCAGACCTGGCTGAATACTCTGCTTGTAGTGGTATGTGAGTGCAAATACTGCCCCAGCCTTGATCCTCTGCACTGAATGTCCCCAGGATCTGCAGAGATGCAACCCACAAAACACCTCTTTGCATTTCATGTTCACTTCCAGCCCTAGGAATTGGTCCCTTTTCACCCTTTCAGGCTTGGTATCTGTGAGAGTACAGTCCTTCAGTGCTTTTGTCCTTCAGTCTACTTAGCTTTCAGCAAGGTCATTTCCTCGCCTTATGTCCTCTGTCATTCCCTCTTCTTATACTTGCTTTGATGCAATTGTTTTCATTGCTGTTTCTCAGCTCCCCAAATAGCTTTTCTCAGATCCTGCCAAACTTGCTGCAGTCCTCTTAGGAGTTTCCAGATCAGCTTGTGTTACAACCCTTTAATTAAAGACTCCTAAGATGTAGCACTGTATGCACGTGTCATCTGAAGTACCTGTATTCTCCTGTAGTCCTCTTGCATCTAACGCTCAAAGGAGTGAAATTAGTGAAGTGGGATTTAGCCTGTTCCATCTCCTGCTTTTCATTCCTGCCCCCATTTCTGCCAGGAAATGGCTAAAGTGTGAGGATGCGCCCATCCACAGAATGAAATCAGATCCATAGGGTAAAAAGGACAAAGCCCAGATTAGTATTGGTTCATCTTATACTACCAGTACTCTAAGGCCAACACCATTACTGCAAATAGTGTGCAGTTTTCCCTGCGTGCCTCAAATGTTTGCAGTTATGCAAATGCACAGATTTCATGGATGGAAGCAAAGATCCAGTTCAGACAAATTCTTGTCTTGTCTAGGTAGCTGCTATTTCTTTAGAGGAGCAACAGACTGTCACGCACTTCCATCTGCTTCAGAGAGGGTGTCTGGCTGAGGCTGAAGTCACTGATACCAACCGAAAGACTCCTGTTGCCTGGGACTGACTGGCAACCAGATTCTCTGTGTGCTTCCATGGGTTCTGACACTGTCTGAAAGGCTGAGCACAGCACTAATTCCATAAAAGCTTGCCTGATCTATACTGTGGTCTCATCTACAGGCTGTCAGACCCCTCTGGGTCCCTTCTTGAGGCATGCCAAGTATATCTAACCACATGCAGCTCTTCCTGGAACGAGCAGGAACTGCAAATGCCGAGCAGCTTTTAGGATCAGCCCTGAGATCACTCGCTGCATGTACCTTGTTAGGAAGGCATCCAGACCGAAGGCTCTCGAGGGCAGTGGTAAGCCATGCACTTCACCATGCAGATTCATAGCACTACACAGATGATATTAAGTCCCAGTGAAAAATAATTGATAGCAGTTTTCAGCCATGTCACACAGCCTGATCCTGCCAGGTGTCGTGACTCCCCTGGGGAATGCGATGCTGCCAACTCTCTGACCCTGTTGGTGCTTCAGATCACATTGCATCCTCAGGGAAGCATCTAGATGATTTCTCTGGATCAGGCCCTTCATTAGTGGTACTCTTGGAGAATGTCCATTAGAACCAGTTATCAGCTGAATTATCAATAAAAGGCAGCATGGTGACATCAATGAATGACCATGTGCGCTAATAAGCAGATGTGTCTTGAGAGAGCTCCCTCATAGGAAAGGGGAGGGAGGAAGGAGCAAACAAATGTTGCTACCTCCATAAGATTTCTTTAGGGAAAAAAGAAAGCAAATGAAGCAGAATAAAAGCTGCAAAATGAAACACCCCCGACAGTTTGCTACTGAATATAGTTTTTCATTTAGAACTGAGAGGGTGGTTCATAACAGGAGCAAAATGAGAGGCGCACAAGTGTAGGTGCCATCCCAGAGAGATTTCAAAGGATTTCTTGAATTGAAGAATTTGTGCGATTAGCTGGAATTGCACAAAGATGCACAGACAACCTTGGCAAAATGGCATAGAGCAAAAAGGAAAAAATCCAGTGCTTCACAGTGTCTGATGCTATTTTGTCTTTTGATGTTTGTTTTCTGCACAGTGCCAGCAATTTCTGTCATCTCTGGTGCATGTTGCCAAGTCTATTATTTGGGATGATTCCTGCTTTAAATATTTTTAGCTGCAGCGGATCTTTAATCATGAGGAGATTGTTTTCAGGAATGATTATTTTATGTGCATCCAAAAGCAAATCTGAAGCTGTGATCCAAAAGCATTTGTGATCATTTTGTAGCCAAGGGACAAAGTAGGAAGGATAGGGCAAACTCGAACGCCATTAAGGAGAAGGATGTTTCATTTGGATCATGAAAACAACAGATCTCTGCCCTCTGCTGAATCTTTAGGGTGCTTTTGACTAGTAATGGTAGATTCAGTTTGTGGCCATCAGGGAAAGAGGCCCATCCTCAGAAATCCAAAATGCTGGCAATTAAGTATTTATCTGCAGCATGTTTCTAATGAGCTAAGTAAATTATAACTATAGAAAAGACTTTCTAATACTTTGGTATATTTATTCTTTTAAAAGCAGTGGCTTTTGATGCTTGAGAGTTAGATGCTCAACTGGTGTACATTTCTATAGTTCCATTAACTTCACTAAGGAAATGGTGAGCTGAAGAGCAGAAAGGTAAAATAAAGCTTTTTTTTTTTCTTATTTAATTCTTAAGGTGCTGGAGTAAAATTTGAAAAGGTTTGAGAGATTTAGGACCATGAGTGCAATTTTGAAAAGTCCCAATAAGAATTTGAGAACTGTGGCTTTGAAGTTAAGTGGGACCTTGACCTTGAATTTGTTCCCCCATGAGGTAAATTTCACCCAGGATACCCTGGTGTTTGAGTACAAGACTTTCATGAATTTTACTTCTGTGTTTGTGCGTATGCTAGACATCTTTAACAATGTTACCTCAGTATCACAGGGCTGAAGGTTCACAGATGATTACCTGAATCAATTTTGGAATGTAAAATTAATACAAAGACTTAACAAGAGCACAGCTTTTCTAATGGCCTCTCTCTGTGATGCCTATTCCTTATTTTTTGCAATAAGGAAGCATCTGCAGTTGTCTACTGAAATTAAAGCCGGGTATTATACAGACACATGTTAAAATCCATAGTCGAGGTTTACAAACTCAAAAGAGCACACACAACGTATTCAYAGTGATTTCTGTGCTACTGATGAGGCAATAAAGAGGTTAAGAGTTTGTACAGGTACATGTAGAAGAACTAATCCAAATGAGCTTTTAAAGTAGATTAATTACACCACATTAAACTGTGTGGACAACCTCAGTCAAAACTAAAGGAAGCATAATTCAGTTAGGGTGTGGACATGTGACTCTAAAAGATAGAGCTCCACAGCTTTCTGAGCTACCACCTGTCAGCTGCATTGCAGTAAATGACTATGCACAAACTTTTAGCCTAGCCCAGTTGTAAAGCAAAATCACAGTTAAGCTAACTTTTTTCTCTGAAGTTTGAATGAGCTAAGAGCATACACACGAGCAGTTTCTGTCTAATGGGAAGTAACTTAGCATGTCATGGTAACTGGATTGCTCTCAAACATACCCATTCTCTCTAGATGGAATCAAAATCACTACAGTTATGGATGTGTGGGTTTCCCCATGAGGCTAAATGTGTTTTAGCTAAATCATTTTAAATTTGCATTGTTAGTTATTTAGGATCAACATTTCTAAGTGTCTCCACATTCTGTAGGAAAYGTAGGACAGAATAGGGAGAGACAGTCTAACTGGCTTGCTTATCAGCCAACACAAGAATGTCTTTTCTTCCATTGAACACGGGTGGGGTTTTTTACCGTATACTTTAGTATTTTGTTGTCTGTCCTTCTCTGAGCTTATTGATAGGAACAGAATATAAAATGAGAAAATAAGGAAGAAAACCCAATAGAATATTTGGGGTCTTCCATACAGAAAGCTGAGGTTTGGGGTTGTCCCAGTCCTGTATAAACCCAATAGTTGGTTCTTACTTTAGCAGGGATATATGGGCCATCTCTGGATTCTGATGCTCCCAGTTTTGGCTATATCAATGTGAGCACAGTTGTGTTTATGACATTCCCAGAGCTGTCACCTCTGCAAAGCACTGCCTCAGCCCCAAGCTGTTTGACACTGGGATGCTGCCAGTCCCATTATGCAGCATGTATGTGGAGCGCTCTCAGTAATGGTAATTTAGGCAACACTGTCATCCTGCTGCTATGACAGTCCAGGGAGCAGTCTCAGAGCTGCCCTTCTCTAAACAGGAGCTAATCTTTCCCAGCTAATTTCTAGAACGCTGTCTACTTGGAGCTTGTGGTTTTACCTCAATAGAAAATTACAACAACTGTCAGGGCCACATTAGTTACAGTAAATTAGCTTTGGTAACACTTGTAGAGAAACAAACATGCAAACAGACTCGGAAGGAGTTTAGCTGCCGCTTGCTGACTAAATCAAGRTGGGGTGGCATGCGGATTCCCGGACCTCGGTGCAGTAACAGAGGGCTTTGTTTCAGCTCTGGGCAGCAGCCTGCACCTGCAGTGCTCAAGCTGATCCAACAAGAGGCATTATTCAGAAAGGAAGTTTACAATGCAATCAATTCAGTAATATTTGAAGAAAAGGAATTGAAAACCAGAAGAGTAAGTCTTTGTCTCTTTTGCAACAATATATAAGAGTCAGTTCATTTTGAGTTATTACAATACGCGCCAGTCAAAAGGAGTATGTGGCACAAGCTATAATGAGCCATATCATCTTTCTGTTATTGTTATTGTTGTTGCAATCTAGCATTCATTAACTAGTGCCTCAGTGGCATAGACACATACCTGCCCCAGGAAATTAATAAGCGTGTGATTGAGACCATCTTCTGGTTATTATGGATTCCTATCAACTCTAAGTCAAAATTTAAATGTATTAGGGAGGCTTTAACCTTCATTAATCTTATATACTGGATGGTTCCAAACAGAAAGGCTTATGCCTTGCTTACAAAGAAGCTTAGAACTGAAAAAACCTTTACAAAAGTGGATTCAGTTGATACCATAAGCATTTGGGGGCAAGGACAGTCATTTTCCCTTGTCTTTGCAGCATAATTTTCTTGTTATGTCTCCAGGCACTGCCATAATAAACACAGTTAATAACATCGAGAGGCATGCAGAGCTGGAGTACAGGTGCTGCCTTGGGTCAGCACTGAGGTGCAACAGCAGAGCTAGGAAGAAAAAACTTTCTGTGCTTGAATAACCAGCTGATGTATATTTGTTACGTAGCCCTGCAGAGAAATAGTACTTGAAATATCATTGGTACCACTGGGCCAAAGCCAGTATATTTGAAACTGAATGCTAAATGCCAAACAATCATGTGCTTAGAACCTAAGGTGCTGTATACATGTGTCAAAAGAAATAACTCTAATGAAATTGTCCCCAAGAGCATAATTCATAATTCAGTATTCATTAACCTCCTTGCTTTCATGATTATACTAATCCAAAGGAGGCGGCAGGAAGAGAGGGCTGAGGTAATCCTGGAAGAGACTGCAAGTGATCTTTAAGGAAAAAAAAATCATCTTTTATAATTTTGGCCTAAAATGGAACCTAGGTATTAAATACAACAAACAATCCCAAAGCAAAACTGAAATAAATCAAAGCATTTCTTTTTTTGTTCCTGCTTCCTTTTTCTTCTTTTTTTAAATGTAAGTTTCTCTATGATGTTTTTGTTGTAAATGCAAGTAAGCAAGAAGGGCTCCGAGGAGAGACTGTACTGTTTGTAAATGAGCTAATACAATGCAGTCCAGGACTTGGTCGATCCCTTGGCACTTCTGAAACAGAGACAGTTATGTATGGTGATTATACAGTCCAATCCAGAGACTAGTTTGTTTGCTTTTTAGGTAGGCCTCTGATATGTATGAAAGGTTTTGTGACCATCAGCTGTTTATGGACACACTGCTAATTCACATCAGTTTTGCAACGGTTTAGCAGGAAGAATTCCTGGGCCTGACAGTTCATCCTGGAAAGCTTGTGACATGGCAAAGGGCCCCCTCATGGGGTCAGCTGGGATTTAGGGGAGGTCAGCTAGGGAGAAACTTGGAGCCAGAGGAAAGAAGTTCTGCAAGCATGTTGCAGAATCCAGTTTCCTTCATTATGCTACTGTCGCAAATCAAGGCTTTCACAGAAGCCTGAGCTGGGCTCCTTCTGCGGGAATGCCACACACCATTTGGTTTTCATTCTTCCTTGTTTAAATCACTTTAGGCTTCTAGTTAGGAAACAGATCTGTAAGACTTACAACAACCAAGAGCAAATAGCTATGTAAAGTTTACTGAGCGAATACTTCTTGGATTGTAAGCTTTTAAGGATAGGCAGGAGATGTATGAAGTCTCAAAAGGGATTTATAATGTTGCCAATTTTTGTGATCTGATCAGTAAAAGTCTCTCAATGTTTACTGTTTTTTCTTAAGGCTGCATTTGTTGCAGAGATGTGATTACCTATGAATCTCAGCATTATGCACTTGTTTCTCTTTAAAAAAGAATGTTTCTAACCTGTGTAGATTTAGAGAAAAAAATGGAAAATATGTCTTGCCTATACCCTGGGGCAAATAGAAAGAAATCCAAACTCCATGTTTAAAGATATTGCATAAATTTAATCAGTCTGCATTTTGAGCTATGCCTTTGACACGATAGCATTACCTGAGCTGTGTGCTGCCTCTGTATCTCAGTTTCCCTATCTTTACCATGCCTGAGGCTGATTACTGTCCTGATAGCACTGTGACTACTCCAGAGGAAGAGTTTCTGTTTGTTACTAAGTCTTTTGGATATAAATTCCTAATTCCTAATGCTTTATGTATGTTTTTAAATCCGTAATGGGAATATAATTCGTAAACTTCAGAACTTGTAGTTTACTTGTCAGTCGTGGTGGATGCAGATGCAGCAATGCAATTTCCAACCATTTCTTCTGCCAGAGCCCTGACTGCATGTGTATGCAAGCTTTTTAGAGATGTGCTCAGTCTGTGTTTCTACTGCCTCATGGCCAAAGCAGGTCCGCTTCCTGGCTGCTGTTACCCAGCCTAGTAGTGCACTAAGCCACAGATCTTCTTTTACCCTCTGGCAGTCTAACTATCTTCTCTAATGTAATTAAAATGATAATTATTCCTGTCCAGAACATTTCGCTTACTTATGGTGTGTGGAAGTATTAAAGTTGATTAAACACATATGCTGCTGGTAGATAGCTCCTCCAATCACATATGGAGTGATAAAGGGTTAGCTAAGGGAGGACAAAATAAAACACAATACTCTGCTAAGGCGAAAGACAGGGCAACTGAAAAATGCTGAGCCTGTGGCAGTGGGGAGGAGACCTGCACTCCACAACAAGACCCCTTTGTGTAAGGGAGGGCTAAGGCAGTGGGAAGGACAAGCCTGYGGAGGAGGCTCTCTCAGAGAGAGAAGTGGGAGGGCATTTCTTACCTCTTTACCTGGTCCATGCCGGATATCTGCACTGCCAAAACTGATCATTCAGTCAGGAGACAGCCCTAATGCTTTGCCCTCACCAGGTGTCCCTGYAATTACTTTGTTTGGTTTCAGTTCRTGTGTGACTTGCACATTCTCAGTTTTGAATGAACTGCAAATGCAGAGATAGGTCATACACAGGCAGACGCCAGATAGATCTGATTTGTCTGTCTGTCTATGTATCCGTCTGTCTATCCATTCATTCATGTATTTATTTGCCGTTGTCTTACAAATGTCTTCTCTYGGTCTGGATGGACTCCAGGCAGTGGTGTTAGTGAGACGGTTTCCCTACGCACAGAGGAATGGTTAAGCAGGGTTCGAGTACCAAATACCAGCCCCTCTGCTTGGTTTGCCAAAGCTGACTGAGGGCTGAGAGGAGGTCTGTGGGCCAAGGGCACCCAGGGGCCCTGCCGCCATGGGTCGTGCCCCATGGGAGTGCCCACGCAGGCACTGGTACAACAGCGCTACCGCGTCTCAGGTACTGCGTTGTTCCAAGCACCAGTGTACAGCAGATAACGCAGCAGTGGAAATCCACTGCAGCTTTGGGCCTGAAGCACACCGAGGAGAAAAGTTTGCATGCTTTTGTGGGTAAAGAAAGACCTCTAGTCTTCAAGGCTTTCAAAGAGTTTTTTTTAACTAGTATGAARCCTAATACAAAGCAAAGCTATTTCCTCATTCCCGGATCTCATAGCCTAGACACAAACTGCTGAAGGTGGCCATCTTCTTCACTACAAACAAATACATCTTTATGTATCTTTAAAGCATTAGTAAGACTGCAGGGCGAAAGGGACAGAAATAGCACTTGCTTTCACAGTGTAATTGCCTATATTCCATCTGGGGAAAAAGTGTGAGTTTTCTAATTTGCAGAAGTCACAATCTAAAGTGCTTTAAAATGTACTTCCCCCCCCCCCTTCCTCCCATGGAAAAAGTGCTGAGGTAGATTTTTCTACACCCATAAACAGGATGCATTTTATCATTGTGTTATGTACACTGCAAACAGTTACAAAGAAAAAAGTGGAAGTCRGAGAGAGAGAATGACAAAAGCTTCACAGATTGAATTTTCTCCTCTGTATAGCAGAGGAAAAGAATAGGAGTGTGTTGGCATGGGATGAGGTCTTTGATCATATGGAAAAGTGGAGGAAGCTGCAGAGGCAGGGGCAGATTTTGAATAACTAACAACTAATGAAAAAATGATTTGGTACATGCTCTTTGCTCAGAGTTTATTCCCTCCTAATCACCACCTCTGCGTACTTGCTTTTCTTCTGCTGCTGTCAGCAGTCTCAYGGAAGACCCAGGTTACATTTCCTACTTCCTCAATGAAAAGGACATGTTACTTGGATGGCATATTTTGTAAGATTATGAGGTGCCGAAGGATAGGTTTGCGTTTGTCCACCTTGACCCCCACGTACTTTCTCTCTGTATAGTCTGCTGTTAGCCTGGCTGTAGCTCAGGGCCATTTATTTTTTAATATACATCTGCATGGTACCTAGTGTAAGGGTTAGGTCTAGGGTCTATAGCTGTAGCTGTAAATAACAGCAATACCTAGCTTTTATAGTCAGGAAATAGCCTACCATGAGGATTCCCTTCTGCAAGGTACTTACTTTCCCTTTGCAGAAAAAGCCATGGAGGATTTTTTCCCTAGGGGAGGCCATGGCCATGCATGAGAAGCTAGTGATCTAAAGTGTAAGAATCCGGCCTTTAATTTGATTGTATATCCAAGCTCTCTAACCCTGAGATTTAGTTTAACTAAGATCACACCTTCAGGCCAGTTCTGCACACTCCTGCCCTCTCCGAGGCTTTGCCCATCAGTGCTTGCAAATTAGTTTCCTCCTCTCTCTGAGACAGGCCCTTCCAGGGCGCGTGATACGGCTTTCTGACTCAGCCGTTGGATAAATTGAAAGCTCTTCACCACCATCTATCTTGCTCTAGTGCACGAATGGATGATAAGTAGACCCTATTCTAGCTCATCCCCCACCCATCCATCAACTGCTCTGCCACCTGCAGTCCCCTTAATGAAGGGAACAGAGACAGATGAGAGAGCTAGACAGACAAATGGACAAAGACTGACAGAGGGATACACCCTGGGTTTCACAGCCTCTCAGCACTGTATGAATAAGGGATACATGGAGCTAATTGAACTAGTTCCCCTTGATGTAAACGATTCTAATTCTCTTTTTGTATATATATATTTTTTCCTCTGTTTTCAGGCTTTGCAGATTGCATAGTTAACTTGGGAATGACTTCTATGCCAAGATACATGTTTGTGGGGGGGTGCAGATAAAGCAGGAACCATTAGCCAAAAGATATTGGTGCGAATGACTGATTGCATAGAAGACCACTGTACTTTTGTTATATAACCTGCTACGATATAGTGCACAGAGAAAGGATAATGTCCTGGTACAAGTAGGAGAACCTTCTAGCTCCATGACACGCTGATATATTTACAAGGAACCTAACACAAAGATGATTGAAATCCAGGTCAAGACCACAGTGGCCTTTGGATCAGGCTAATATTCATAGAGCAAGACATCTACAGCATTAATTGTATTCAGGACTTTTATGGCAAATAGATCTTAAAGCTTCTCCAGATAACCTAAAGAAATATTACATCAGCCATATCCAAATGTAGGGCTTTCTTGTGTTTGTCTTATTCTGGTTATTGCCAGGAGGTTTCGTGAATGTGGATGCTCAGATATGAGAGAGAACTAAGAAGGCAGAGAGCATCACTGTGGTGTGTAGCAGCTCAGGTGCAGAATGCCAGTGCTCCTTGCCCAAACAAACTCTTCCCATTGCCACTGGCAGTTCGCTTTGTGGGATAGATGTGTGGTCAAGGCATAACATGAAAGCAGTAAAAATCTGTAGCAACCTGCTGAACCACCTGCAGATTGTAAAGTGTGCCTGATTGTGTATAAAACCAGGCCTGATGAGAAGCTACTGCATTCAAGTTGTGCTGTGTCCATTAGAGACAAGTAGCTGACTCCCTAGATGGAAGCAAGTACCTGATTAACTTTGGCATGGTGTTATGCAGATCCTCAGAGCCCTGGAAAACAAGAAAAAGACAGAGAAGGATCTATAACCTACAATTAATTGCTATCCTCAGTGTTTTACTAAGACGTGATTACACTGTTCCAAAACTGCCTTTTCTTTTATCTGCTCTTTCAAGCTTTCTGTCCATCAAATCCTTTTTCAAGTGAGCATCTCAGCGATGGCTGCAATTTCGGTCCTGACTGGGTACCAATGCTATAATGAACACAAATACCTTTCAGTCCTCTGATCGCATCCAGTACAGGAGCCACATGAACACTAATTGTTTCCCAGTGTACTACTCCTGGATGCTGTACGCAGGCTGCGATGAACTTACTGGCTTGTTTGGCACCATCCAGATGAAGCAAGTGCACTGCCAGTTATTCTTCTGTACCTCCTTTGCSAGCAGATAATTAGACCTGCGCAAGATGGTTCTGGCATCTCACCTGATTAAGCAGGAAATGTGGGTTATGTTCATTGCAAGATTCATGAACTTTTCAACCTATAGATTCTCCCGCAGTTTAGGTGAGGATAACGTCTGAACATCTGAGCAGCATTCTGCTTTATTCTGACTGTGCGACTGTGCTGCTGCTAGCTAAAGGAGGATTATTCCCATGTTGTAGGGATAAGAAGAATTGAATCATAGACAGATCAAATGACTTATCACAGAGAATATGTGGTGGGACCAGGAAATGAATGTATTCCTTCTGATGCCTATAGACTGTTTTGATTATCCTCTCTGAATCTGTCTGCCCTGGTATTTTGGTAACATTTTAGTGGCTTTGCCTCAAAATCAAGTGAACTTGGCAATTTTCAGTGTCTCAGGGTAAAATCAGGTACTATTTGTCATTYGGTCCCATTGTTTAGTCACACAATAGGGCTTTATCAACATTTAAGGATATTAAATTCCTTGCACGTAATGTCCCATGAACACAGCAGATAGAAAGAAGCTAATTTCCATTACCATGAACTGAATCTCTCTGCCTGCCCATTTTGCAGCACTAGGGTATTTGAAGAGAATTGAAAGCTTGTTTAGATCAATGGGAAGCAAGTATAGATAGTGGTAGGGAAGGCTGCAGTGATTTAATGTCATGTTATGAAGAAGGAAAGAGAAAGGCGTCTTTCTGCCTCAGCTGAAGAGAGAATGGGAGAAGACAGCTCTCCCCTTCCCTAAACGAACCCATCTGCAACACTTCCAATTTGAATCCAAATAGTATCTGAGGTTTGGGATTCAGCAGCAAACTAGCTTTGAGTCTCTAATCCCAGCACCTGATGTTTGGGGGTGTTGGGATTTGAAGCTAATTAATTCAGCCACCTGTAATTTTCACTCAGATGTGCTGTCTGCCTCTTCCTTAGATATATCATATGGTTTGGAAGGCTGCAGACAATGCTGGCCTGAATCCTAATCCCCTATACTGCTTTGTTATCTTTCCCTCATTCTTTTTTTTTCATGCCTCTCTTCTTCCGTCTTTCTCCTGCTGCCATCTTCCTCTTCTAGTTCCTTATTCAAAAAAAAAAAAAAAAAAAAAAAGCATCTGACATTCAGTAGCTCAGTGGCTCTGCCCAAATGGAACGACTGTGTTCCCTCCAGGGCCATCTGCAGAACGGGGCTCTCAGCGCCTGTCCCGGTCTCCCTGGCTAGTTTCATCTTGGCACAAAAGACTCAATGCTGACTGTTCCTTTTGGGAACAAGGCTTCAGGTGATAAATATTGCAAGATCTAGAAAGCCCAGGAGTCCTGTCCTGATTTCTTTCCCTTGGCAGTGAAAGGATGGGAGAAGAATAAAAATATAATTAGTTTGGAGTTTTCGGAAATGAAATGGAAAAGGTTAGTTCATTCCCTTCTAGCGCCAAGTGAAAGCCTGGGCTTAAACTATCCAGGCTGCAAGGTTCTGCAGCCAGGGAATGTGTTGTCTTGCTTGTTCAGAAAACACCTTGTGCTCTTTTGTTCCTGTAGAAATAATGTCTTGCAATAACTGAAGCTGGACTCAGTTTTCCCACATCTGTAGAGCCTGGAGCTGTTATTTTTATGACTGCTTTTCATATTACATTAGTGCCAAGTGAGCCTGGGAGCCTGATTCTACTGGGTGCTGCACACACAGACAGTGGGAGGCAGCTGCAGCCCAAACAGCTTGCAGCCCGAGGCCGTAGTCTGGAAACGAGCTCTGTGCAGGCATTTCTGGGCATTCGTGCAGAGGCTTAATGACTTCAGCGGGAGCTCCATGCTGAAGAAGGAGGGTGTCCCTCCAGATCCTATGCAGGACTGGGGGCTAACAGCTGTGTGAAAAGATGAAGAGGGATGGAAGATGTCAGAGCAACAGGAACAGTATAGTGTTAATGCATTGGTTACCTTTACACCCAATTTGTAGGTGCCTAATACAGATACACTAAACCAATAAACAGCACAAGGGTCATCTCATTCCCTGCCCAGCCAGTATCAGCAGGATTGTTAGCTTCTAGTAGGTCTATTTAAATTTCCAAATCCTCACCAAATTTACCTTGATTTTGCAAAGGAAAAAATAGGCTTTGTAGGATTTCCTAGTTCAATTCCTTTTCTTCTCAGGCTGTTAAAGATGGCTGGTAATAAAACTTCCCCTAACCAAAATTTGTCATGTCACTTTATGTAAACTTATACCAAAGTGTTGAGAAAATCCTACAGCTGCAAACTCGGTTTGGAAGTCTCTCTTGCAAATATGTCCTATTGCTCCTGCCTGACTTTAGGTGTGCCTGGTAGATTCAGGTGTAGAGAAACCCTTCTTCRTCTCCTGCTGCCTTAGCAAGCATCAAGTTGTATCCTTCTGTCTCATGCAATCAGGCAGCAGAGCTGTAGTTTCTGGTGCTGGCAGCTGTTCATTAATATTGTCATCTATGCTCAGATCTGTCCTGAGAATTCAGGTGAAGCATTTTGATACTGGTCTGGTCAGACTGCTAATGAATGTTGCCAACGTTTCTCTTGCAGAAATCTTTCTTTTGAAGGTACAGAGAGGCCACCCAGGTTTTTTTGATTTAAGGTCAAGGGGCATCTGCAGTGGTGGCAACAAACAGGCCAAAAGGACTCTAGAGCTCATGGGCCATTGCTGTTTGAATGAGATAAAGTTATAACTATTTAATATGCCTAGGAGGGAAATTAGAATGATCACATAATCTGCTTAGTCTCTGATGGCCGGTCTGGCATGGGAATATGAATCTTAATTGGTATTTTCTTATCAATACACTCAAGTTGAAGGATTAAGGATAAGACTCTTATTACAACCTGAATTTTGGGGAGATGCTTATGATTTTAGTGTGATCAAGAAGCATCACTGGTGCAGTGAGAGCCTGGAGAGAAGGTTTTAGGAACAAGAACTTCAGTTTTCAACGAACTCTATATGCATGATCACACCTGTGCTTTTCTTCACCTGCACACCTAATGTACAGGCTGTGCAAAATGTCTCAAATAATCAGTAACACAGACAGGTACGAAATGCAAATGCATTGTCACTTCCTCTCTAGGTAGTTTTTTCAGGCTTTTTATTGGTATGACTGCTTTAAATGATGTTTTATAAAATAGATCTGTGGCCATGTGTATAAATACACAAAGGACTCCTGTTGGTTGCTCTATTTTTATTTGCTATTTAAAGTTAAGGGCATGGTTTAAAACTTTACTGAACAGTGATGTTAAGATGAATCCCCTTAATGCATACCAAAAGTTGCATTACAACCACACATTGTATCTCCTCCGTCTCTTCCCAAACACAGCCTCATGAATTACTGTGTTAATACAGAACTCTTGCCATCTTAACAAATGAAGAGTGGCAGTTATAATATACCATCATCCAATCCCAGAACACCAGCTGCTGGCTTTGTCAGGGTGACCTGGAGCGACAACAGGATGTGTGGCTGGTGTATTTTTCCTCCCATTAAGCACAAACTCTGGGCTCCTTGGAGTACATTAGTGTGCTGGAATGCCCTCTGTGCGAGACTGCCTGCCAGCATGCATCCCGTGTCCGTCTTCATTTACAGTGAAAGGCAGAGGTTTGTACCTTCTGTAGTAGTAAATGGGCAAAGATGACTGTAATAACCAAATCTGCAATTCTTTTCATTTGTGTGAGCTCTTCCTATTTGTTCCCTCCCTGTCAGCTCCAAGCTACGTTTCTCTCTTCAGTGTGTCAGCTATAACTATATATCTCAACCCTCCTTCCCTGCTACCCCTTGTTCCCTAGAGCTTTTCCTATAAAGTTCTTGTATTTCGTTCTTTCTTAACTGCAGTTATGTCCTCTGCCTGACCATCAACCTTAGGAGCTGAATGGATACAAGGAAATAC
This sequence comes from Apteryx rowi, assembly GCF_003343035.1. Lineage (NCBI taxonomy): Eukaryota > Metazoa > Chordata > Aves > Apterygiformes > Apterygidae > Apteryx > Apteryx rowi. The sequence continues at coordinate 47,874 of NW_020448497.1, read as the reverse complement.
TGCTATATAGGGGGATATTTCCATCAGCATCTCTGTAGACTCCTTGTGTAATCGTGAGACAAATTCTTCTTGTGAGCAATTCAGAGCCAGGCCTAGCTTAGGAGCAGAGAGGCAGCTGTGGACTGAGGAGGAGCAGACGGTATCAGTTTAATAATCATCCCTCTGTGAATGAGAACTTCTGTGCAGACAACCCCTGAGTACAAAGATGATAAGCCAAGCACCCCCACTTGTTTTCATTTTTCATTGCTGTCAAGCAAGAAGATAGCAAGATTTGGCTATTGTATCGTACCACATACACAGCAAGGCTGTGTCTTCTCTTTAAATCATTCGGTGTTGAAGGCAGAGACGGACAGAGCCATAGCCTAGATGGTGGCCTCATCCAACCTGTGAATTGCAGTGGGGCCTGCATTAAAATGCATCAGGCCTGATTTTCTTCTCAGATCACTGTGTATGAGAAGTATTTACAACTATGTATTCCAGCCCAGTAACCAGCAGAAGAGTTGCGCTTTCTTATCTTAGCTTCGGTGGCTGAAAGGTTAGGAAGCGAAGAGGATATTTTATCCCTGGAACTCAGAGCATTTACCATTATCCTCATTTTACAGATGYGGGCTGAGACACAGAGAGGGGCCTGATTGCATATATTAAGGATGTCATATATTAGCTCAGTGGCAAAGTGGGAAATTCTCTCCTAACTCCCAAGACCAAACAGTATCAGAGAGAGCAGATGGCTTGAGACAGTTTTTGTTGAGTTTTATTTATTAAAAATAGGTAATTGAGCAAGGAGACCTGTTTTACCTGGAGTGGCCTTTTTTCACATACCATTGGGATTGCTCCATATTTTTGGACAGTTCTAGTTGCTACTTCATTGTCCTGCAAATTAGTTACTCTTTCAAATTTTTGTTGCAACAAGAATTTTGAAAAAAAAACCCTCAAAACAAAAACCCTTTGCCAGATAGCCAAGACAAAACACRTTTTGTTATATTTGCACTGGTATACTGTCAATATTCTCAAGGTAATTCATCCTCTGTGCTTCCCACCAGAATAAGCACCTTGCAGAAGGCTACAAATACTGCCTTTCAAGGGAGTAGCAACCCCATCAAACTCAAACAGGCACCAATACCATTCTTGGCACCATAGTGCCAAGTGTCCTCAAATTGCCCTGCTGCTTAATCCTTCATGCCTAGCATAACATGATGCGTAATTAAATGTACCATTTCCTTTTCCAAGTAACATTTCAGGAATAAATGGAACCCTTGGCCTCAACTAACAGGCCATTTTGTGTGTAGTTATTAGAGTCAGTTTGTGAAATGAGCTTGCTGTGCTGTGGAGATGGTTATTATAATACAGCTGTCAAGGAGAGAAAGCGCTCGGATTGCGCAGGGCTAAGGTAAGGCTGCCCAGCGCAGGGCCGCCCGGCGAGCGCGGCAGGAGCTCAAGGACGGAGCCAGGGAGCCTCCAAGGCTGTGAGCCACCARGATGCAACATAGCGTCCCAGCCAGCCGCTGTTGCTCGGGTTACACTGGAGCATGGCAAGGTGGGACCTCGCCTCTTACTAATGTGGGTAGCGATGAGCCACATTATAGCACTGTGCAAGATGCCTGAGC
>NW_020448497.1:9616-46215 GCF_003343035.1 Apteryx rowi | reverse complement strand
GCTTTAAACTAACTTTTCTCTGTGTGGCATAGCATCAAACTCCTGAACTTAGGAGCCTGGTGATACCTGGCTCCTTAGTATGAAATATCCGTGTTTTTAGAGCATCACTGGCATAGGAGGAGCATGCAATTGGTGAAACCTAAAAATGTGGAGAAACAACAACAACAAATCTCTGCACGATGCAGAGATCTCAGGTTATGTCTACAGCTGCAAGCGTGCTTTGCCCACGTGCAGGGCCAGCTGGATGTGAGCCAGGCCTGAAGTGGAGGCGATATAGCATGGTGCCAGCATGAGGCCAGTAAACTCTCCTGGGAGGCTGGACGTATTGCCCTGGGCTGGCTCAGCATCGCTCTAAAACCTTTCCACCTCTTTTGGCCTGGAGCTGGCTCACATCTGCCTGGAGCTGACCCTGTAGACACTCCCTTAAATTCATTGTTTGGATGCTAGCTCTCTGCATAATGACGACTTTCACCCAGTATTACTGTCCAACTCCGGTCTCTAAGGTCATAAGGAGTTAAAAGCATATTCAGGAAACTTTGGGTGCATGTGGTATGCACAGATTCAGATGCTATCTGGAATAGTTCAGTTCAGGAGGCTGCACTTAATTAAAACTGCAAAATGGAACAATTAGCTGAGACTGAAAATTTCCTGCAGCCTCAGCTGAGTGTGACGGTTGTTTTCTAATCTCTCTATTTATCTTATTGTCAATCTGTAGCTATCAGTTAAAACAATTCTCAAAACACTATTTTGATGGGTCCATTTGGAAACTGCTCAGATAACAATAGAATCATTTAACTTTTCTTTTGTGAAGTTTAACTTGCCTGCACCTTCTTATTAATTCTTGACATTATTAAAGGGAGTTTGTGCTCTGATCTCGACCTGGTGTGTTACAGAGGATGCAGTTGGGCTACCAAKGCTGGCAGAGATGGCAGAGGCATCATTTATGGCAGTCTGCAGATGCTGTAGTAACTCCCTGTCATGCTAATGTTTTTAGACAGTTGARGAAGAACATGCAGCAGAGTTTTAGGCCAGGAAAAAGCAGTTGAAGTATGGAGCCTTTGAAGTCTGAAAATTGGTTTTCTTCAAAAGGAAAAAAGCTCCGTATCGGAAAGCAGCAGTGGCTTTCTCCTGTAGTCACAGTTCAAATTCAGACTAAGAGTTAAAGAATAAACAGTGTGTAATGCTTAGCCAGTCACAAGTCATTACTTTAGGTCCATTTTCTGCTAGTCAGGCTAGGGGCATCTAATTGATTTGGCATTGGTGAGAAACTGCATTGCCAGTTCAGGGTGTCACAAGTTCTGCAGGGAGGCACAGCAYGGTAAATCAGTGTGGGCCACGCAGCTTTGGCTAACGTGTCGCCCTGCCAGTGCCCCTCAGGCCTGCCTTGGAGGGAGGATCTTTAGGCTCGAAGAAGATTCCAGTCACACCATTCTGTCCTGGATCCCTCTGTTTGCATTGTAACAAGGCTGGCAGTCCTGGTGCACGTGCATTTTTTTTTAATCCAGCGTAGACCCTGTTCTTTCAGGCCATTTCACGCAAGTTGCTGGGCAGGCAGAAATAATGGGTGTTGTCTGCTGGCCTCAGGCAGTGCTCAGAGCTGTATTGCAGGGACAGCAGCTCTCCTTCCCTGCCCCCTGTCAGTGGAGTCGTCCGGCTCCACCTTAGCATTTGATTCAATAATCCTGAATAAACTGTGGGAAAAGCTGACCTTTGCAGTGACCCTTCCTGCTCAAGGCCCATGTTCTAGCTGAGAGCTGCATTTCTGTTTTTAGCATGAGTTTTAAGCACTCTAATTAAATCAGGGACCTGGTTTAATAATCCTGGTTGGCTCAGGCAGCCGAGACAATTCGTTCACAGTTGCTTTATTAATGCAGCAGTAATCTCCAGGTTGGGAGTTCACCTCCTTACTCATTCATCCAATTCTTTGGGAATGGGAAATGAGTTTTAAAGCAGCAGCTTCGCTTCTGTTCTGCCCGTGCTCTGGCTGGCAGGAACCAGCTCAAAGCACAGTGCACAGAATTAAAGCACTTGCCCAAAGAGGGCAGGGAAGGATGGAGGAAGGAAACTACACTGACAGTTTTCCACCAGGCTTTTACATTATGTCCCTTTTGTATTTCTGCAGTACCCAGCATAGTCCAGGTCCATTAAGTCTTGAGTCTAAACTCTTGGGACTATCCCACTACAAATAATGAGTCTATGGCCACCTGTCCATGGTTCAGAGCAAGCCTGTCAATGTACTGGAATTAACCTGGGCAACTACAAGAGACCCTTGGACGGAGGGTGTGAAATTCTGGCCCCCTTTGGAAAAAGGCAAAACTCCCTGACCAGGGCTTTGGGCTGGAAGTCACATTGTTTTGTAAGTCATAAGTACGTGGCTTTGACTATTGAACTTCCTGTATGTGGCTTGGATTAGAATTTATGCTAGTATCTTCCCTGTAAAACTGATATATTCATTCTGTGACTGATGCTGTTTACGCTCACTAGGGTGTAAACCAGGAACCACTGGATTCAAACTGACAGCTACGCCACATTAAAATTGACATGAGCAAAAGGAGAATCAGTCCCCTGTGTATTTTCAAGGTGTAGAATGAAATGCCTTTCAAAATGCTGCGTAATATACAACTTAGTACGTATATGGGATGGTTGGATTTTTCTTAGTTCCCCAGAATATATAAGAAGATAGTTATAAAAAGAAAAAATATGCATTGCTCAATACATGAAAACTATATCAAATGATGGCTCTAAGGAAAATATATTTTCTTARAGGACACCAGTTTCTTAGTAAAATATCTGACATCTCAACTGCTGTAAATCAGCGTTGCTGCATTGACACAAGTGAAGCTGCGCTGATTTACACCAACCAATGATCTGGCCTTTATTCATTATTATGGCCTCAAATTAATTCCTCTGGAAAAAAACAGAGAAGTTGGGAAAGTTAGGCTAGTTTGTTGTGCATGTGTATTCAGTCAAGACAACTTCCAGAAACTCAGATAAAGAAAAACATTCAAATGAGGCAAAGATGAGTAATTGACGATCATAACTGTGATTATAAGGTATAATTACAATTAGCTGCACAAGAGTGTTAATCATGAAAATAATTACATGTCAGCTTTTTCCAAAAGAAAAGGGAATGTAATTAAGTGGCCCAAATGGGTGACAAAACACACATAATTGGAGCAACAAGGATGGTGTTGGCAGAAGGGGAAAGAGGGTGTGCTTAGAGGCAAAGTCCACTGGATATTTGCTATTGCCTCTCAAGCTTCTCCAAAGTAAGAAAAGCAGGGGGTCAAGCTCTTCACTCTAATAATGTGCTGTTTAGGTTGATTGAGCCAATTCTAACACCATTCGAAAATAAGGAGAAAAGAAATCCCAGCCATACAGCTACTGGATTTCTAGCCTTTTTAGATTAGGACTCTATTTCTRTTGCAATGGGATTAAGGTCAGACCAGTACATAAGCCACCTCTCTTCTACTAGACTCCACTACTAGATGAACCATTTCTTGTTTTGTCCCACAAAAGAAGGCTGGAGGAGGCCATCCAATTTTTAGAAGACACGTCTACAGCAAAGTCTCCTTTATTTCTCATGGAGTTGTTTTCGCTGGCTGTACTGGAAGCTTGCTTTCAGTCCTTTTCTCCTTTTGCTTGACAGTCACTTGTTGCTCCAGCTGGTGTTGGGTGAATCAAATATTGCAGCCTCCGGAGCAGGTCAGTGTGCCACAGGATATCTGTCAGAAAATCCAACCGTCCTTTCCCTTGCACACACACCGTGAATTATAAAAAGCTCTCTTCAGGGAGTGAGGGTGGCAGGGTCCTGTAATTTATCTTGCATGAAATGAGCTTGTTTGAATGGACTGGAAAAACCAAGCCTTTAATTCAGAATAGCTTCTGGACTCTGCAGAGCTGCAGTTCCATTCTACACATCCACTGCAGTAAAAGTTATGGGGTTTTAATACCTTTTCCTTTTTTTTTTTTTTTGTCCTGCTGTAGACTCGGTGCTGGCTGCTCCAGTTGCATGCTTCTGAATGCTTCACCTCACCAGTCGCGTGTGAACAATTGAGTAAGTTCGCTCAGTGTAAATCCTCTTCTTTAAACTCATTAAATTGTGCCTAGCCTCTCCAAGAGCCATTTGACAAATTCCCCTGAGTGGCAAAGTAGTGTTTATTATGATTATTATTACTATTATTATTTTTCTCTCAGCTCCATCTGTAATGTAAACACCGTTATGTTTTAATTATCTGTTTGAAAAGAGATTTAAAAGTGAATTCCGCAGGAACCTGGCCAGCATGCACAATAGAAATCCCCTTGAGAATCACTCTGGTAGGTGAAATCTGATGTAGGAGGCATCAAAGATGCACTGGAAGGAAAGGAGCTTAATGCCACAGTAGTCCTGCACCCACAAAGTCTTTTGGCCCCTCTTTCAGGGCAAATGCGCACTAGTTCTGAATTTCAGCCCCACAGAAGTGGGACCGAAAGCTAATAGATCACCCACTCCAAGAGGGTTTTTTCCAGGCCTATTCTCTGCTGTGCGTTAGAGGAAAGAGGCTGCTGGCAAAAGGATGTTTCTCTCCCTTGGGCAAAGGGATTTGTCACCCATTCACCAGAGAGGGGACTCACAAGCTGAAGAAGCATCATCCAAAAGATGAGGGGAGTGAGAATGCATTGGTTGCCATGGTGCCTCCTCTCAGATATGATGATAATAACAAGTATGAGATCACATAGATAACGCRCTTCCACAGACCCCATAAAGATCACCAGCTGGAGACCTGCTATAGTGGCCAGCTTTTCAGTTCCCTTTTTTCCTCCCTCACTCCTAAGCCAGCTCTGCCTCCTCGCCTGYCTTGCCCTGTGAAGGGAAGTGGAAATCTCTGTTCTTTGCTGGTTTTACTTTCCCCTCTCATGCCTATATAGGCATCCTATATAGGGTCCTATATAGGACCCTGTTTTAATGTGTAGGATTTGGAGGGGAACACTCGGACTCATCCCCAACAAATGAAACAGGAGGGATGAGTCATTAGGACTGGTGACCAAAGGGCATCTAAATGCATTTGTGAATTAAAGGTGCTGCCAAAAGGAAAGGCACATTGAGGGAATGAAGTCAGACYGAAAACAAGACAGGAATGAATTGCTGAAAAATCTCTCTCTCTTGCTTCTTAAGCTTGAAGGAAAATCAGCTTTGTGACCCCTTTTTCACATCCTTGCATTGGGACAAATCTGTTTGCCAGCCCTCCTCCGCAATGTAATCACTCCACTGTTTAATGTTCTGCATTTTCCATTATCACTAATCTCTTCAAATGAAAGGCAGGAGCCCAGGCTGCTTCTCTGCCCATGCCAGAGCCAATGTGTTAGTCGCAGCCTGCCAGGACCGTGGGAGGCTCCGGTCCCTCACTCGCAGCAGTCTCTTCCTGACCCTCCCCTGTGCTGGCCCCAGTGAAAACACCTGTAGGGAGGGTGGACACCAATGCACAGCAGTCTTCTGGACTGCAAAACTCCCCCTTTACCCTTCCCACACTCTAGGGAGGTCGACAGTCCTCAAGGAAGCAGGAATATGCCTTTTGGGAAAAGGTCCTGTAACATCATGACTTATATGCGACTGTAACACTTCAAAAATGTTCCCAGAGACGTGGAAGGGAAGCCCTCCTGTGTCTAGCAAATCCACAAAGCTCTTAGGGTTCCTCTGGGAGGAGTGACATTGTGAAGATGTGATATGAGCATATTAACACCTCCAGGGTTACCAAATAAAAAGAAATTATTTTTAATAGCTCTTACCGTTTCTTTAGCTTTCATTAGTCTCCTCTTTGGCTTTATCGTGCTGGACATGAAGAATATGAGGATTTAAAGAATTAACTGAGTTAATGAGGGCTGATTATTAATGTTCAGAGCTCAATAAAAAAGAGAGAGAAAGAAATAAAACACACAAAAAAGAGCTGAAAATAAGGGTAATCTTTCATTCCCCCAAAATGAGATACACTGAATTATTGCTGTAGTTATAAGGGAAGCACCAAAGGAATGGAAATAAATACCTCCCATTAGCTATTGGAGGACCTCTGAAATTTGCTGCAAGGAAATATTCAAGTTAGGGGAAGAGGATGATAATGGGGAAACAGTACCAAAGGCTCTGCCTGTGAGGGTTTGGGCGGTTCTCTTTGGGCCAGACTTTGTGAAGCACTCAGCTTCTGCATTGTGGCCCGGCTGCCAAAGAACCCGGTGTCATTTATTTCCTCCCCAAGGATCTTGAGGGATCCTGGACTCTGGAAAACCTGGTTCTTAATCAGAAGCTGTTAGGGGCTCAGCTCCTCTAAAGGTCCTGTAAAAGACCTGTTCCTGAGCACCTTTGAATATCTGGCCACTAATTCCTCATCTCTAATGAGTTGTGCAGGCAGAACCATTAGTTATTCCATGTATTTAGGTTGCAAGGTCTTCAGGAGAGGGATAGTCTGTGGACTTCTGAGCTCAGTCTAGGCCTAGAGTCATAACAGTGGCACAAATATGATTAACAGCAATCCCTACCTCCCTTCCATCCCAAAGTCCTGACCAGCTTTGCCCTTACAAGAAAAGCAAAGTGCTTAATTATCTGCGTAGAAAGAAATACAGAATTGACTACCATTGCTCCTTCTCCATGGGTGGGATTGTCCAGGATTGTCAGGGCTAATGGTAATTGATGTTTCCTTTCACACCTGCTCTCTTTCCTGCTTTATTAATCCTCTGCAAACACTGCTGTCTCTGGGGAAACAGTGGGAGTGGAGGAGGAAGCCTGTGGAAGAGAACAATTCCGGTTGTTCAGCACAGCGCTTTGCTAAATTGCATTCAGCCTCTTTTGCAGAGTAATAAACTGTTGTCTGAAAGGCAGCATGGAGTTTTAATTTTCTCATTGTCAATGGATGCTGTAATCACGTAATTAACAAAGTGCGGGAGATAGTCATTTAAAGCAAGCTGAGAACACCAGCACATGAAGCAGATGCTTGGGGGAGTGGAACAACTTTTATTTGTTCTCTTCTAGATCTAGAGACCTTTTTAGTACTTGAAAGATAGAGGAATCACGTTTGGATAACAGGAGTAGTTACAAGGAGGAGGAGTGTGCTTTGGTTTGCTGTTTTATCCCTGTACTAACTTTCAAATTCAAGGGTTCTGTTTTCACCTGTATTGCCCCGATCTGACAGTGCTGTAATGGCAGAGAAATCAGTGGAGGCTCAGCTGCCATATGCCAGGAAAATACAGCAAAGTCTGAGGCTGGAAGTATGTAAAACCATGAGCAAAGCATCATGTTAGAAGTCACCAACAATATTAAGGTGACCTAGATACTGCCTTGGGCTTTCATCTCTGGACATTTAGCACATTAAATAGTATTGAAATTGTTCAATATTTGTATCAGAGAGAGACTAACAAGCTGCTGGACTAAACTACCACAGGTCTAGGCATTAAGAGGTTAGAAATCTCACTGCCTGCTGTCCCACCACTGTTTGGAAAGCTCCTGCGTGCACTAGCTCTCCTGGGCTGGCAAATTTTCCCATGTCCACACACACAGGAACAGCACCCAGGTTACCCTGATCTGTGCACTGAACAAAAGCTCCCCTGCAGCCCCAGATCCCTCCCGTATGCCTGCCAAGGGCTGGCGGTGGCAGAGGACTGAACTCCCGCCAGTCGTGGTGCAAGAACCACGATGGCATTAGTGCCTCATGTGAGCCCTGGGCCACTGTGGGCCCTGGTGCAGCTGGCTCCGTATCACTGCCTGCTCCTTTAGGCATGGTACTCAACAGGGGTGAAATCCTGGCAGCACAGGTCATTTCCCGCTGACTTAAGGGACTCTGATCTCCACAGTCCCCTGGCCTCAATTCTCATGATGTTTTTCTCCTGTGACTTCAGGATTTCTCCTCACCCCTATGTATATGTTTCACAGCCACTGTGCTTCTACCAATGTTTATTACAGGCTGGACAGAGCCCTGACTGCTTTATATTGCAATGACACCAGTGTTTCATTTTGTTGTGTTTTTGTGCTTTTCTCAGAAGCAAGCAAAGGGCTTTTTGGCTAAATAGCAGCAGTGCCTCCCTCTCCTGATGGAGCTGAAAGGGTGCTGGTGTTGTCATGGCACCCGTGCGGCCACAGTCTACGTGTGTCATACCAGAGTGATCAGCAATCTTCTGAGAGGCAGCAGGYAGTGACACGTAACCTGTAACTTCTCATACTCAGTGATCAGCAATAGGCAGCTRATGACTTTTTCAAAGTAACTCTAATAACCCAGTGCACAGACTGTAGGCAAGAGTGGGGCCGCTGCAGCCGGATTGCTCCCGGACTGGCCTTAGCGCCCGTTTCACAGAGAGGGAAGGTTGGCAACGGCTCCTGTGCTTCAGCCCAGACCTGCAGGCAGGTTTTCCTGGACTTAAGAGATGAGTGAGTGCAGCGGTCTCTCCTGTTCTGCACAAGCTTACCACATAGCTTTGGCAAGTGCCAAGAGCACTGAAATATTGCACTTAAAATGCTGCCTGGCTTTGTACCTCTGACACCTACGTGCTGTGTAAAAGACCTCAGGCTTCTCCAGTGCCTGGTCCCCAGCACTCAGCTGGGCRGATGCTGAGTGTGGATCAGGTCCTGCAGCTGCTGAGGATGAGACCAGATCTGTCACTGCATCTCTGTGGTGCCTTTCCTCAGCGTGGGCTGCGAGCTGGAGAGGGTCAGACCCCGGTGTGGCCAGCAGCCTCCATAAAGGATCCTCTTCTTACACTCCGTCTTTCTCTTCTAGCACAGGGGATACTGAATCCCTCAGTTTTAGGACTGTGAGGAAACTGTTTCATATCTTTTGAATTTGAATGTATTTTAGGGTGAGGAAATATAATCTCTCTGCAGGGAAAACTGTCTTCCTCAGTGATTATCGACCAAGAAAGAGACTCTAGGGGAAGGAGAAGAGAGGTGCTATTTTTTATGCAGGAAATGCCTCCCTTAGTCTGGGAATCCAGTAAACAATTACAGCAATGGAAGGATCCTGGAGATTTAGAGATGCAAGAGTGCTGACAAAGGCTAAGTTTGACCCATTTATCTCTCAGCCCCTCCTGGCATATTTAGCAGCAGCTAAGAAGCACCTCGCAAAATTGAAACTGGTGAATTTAAATGATGACCTCTTCTGTTCTGGCTTTTTAATTTCACATCCCTTGGATACTCACCTCCCCCCTGAATTGTACAGTCCTCTTCATCTCCAGTGATACATTATGCATCTGTCCCCACCTCCACGCTGCTGAACTGGAAATTGTTTACTTAATGGACATTACAGTTCTGCTGACTTTAATTAGGAGGAGATATCAGCTTACCAGCTGAAGGCAGGGAACGCAGACTTTGGGGAGAGGTGGGGTTTGCAGGGTGCTTTATGGACCAAAGTGAGCTCAAGGAAATGTTCCACATAATCAAAGGTCACAGTGTTCCTCCAAGTGTCTGCTGCTGTAAAGCTCTTCTGGCTATCAGATGCCTTTTAAAGCACTTGTTTGCTTTACACCTCATTAGCTGAGAAAAAAGTCATCTAACAGAGCCCATAATTTTGTGCTCCTGACCTGTTGATGCACCATGTTTATGTGGCTTTGAAGAAACAATCAAGATTTGTAGTAGTATCTATAGAATAATGGTAGTATTTTACAGAAGGATGTGTGAGGTACAAGCTTATGGGCTTAAAAGTTGAGGGGGCAGACTGCAAGATTGCATGGGAGGGCAGTGCTGGAGAACGGTTCAGGCTTGACATCCTGCTAACAGGGCCATGCATTAGCGTCTGTCTCTAAGCTTCAAAGTAGAACTGAATGCTGCTGTGCTGGAATTGAGTGTTTTATCGAGGCTTGGATATATACTGGGATTTAATGGGGAAGAGTATCTAGATTATGTAAAAGTTTTAAGACAGAGACCATTAATGGAACTACCCCTACTACAGTAAAACTACCCCTGGAGAGAAGTAGTTGCATCTCTTACATAAGTAACCTCCAAGAGACGGTGTTATTACTTTTCTCCTCTGGATCTGACGTCTCTGAATAGTATGTGATCTACATCCCTCATTGCTGTCTTGAACTTAGGCATCATGGTAGGTGGTTTGGTTATGCCTCTCAGTGCCTCATTAAGTGTTTTGCGTATAGGGTCAGGAACCAGACAAAGACCTCCAACATCTCATTTTTATCCATAAGATCAATGCATCTGTGCAAAATTGATGCCGTGTTTATACACAAGCACAAAGGCACTGGCTTAGTGGAGTGACTCCCAGTATGCATGGGAGTAAATAAAAGGAACGTCATTTCTCCATGTGCAGCACACAGCCCCTGCTGAGATTTACTCCAAGACTGTCACTGTCTGCAGTCACCCTTCCAGATGGGAGAAGAAGAAACCTCACTGGTAGCTGCACTGCTAGCAGCAGTGCAGAGCTTGTCTCATCTGCAAGTCACTGCCTGTACAGTCTGCAGCCACCCACAACAGTAATTATTCACAGCTCTTTAAATTCTTTTGTACTTCTCCACTGCCATTTTAAATCACTCCATCAGTTGTGACAGTTTATGGGAGCTGATGTGGCTCACCCTCTGGAACAGACAAGCTGTGGATAGGAGTGATCATTCCATAAACTTCATTTTATTTTTCACCTTGTGTCTTCCTTGATCTTTGAGCCATTAAATCTCAACTACTTTTTTTCTTTCCCTGAGCAWCTCTTGTCAGCAGAGCTGGAGCCCAAGTTATTTTTGCATAACACCCCAGTGTGTTCGCAGCTGCACTACTCCCCCACAAATGACAAGCTCCATATTGTGCCTGGGAAAGGTAAATTGTTAAGTGCGTTTACTTTTGTTAACACAATAGTCGACACGGTGCGGTCTCCTGTTTGAGCTGCCAGGCATCCATATGATTTTTAAGCAGCTGTCACTTAGGTACCTTGGAAGAATAAACTGCACTCCGAAAACTCAAAGATGCAGGAAAAGGTACTTGCTTATGTAGCTCCTGTGAAATGATGAGCCCTATTAATTAATCGCTCCCCTTCCAGGATGGGTGTCAGAATCAGACAAAAGCCAATCAGTAAACATGGAAGAACGAGTGTTGTGCAGAAGTGGTGCTGGCGGCAGCAGCGGGAAAGAGCAGCGCTAGGACAAGGTAAAGATGGAGGAGCGCCAGGGGCTGACGATATCACTCCCTGAGGATGTGTTAGACCACAGGATAAGCTACTCAGAGTTGACCAAGGCCTTACAGGTGAATGGTGACCACTGTCCTTAGCTTGTCTAGAGCAATGTATAACAGCARTAACCCTCCTGGAAGGTAACTGGCTATGCCAATGTAAAAATCACTGAGGCCTAGAATTTTAAAAGTCAGTTGGGTGCCTAACAGTCRTTGATATCAACAGCAGTTAGATACCTAAAATTCTTTAAATACAGCAGCTCTTTCTGAAAGCCAGTGAAGTCAGTGGAAAGGTTCCCATTGACTGCAACAGATATTCATCTGGGACAGAAATGTAAGAAGCAACCAGGGAATGGTTTGCTATGGCCCTGTTGTTTTCTTCTRAAGTTGCCCCACAGGTGATCCCAGTCTCACTGCACATCTGCATAAGCAAATGCAGGACAGGGCTCTACTTCAGACTAAAGGGTTTGTTGAGATGTAAAACTCAAGCAATAAATTGTTTCCAAATGTCCAGCTAGGTCAAGGGAGGGACTCAGCAATCCCTAGGCCATTTTATGATCTAATTTAATTTCTCAAGTGTGTCAGTCTGTGGTTCATATAGTCCCTGACATATGTACTTGGCYAAAATCTAGAAATGGGAGTATGTGGGTGGCAGGATAACTGTGGATGAGACAGGAGTATAAACTCTATCAGCAGAATGAAATCATCAAACCCTTATTGGTTTGAATTGCTTACCTGTACTTTCCTACGGAGACAGATCTCAACGTGACATATATCAGCTGAAGGATCTTGCCCATTGCAGCATTATCAAGGGAGAAGAAACTCCTTACATATGTGCATTAATCATCTAGGAGGAAATGTTTGCAGCTACAGGCACAGTTGAACTGTGTCTTGAGGTGCGTCAGCTTGGCCTCCATTTAAAATGGGAGCTGTATCAGCACAGCCAAAGGCAGATACGTGGCAGCATGGTTTGGAACAGCAAACCAGAATCCGTTTGAAGTGTAAACATGGCCAACTCCTTCTCACATTCATTTACAAAACTGGCCAAAGTGAGTCTGCACTTTGTTTGATACCATCATTGCTTTCAGATGCATAGAGATTATTTCAGGCTTTGAGTTGAGGGCTATAGTCTCCTTCTAACCCAGACAGCAGCTAGTATGAGGCCACCCAAGTTCCTGGGGAGAGAAATTAAGCTGCAGGATGGCTAGTGAGGTCATGTCACACCATGAAAGCAGTAATTTTCCTGCAATTGATTTCCTGAAGATGACTCGTGGTTTGTGTGCAGTGAAAGCTAATTTAAACAAGAAAGATGAGTCTCTCCAACACACCTTGATTGGCAATTGTGATAAATTCCTATAATTACTATTGACTCCACAGAAGTTTTTCATTTGTTAAAAAYGTTGCTGAAATGACAGCCCAGAAATGGAATACAACAGGCAAAGGGGAAAGTTGCACAAAACGTTTGTCTTTGCAGAGTTCCCTGAGTAGATCTGTGATGAGCCACCAGACTTCTTTCTTTCTCTCACCAACATCTCACTTCTCATAGTCAGCTACACACACATACGCGCATTGAGAAAGTTTCCAATATGTTCATTTATTATTCAGTCCTTGTACTAGAACATGGTGTAGTGTGTGCATAAATCACATGAACTTTAGTCACAGGAATAAAATATTTACAGATTAGAACCATTTCGCAAGTCTCTGTGGCCTCTCCCAAGCATTGAGAAATTATGAGTCTCATCCAGAAATATCTTGGTCTTTTTTAAAAAAGTCACAAGTTTAACTGTTATAATACGTCATGTTTGCCTTCTGATTTCTGATTCTTCAAGTTGCTTTTATTTCGTGTTTTCAAGCTTTTGTCATTCAGTCTCTCTTTTTCTAAGAAAAGTTGAAATTATGTTCTTGTCATGATTCAGCTACTGAAATTTTAAGAAAAACGTCAGAGCTGAGCCCCATGATAAAATAGCAAAACAAGGCAATACTGCTACACCACCCTAGATTAATTTAGAAGTCTTGCAAAACCCTAATCTCCAAGGAGTCTGGCCAGCTCTGTTTGAAAGTTGTTCTTTCCTCACTGCTTCCAAGACAAGAAGAACAAGGAAAAATGAAAACTGCAAATGCACTCTGTTAAATCAGCAGTGGCTACAGGGAGTCCTAGGTTCTGATGCATTGACTTCARTGGGATTTGGAACAAGCCCAGGAGGGAAAGCGCTTCAGAGCTGTTTTGTTCCCATTAAGGAATCAAAGTAAGAGACCAGGTCACTAAAAAGCTCATGTTGGTTACTGAACTGTTTTAACAACCAGATCACACGTCCCTTAACTTGATTATTCCCTTCCCTGCTCTTTGAAGACAGCCCCAGAGCCCACGCTGTTTTGTAACCCCTCATGGATTAAGAAACACAGGCCTGTAGTTGCAAAGAATGCCAGTCTGCCTGACCAAGCCCAAAGGGGTCGGATATTTTCCCTCTGAAAAGAAAATTCTGTGTTTATATCAGCTATTTGTTTCTGAAAGAAAAATGGCTTATAAGTGACAGACAGACAGAGGCCTTGTCTGCTATGTGAAATGCTCAAAAGCAATCAGGAATCATATTGGCCACACATAAAACAGCCTCTCTGCATTATAAATTTTCATACCCTAAATTTGGCCAATTGTGTGGGTGTGGAAAACTCAGCCAGAAACACTGTTTCTTGTAGTCAAGAAGTGAGTGAACACAAAGCACCAGAAAGGGAAAAGAACAGCAGGTAAAATGAGTGCCTTGCAGGAGACCTCCTCTCATTACTGCAGTGATGATTTGGCTCGTGTGCTTTTGCTTTTGGTTTTTTTTTCCCCTCCTTGGAGATAGAACACTTAAAAACAAAATACTACCTTTTTAAAAGTAGAACTAATATTTAACAGCTTCAAAGCAAACGGTTCACAATGGAGTCAGCTTCTTAAGCGTAGAAGGAAGGGGGAAAATGTCAAGGGCGCAGCAGGTGTTGTGATTTCCTCCCAGCCTGCTCTCACCTATGTTTAAGGGCAGGTTTATAGATTGCTCATGCCCAGGTACATACACAAACTGCAGATCCAGGGCTACACACTCGTCTGCATGTGTGTGGATAGGTGACACATGCACGCCACAGCTATTAACATGCTTGGTCTTTTGTGAGACACAGTGAAATCTATCCCTTCATCTGGCAGTGCTGGAGCTGCAACAACCATGTCACTGTGGCCACTGTGTACGTAAGTGTGAACAGGTACATGTGCTAACATAAACATATGTTATTACACACATCAATATGCCATTACATGAACTCACACAGGACTGCGCCAACCTCAGAAATACGCAGCCCTGCACACAACCACAGAGATATGCTTGAGCTTTGCTCCCCATCCAAAAGATAGCAGGAACGCTGAAAGGCTAAAACCATGCCAGCTCCTCTGATAGCAGCTGCAGTGGTCCAGCCTCTCAAGGACCTTGCAGAAGAAGGTGACAGGAAGACTACTCGCAGACCGACCTCCTTGCACAGCATGAATGTTGAGGTACTGGCTTTGCAGTGTGTATGAATTGCAGTCCTTGGGATACAGGCAGGAGGAGGACACAGCAGCCTGTGTGCACACGCAGAACACATTGCTGAGCCAACAGACAAAAGGAAAATTCAAGCACTTCCTACGGAAATGTATGACAGGACACTGGAAAATTTTCAGTCAGAAAAGTCACTATAGTTTTGTGTTCTGTAAGAACTCGGTTAACAGTGAAAGAGTGATCTTCTGGCACTAACGGGTGTTTCTGAATCAGCTCCTCCCAGAATTGCTGAGACTGTGCTGGAAACCTCAGGCCAGGTATTTTACGTCCTGAGTCTTTCCAGTGGCTTTCTGGTAACCCAGTCACTCAGTATGGGTCTGCATTTCAACACTGTGACCTCTTTGCTGAAAAGGAGAAGGAAACTTTCTTTACTTCCCTTGAACCTGCATTTGAAGRAACAGTTGTTCATCTGGATTCTCGCTGGTTTCAGTGCAAATCTGGCACACACAAGGGTAAGCAGGGACAGAATCAGGACCTGGAACTTGCGTTGCCCACTGCCAAGTGAAGAGGCAGGCTCCAGTTTCTTCCCCCACCTTTCAGAGGGGTACCTTGACTACATATTGCCAAATTAGGGTCTTATTTTCACTGGGGAAGCTGCTCTGAACTTGCTCCYGGCAGAATGTTTTAGAAATAAGCCCACAAGAAAGCTCAAATATACATCTCTATTACAGTGTGAGAGGTGTAAGTGGGAAAGCRGGTCCTGCGTCTGTGCTGAGGAAGGGCAGATCTCAGCAGATGAGTTTCCTTGCCTTAGTTTGCCATTGTTCATTTCTGGTTGTTACATCATCAGAGATCAGCTGCTTTCCACTTCTTTCTTACACCACCTCCACACCAATGCAGCCCTGTGAGTCCCAACAGAGTTACTTTGCAGATGCACTATTTTACAGAACAGCAGAATTTGACCTGGCTTGTTACTGACACAATACTTTCCTATTATTTCCACCTTTCCTATGTAATTACAATAGCTCTGGGCTACTGTAAGACATATATTATTGGCTTAATTCTCCACCTTCTCTGGAATTCCAGGAATATATATATGTATTCCAGATATATTCTGAGTTCTAGCCAAAGCTTGGCGAGTGCAATATGTTTATCACACCAGTTACTGCTATAGCATGAGTAATTTCTGGGAGGAGGGAGGCGAGGGAGTAGAAAAAGAAAAAGCTTCTCCAAATCCTTCAGCTCTTCACTTGGACACCGTGAATGAGATATTTAAATATGTTGCCGTGGAAACAATCAAAGAGGGGTCTCTGTGTGTGTGTGTGTTCTAGTAATCCCAAAGGGGGTATTTAATTGGAATCAACCACAGCTTTTTAACTGTGTTTTAAATTGGAGAGAAATAAAAAGAAGAAGCTGTCAGAAAAGGAACATAAAATAAAAGGAGAAAGAAAAAAAAACACATGAAACAAGATTGGGGGGAGAAAGGGAAATCAAAAGAATAAATTTACTGTAATCGGCAAAGGATTCATTAGGGTTACAACAAAGCTCGGTTCAATTTCCCTCCTGTTGACATTAACAAGTTTGATGTAGGTCCAGCCTGAAAGGCAGCGAGAATGTCTTTCTGTCTCCCYGCCTCTGCCTGGTCCTAGGGGACCAAGCAGCTGTCTGTAAATTGCTCCACACTGGGGAATAAGGTTTCTTTCCTTTCCTTCTCACATTTTTCTTTGTCCAACCACACCTGCATTGAGCAGCTGCCCTAGGAGCCTGCCTCACCACTTTCCACTCATTCCTGCATCTCTCCACCCTCCTGGATTCTTGGACATGCCATTTTATTGCAGATGAACCTGAAGATGTTATTTATTACCATCCCCCAACTTAAATACATTGGGCTATTACCAGGGTTATTTTTGTTCCCAGCAACAGCCCCTCTGAGCTCATAATTAACTATTAGTGTTAGCATTGGAGTTGCTATTTAAGCCAAAGGACACTTTTAGTACAAGAACAAATGTGTATAACCTCACTGTGAATAAACTTAGGCTGGAAATTAGAGAGATTTCTAACCATTGAAAAGACTAATCCTGGACTAATGGCACAGRGAGAGAAAGCCTAATGGTTTTAAGAGAGAATTTGATATGGGTACGAATGGGATTTTTTCTCAAAGAGCTGAACTTCATGGTCCAGAAGGCCTCTTCTAGTCTCTTGCTTCTGTTTCACTCTTACTGTATTAAAATGAGATGTCAAAGGGTCTGAATTGCAATACACTCTGTATTCAGTCATGCACACACAGAGTAAGAGCCAGTTCCTGACCCTCGTGTAAAAAGACAAGATTACATTTGAGATTAATTCTGCATGGATGGAGGTGCCAGTACTCACACATTAAAGAAGGGGCATTGATCCCAGATGCCAAGATCAGGGTCTGATGTTCTGTTTCAGGCATAAAATTAGCACACAAGACAGACAGTGGCTGGGAGGCATCCAGAGGCACAGCAAAAGGAAGCAACTTATTCAAGGTCCAGTTTTAGTGTTATTTTTGGATATAGCACATTTTCACCACTCTCTGGAGAGGAACTTGGAGAAAGCTGCATGATACCACTGCCTTTTCTAAAGGRCTTGGTGCTCTGCTGACAGAAAAAGTTAAACCTTTTTGTCATTATTAATAACCACCTATTGGACTCATCAGTGCGGTAGTTAGGGACTGGGAATGCACAGGGAAGTCAGGAAATCAGAGACTGAGCAGAACCAAATTAATTCCGCTTCAATCTTGTGGATCCTTGAGGACTGGCTCTGTTATACTGAGAGATCTGTGCAAAGAGACCATGACTGAGACTGAAGCGCGCTGTGCTTGGTGCTGTCCCAATGCGCAATAAGAGCAGTCATCAAAGATGAGGCTCAGAGACCTTGGTACATTGTCAGCAGCTGCTTTACCTCATGGACCAGAAATTAGGGCATGCTGAGCTCCCATCAGTTGAAACCATTATGTTCTGGCCGTGTTCTCCCTTCCCTCTTGTCCGTTCCTTGATCAGATATTCCAGTTTTCACCCCACAACAGCTCTTAGCTGTAGCTCAAATGCAGAAACCTCCACTTGCTTCTCTCTCCTTTTCGCCATAAACCAAATCCCTCCTGCCACCCTTTCCCCCTCCATTCCTCCCACTCTCTGCAACTAGCACCTTACTTGAAGAACAATAGCAAGAAAGAAAATGTATAGCTGTAATAGATTTTCCCCACTGGAGTGTACATTAAATTTAAGGCTTTGCTGTGGACACTGAATGGTCGGTCATTAACGCGCCTCGAATCAGCAGTATAAAACAATCCTCATAAGTGCTACCATGAAAAATGGTGGCAGAGATCAGAAGTGATCAGAATGCAGACGGGAGCTGCAGCTCTCGGCATAAAAATGATTAATGAAAAATCCCCAGCATCCTTTCTTCTCTTTGCAAGGGAGGAAGCGAGCGAGCTTGACAAGAACAACCGCTCCTCATGTGAGGAGGATAATAGCAGGAATGATATGTCTCCAGGAGATTCCCAAGGCCTTGTGCGCACATAATAAATTGCCCTTGTCACTTTTTGGAAACTTATGAAGAAAGATCACCAAAGCCAGCAAAAGCAATGAGGAAAAAGAACAAAAGATTCAACCCAAAAGAAGCTTTGCCTGGGAGATGCACCGGCTCTGCTCACCCCTTGCCTCCGTTTGCTCAGCAAAGTGTTTTTGAAATGAACAGAAGGAGTTGGGTCCCCAGGCTCATAAAATACCTGTCAGAGTGTGACGGCAGTAAAGCCGGGAATGGGGCTACATGATGCAAAGCTTCAGCTCTTCAACCCCGTGTTAGAGCAGAGGATGCCACTAAAATGCTGGCCTGCACTGCCGTATCGGATGCTCGYAGTCAGGTGGCTAGGTGACTGACAAGGATGTCTTCGTAGGTAAGGGCTTCGACTCAGGAGAGCTGGCTTTCTTCCTTAATTATGTCAGATTTCTTACATGGATGGTGCAAATCATTTAATCTCTTCATGTCTTAGTTCCCTATCTGTAAAACAGAAATACTGCCTCTCTATTCTCTCTTGGCTACTGATATTCAAATTTTTAGGGAGAGGAACTGTCTCCCACTGTACATGTATAGCACATAGCTCAAGAAGACCCTGTCCTTGTCTGGATCCCGTATGCACTGCTGTGTGGTAGTGCATATAAAATGGACATATAATCCTGCAAATAGGAGAGGCAATTGTCATATGAAGCCAGGCCTTCTGACCCTGSTCTGACTCTCCCTTTAAGCAGGCTATCACTACCAAAATACTAGAAGTGAACCTGTATATAAGTGAGGATTATTCTTATGTTTATACATAGCCCAGGCAGAGGCTGTGGCTTATTCGACAGTTCACAGGCACACTTATGTGTTGCTGAGGGACAGTTCAGACCTGGATGGAGACATTTTTGTCTCACACAGAGGAAAAACATTATTCACTCCTTTAAGTATGATCTGGATTGAGCACTAGGAAACAGACTGTGCAGAGCAATCTTGTGCTGGCCAAGGGGACAGACAAGATGGTCCTAATAGGTCTTTTTTCAAGCCTGGCGTGGGGGAATTTTCTCCCACCAGTCGCTAAACAGGTGCCAGATGGTAATGGCTTTGGTCACGTATTGAGTCAATGGGAGATAGAAATCACAGCAAAATTGGGAGGGTTGTTTCTTCCTCCTGCTCCCTCTCTGAAAAAGGCAGAGGTGTTTTGAAAGTACAGTGCCGTACCCCTGTTGGCAGACAACAACCGTATAGTCTGTGGTGGGGTGCAGTGCAGCACCAGTCTTTTACACACTTAGACTGTGGCCAGGAAAGCCTTGTGTTTAAATAATTTGGTAAAGATCAGGATGCCACAGTTCAGGGTGTGTGTGTGTGTGTGTGTGTAGCTGAAAATCTTTTCTTATCCTGTATAAAGAGCTGGAGGCAAGGCAGGGAGAATACTGCAAGCAGTGCCACACACCGATTTAGCTTTATCCCTGCGAGTCTGTGTAAGCCCACTGGTGAGGTGAAGAGGGATTCAAAGATTGGGTCACACTGGGAAATCTGCTTTAATTTCCTGTTCTGCCTCAGGCTTCCATGTGACGGTGTAAATCACTGAAAGCGAGAAACACAGAGATAGATGGACATTGCAGCGCTCAAACGGTACTGCCCAAAGCACACAGGAACTATCCAACAGAGTGCAAACAACACAGCTCTAGGCAGCTGCTTGTGCATATGCAGGGGAGGCGCTTTTACAGAGCAGGGGTCCTTTAGGCACTGGCCAAAGAGTGAGATAGTTCCCCTTTGTAAGTCACCTGGTAGCACTTAGGAACCTGCAAATGATCTTTGTGGATTTTTCCCACAGTGTCTGTGTCATGGTCTCTGTATTTTAATGATGGGGATGGCAGCACTTGCTGTTATCCTTCTTCCCCTGGGGAATCGTTTGAACACATGCCACAGGTGGCTCATCCTCCCTTGCTGAGGCACCATCAGCCTCAGCTGTAAGAGCATTCCCATGAATACCTGCCGGGTGTGTTGAGGAGATAAAGGCAGGCCCTGCAGGAATGGCTGTTCTCTGGATTTCTGCCATGGCTCCGGGACTGTCTGAGAAAGGAGGGATGGATGGTGGTAGGTAAAATTGCCCCTTGGCAGAATGGGAAGGACCACAGTCAAACAGATGCCACTAATTCTATGTTGTTGTTTTACTGAGAAAAATGGAAAGGGTTTTTTTCTTAAACACCAGCTCTCCTGATGTCTGTGTGGGGAGACAGCAGTCTGCTGAGGCTAGGTCAGCACTGCTTTCAGTGAGAAGCATGCTGTGGAGCTGGAGAAAGACCTTCATCCCACCTCCTACCTGTGGGCAGAATAAATCAGCTGAGAGCTGCTGCACATTAGGAACGCTCTCCTCGCCAGGTTGGCCTCCCCGGATGCATTTATTTACCTGCTGTCGTCTCCCTCTAGTCCCAGTGCTTTATGGAGGGTGGGCTGTGGCCTCGGCTCCCAGCCCCAGGCTCTGCCAGCTTCTTTCAAGGCATTTTCCTTCCTGTGTGCAGTCCTGGAATAATAGCAGCCAGTAGCAGGGTCATTTATTTGGCCTTTCATGCTTCAACATGATGGACGAGGATACTGATAAACTGCTGCCTCTGTGAGAAAGGCTATTTTTGGTACTTAGCTCTCATATGTGACTGTRTGAACGGTCTTCCTGCTCACCTGCTTCATGAATAACTGTTAAAGACTTCTGGATCTTTGAATGCTGTGCCCAGGGTTAAAGCTGCCCCTTATAGAAAAGCCTGGGGATTTCCTGCTCCTCTGCTGTAAATAAAAGTGAGTTTCTTCCCTGTGCTTGCCATCAGGTCCGTCCAGTGAGGCAGTGTCTGCAGTGGAGTCTCATGGACGCCCCTGTGGGAGCATCAGGGATTCATGTTCTGGCTGCGTCAAATCTTCATGGATTTTGCAGCCCATTAAGTGCCCAGTCCCTCGGCGTTCCCCAGCTCCCAAGGCACAACGTTCCTGAAAGACTCACAGCTGTTGTAACTTCCAGGGCAAGGAATCATAGCTCCATATCCCTCAGGAAAAAGGCAGAGAGGGAAACAGGGAAAGATCTTCATCACTTAAAGAAAAGATGAGAAAAACAAAGGTAGGGTATGGGAGTGGTGTGCAGGGGGTTGGGTTTGGGGCCTGCTTTTGCTCCAGCTTCCTGCATGACTTTGCACCAGTCACTGTGCAGAAGTCTGTGCTTTAATCTTCTCTCCTGTTCCTCAGCGTATTTTCCATTATTTTGTCTTGTCTATGCAAGACAGAACTCGGAATAGATTTAGATACCTGCRTTCTGTGACTGTACATTTCCTAGTGCCATGGGACACTGATTTCATTTGGGTTTCTAATTTATTTCACAATACTGTGGAATAATTAGAATTATTAAAACCAAAACTGTTCTTTGCTGCCTGTTTCCATTAGGCAAAGCAGCTCAGACTGTCAGGTCTTTGGGGAGGGAGGAGGAGGCTTGTTTTTTACCACCTCCCAGTCTTTTGTCCTTCATGACCTTTAGTTCTCCTGCTAAAATTAACATTTATACAAAAAAYAAAGGTGGAAATTGGTCCCTCTTCCCGTTGCATCAAACATTCCTGCAATGGAAAGGTTATTCCTTTCATAGCCTTCCTACATGGCGTATCAGATGATATGATATGCCCTTTCTCAGACTAAATTATCAGCTCTAATGTTTTCCTTCTTTCATTATTACTATCCTCTCCTTGAAACATGAGTATTTTCCATGTCGACTGTAACATTACTGTCTCTGCTGGTAGCAGATGGAAAGCCAGGTTGGAGGTACAAGTCATGTTACCATTAACAGCCAGCAGCAAAATGTAATGGTTTCCAGTGTAACCCTTCAAGTCATTGAGAGAGCTGTTTCTACACACAGAGGAACTAAGTGTAATGATAAAAATCTTGTCTTTAAGATGTTGAGAGTTCTACAGCTGGCTTTGATGGAACTGGGAATTTTTAATCTTTTTATTGGAGTAAATCAAATTACAGCTTTCCTAGGGATAAGCAGGAAATGATTCCCATACTATGAAATTAAGGAGCCCAGTTTTCCAAAGAAGTAGTATTTCTGGCAATCTAATTTGAAAACATCAGTTTGGGGTCTAATCAGCTGAAGCAAATCGGGCCCAAATAATTTTGAGTGCATGCAACAAAAAACAATTTCCATCTGCTGGGGAAACACAATGTGCCTACATTTGTTCTAAGAAAATGAACAATTTAGGAATGGCAAAACATTTTATTGCAGTTTGTTAGCTTAAATTGTTCATTTGGGGTTGACCCCGTGTAATTTTTTTCCCTACTGACGTTTTTCATTTGACAATAAGCCAAAAATTCCTCTGTGYGTATGAAGTTCCCATGTGGATTCTGGTCTATCTTGTGCTGGTTTCATGTGGGTGTTAAGACATTGACTTCAGGGGCATCCACCTGGTTGAATTGTAGAAGGAAGACAAAGATCATAGTTGGACTTTACATTCTCATGATTAAGGTAACTTGCTACAGATCCAGAGTGCCTGGGTTCCAGCTTTGCTCAAAATGGACAGTAGAGACATGTCTCACGTGACACAGCTGTAAAAAGTTGCTGGCTGTTTGAGTTAGGGAGCCCTGAAAAGGCTGAATGTGAACTCTAGCTATGCCACTCTCTTCTGGGCCTTTGGATATTGAAGTTAATATGCCTTAACTGTGTTGAATCACCAAGGCCTGTGACAAGCTGTCACCATTGCTAAGGTCAGTCTCACCCAGCTCAGAGATCCTTTCCTCTCGCTTCCTGCCTTCTCTACCACCAGCTGCCGTTAGAGAGCAAACCCTGAACTTGGAAGGCAAGACAAGAGCTGATTTTGCTTCGTTTAGCTTGCAAGCTTAGTGCATTGCCATTGTTATATCTTTAGGAACCCTATAACAGGTGTGGGATCTTAAAAGCTCTCTGTTTTAGCCATTTCTCCCTTGTACCATATCCCGCTCCCCACAAGCCTCCTCATTTCCCATTCAAGGAACCGCGGTGAGCCTTTGTGCTCCAAATGCCCAGCAGTCACCATTGCGTCTCCATTCCCCAACAAAGAGAAACCTTRTCTTTTGATGGACACATACAGCACATTCTCTGTGACATTTAAATCTCCCTTTGTAGCCAACTCAGATATTTTTGCTGTTAAAATAAGACCGTACAGCTGGGTGATTTCATTACTGCAAATGTTATTACAATGAAAGCCTGTTTAAGACATAATGTCACTGAAGGGAAAATATGATCTAGCAGCAAGTGTGGTCTGGTAGAAGGTGCTGGGATTCATCACAGACTGAAAGAAAACTCTCAAACATCAGACCTGCTAATGGAACAGCTTTTTCCTTCATCAAATCAAACCAGCCACTTCCTCAAAGCCCTAAGGCTAGGAGTTACAAAGAAGATTGAAAGGAATTAGGCACCCAACTCTTGCTGACTTTGTATTTGAGCTCCTGAATTGCTCTTGCTGCTTTGGAAATTATAGCTGTGCTGCTGAGGTGCTTAGTACCATAGTTGCAGTGAATAGAAATGTATTGTGTTAATAGTAGCTACAGGCCTTAAAAAGGCAATGCTGTTGCCTGTCCATGTTCATAATGATTAGTTCTTGGTCCAAAAAACACTGAAGAGGAGAAATAATCACAGACAGGTCCTGGCCTCTCTGAAGTCGGTACAAATCTCCTAGTGATCTGGCCCCAGTTTCTACCCTGATTGCAGATGTAACTCCTTTTTTTTTCCCCAAAGCAGATTTTCCTAAGCATTTTGGATTTGCAAGAGTGAAGTTTATGAGCTTCTGGAGGCAGAGGTGTCACACAGATCAGCAGCCCTCAGCTGTGGGAGCGTGCAGCTTTGCTCRTGTGGCTTTGAGCAGCACTGTGCAGAGGTGGTAGTTAGTTGAAGAGCAGACCTGTGCAGATGGACCTACACTGTGTTCCCAAGCCTCTGCCTTTGAGGTACTGATTTCTAGTGTTGATTAGCTCTGTTTTGAGGATCACTTTGCTATGCAAGATGGATGTGCCCTTCATTTTAAGATTAGCCTTTAAAATGTGCCAGTAGCTCAGATTGCCTGCTAATGGGCATCATGAACGTCTTAGCTCTGCTCCTTTCCAGAGTAGGTGTGGAAAGTTCTCTTCCATTTGGCATCTTTCTGAGTGTTTAAACTCAAAGTGTATCAGGTCAACAGCAAACCTCCCACCGGCTTCAAGCAGCTTTGGACTGTGCCCCAGCCTGCTCTGCTAACAAGATGTGACAAGCTGAAGTGAACGGTTAGACAGAAAGCATCAGGATTTCACAGCATATTTTGCCAGCAACTTGTTTTTTCAGCTGTTTTTTTCTTTTTTTTTTTCCCTCTTAGCATTCTAGCAACTGAAATCTATCCTAGGCTTCTACTGACATTATCAAGACAGTGGATGACAGGCAAAACGTGTCCACAAGCAATTCAGACTCTCCCYGCTAAGTAATCATAAACACTGCAAGTTTGCAACAAAGCAAGCAGCTGTCTTTCTGCCTGGACAAGGGCTGCTTCCTCACAAATTGAGGCTCTGTGGGTTTTACAGCTGTTGGACAATRACTCTGCCTGTTCTCTCCTTCTCTTCTCTCTCTTTTTTCCTCTTTCTTTCTTTTAATGGAAAATATCTCAGCATTACCAGGACTCAAGCRGCCCCCTCTAGCAGTGAATCAATACAGCCAAGTGACTAGGCTTTAACTTCTCTTCTGGCTGTCGCTCCCGGAATTGGCACAGAGGGGTTGTGTTACTCGCACATCCTCCTTTCCAAGGGTTTATTACCTTCGATCACATTTCTTACAGGGAAGCACATTTTTTATTTGGGGGGTGAGGGGAAGGATTTAATAGCACCAACCTGCAGTCCCAGAGGTGCTGAGAATGGAGAGGCTGGGGAGTGTGGGTTGGATTTGGGAGAGCTCCTGGAAAGGTAGTAACCTTGAGTTTTGCAATTTCCTTCCAGACAGCTAGAGCATGTATGGAGCCCCAGAAGAAACCCTTATCCCTGACCTAAATACAGGCAAGAGGAGAGTGAAGATTACTCTTTATTACTTCTTTGCTTTGATAGAGTTGATCCTGCCTTGGACTGACTTGCTACATGAGCTCTTAAAGGCCTTTGCAGATCTCTTTTCTATGATACTTTCTGAGGCAGCCTGCAACAGATGCCCCCTCTGTAAAGCTTTCTTCAAGCTGCGGTTAGAGAAGTGCCTGCAACACAGTCTGAGTGGTGGATTTACCTCCCCTCAGCTGGTAATTACTGCCCCCTCAGCTGAGCGTGCAATTGCTCCTGGGCTGTTTCAGTGCCATGTAAATCATGCTTTCTCAAATCCCTTTTAGTATGCTGCCATAATGCTGCTCTTTGACCCTGCACTACCCMCTTCGACAAGGCCACCCTGACTCTTAACTTAGAGCAAGCTTAATTTTACCTTGTTATGCTACAGCTCTCTGTGCCCTCTGCACTCCCTCCTTCTGTCACCCCCCTCTTCAGTGGGTCTATCAAGTGGTACATGTTGGATGAAATACATAAATTCTTTCTGTTTATGACTGAGTATAATAAAGTCTGGTGACTGTGCCTTCCAGGTGGCTTTTGGACATGCAGCATTTAGGGCATGAAGTGATTGATCTCTGATCTTTAAAACAGGGCTGTGAAAACCATAGTGAATTTGCATGCATGTGGAGTATAAAGCTAGGAAACAGCAGCTCTGATACTCTCTAGCCCCTGCCCTTTATTTCCTTGTGTTGAGTTTTCCATGTTTGACAATGCAGAGTAGTGATTTATGTATAACCAGAGCAGCCTCCAGTGGTTGGATCTGTGAACTCTTCCAAGCTGCCCTTTTATCTTCAGCTCACTTGTGGGTTTTGCAGACCCCTAATCCTGATTTCTGCCTGCTCCGAGCTCACTTTAGGAGAAGGGAGGAGAGCTGGGAGCAACGTGTTCCCTGGTTATTCTGCTGGGAGCAGATTCCATCGCTAATTGAGCTGAAAACAGCTGCTCCATCCTCGCTGCCGCGGGCCTGCTGTGCACAGCAGTTCTTGACAATAGCTGAGATGCAGGGATGCCAGAGCCGCCTCTGCCAGCATCCCGCCCCTCTTGTAACAGCAGCACACCCTCCGCAGCAGGGACTTCTGCCAGTCGGGGTGCAGCAAATCTGTGTCGGCACTATCATTAAAAACAATCCAGCCCTACATGGTGCTCTACAGCAGTGCCCATGACCAGGGGGAACCTGGGCCCTACCTCTCCTGTGGCTATGCTCCCACATAATCTTTATCTGCTAAGGACCAGGTGGCCCTGCTCAGTTACTGGGCTCAGGCATCACAGAGCGACAAAGCTCCGTGGAAAGTGAGGTTGCTGGGTGTCTTCGTGGCCAGTCCTGGCAGCTGGATGCTTCCCAGAGAGAGCAGCTTTGAGAGTCACTGCTRGCAGGAGAGAGGGAAAGAACTAAGATGTGACTTGGGGAGAGGAGGAAGAAAAGGGCCTTCTGATGTTTCTTTCGTGTTTGTCTTTTAAATTCTCTCTCCCTGCCTTGATGATTAGTTCTCAGAATGATTCTTGCTTCTCAGAGCCCTCCGGGGCAAAACACATGAGAGACAGAATTTTCACCCTGGAGTGATAAAGGGAGCTGGGGAAACTGAGCAAGACATATGGGAAAGTCACAGCAAACCCCTAATGGTATTTGTGCCCCCACCGAGCCTGCAGCCCAGTTCCACTGCTCTGAGCTGCTCCTTGCCTTTAAGGACAGGAGCTTCAGAAGCAATGCACCAAGCTGATAAATCCTACCAGGGAGCAAGGGAGTGAATCAGTCTCTGCTACAGCAATGATGTTTATGGAAAACAGGGAGAGGAGGTGAGGCAGAGAGGTCTGTTTTGTCTGAGAAACTTCCCTTATAAAAACAGATTGCTAACACTTTTCCTTGATGCAGCTGTCCAGGCATTTCAAAGTGCCTGAGATTTCATTATCTAAGAAGCAGTCACTGGCTTTGCTGGGAACTTCAGGCTGTTTTACAAAGCATTTTGATTATTATTATTATTGGTATAAAAACATATGAACCACTAATTCTCTGTTTAAATGACCAGCAAGTTCCCTGCAAGCAACACTCTGCCAAACCATTTATCCACCTGATTTTTCCATGTAGATTTTTTTGGATTCAGTTTTAACCTTTTTTGATGGGGGTTGGAGGCACTTCTGTTTAGAAGTACATTGCAGGCTACTGAGAGCATGCTTCCTTGGTGCAGAAAGGGAGAGGGCCGCTGCTTGCCCACACTGAAGGTGTCTCACAGAGCTGTGAAAATGCAAACTTACCTTTACATCATTTGCCAGGAGCTGGAGGAGTGCTGCCAGGCAGAAGTGAAAAGTTCAACCTTTCTGCAGGTAAGTGGAATCAAAACCCTTATTCAGGACAAAGGACAGGCTTTTCCCAAGCTGGCAGCATCACACAGCAGAAGTACGGTTAGTTCAGTGAGCAAGGTCAGCTTGCTCTCCCAAGGCCTCCTGGTATATCTCTCCCTCACTGTCGTCTGTGCACCCCAGGAGCCTGGGCATGGAGGAGCTGGAACAAACTGCGGAGGGGAAAATAAATCAGGTCTCTGGGTGCCAATTCTCACACTTTGAATGGGAGCCAAAGGGTGGGATCAGTGACTGCTCCTTGCCGCCTGGGAGCAGAGGCAGCTGGCTGCAGGGTAGGATTTCTTGAGGGCAGAAGCTTTTAGAGCCCATGCTAGGAGGTGAAAGGTGGCTCCTGGCCAGGCAGCTGGGCTGTATCTGTTAGCTCTGTCTATCTGTGCCTGGAGGTGGTGTGTGTCCAAAGCCAGTTGAACCCATATATGCTCTTAGCCTCTACCACAGCTGCTCTGACAACATTGTCCTATCATTTAGCTATGCACCAAAGTGGGGGGCGGGGGGGGAAAAAACAAGGTCTGTGACCTACTGAAAGGYGTGAGCTGCTTTGAGGTTGCGCTCCTGGGACCTGTGCTGTCAGTGGCACGTGTTGAAAATGCCCGGCTAAACCTCATTGCATATATGTACTCTGGTGCAGATGGGAGAGGATGGGTGTCTGGTAATGGTGAGTTCGTCCTTGAAGCTTCTGGGGTTGCATCCAGGGCTGGTCACAGGTTCAGCTAAAAACAAAACAGGCAAATTTCACAATTTTTAGTCAAAGAGGAGTGAGGGAGGGAATGCCGTAAATGTCATTTTGGATCTTCTTAGAATATGTTGTTTGGCCTGGAACAGCATTTTTTTGATTCTTCCTCAGTTATTTTTCCCACTGAACATTCCTTTCTAATTTGAGYCAAACTTTTAAATTGAAAGACAGCACTTCAAAGGGAAAAGGAAAAATTTCTGCCTGGAAAATATTTAACTGAAATATTTCAGCATTTCTGAAATGAGTGGTGTCATTTAGAATATGTCAAAACAAAAAGCTTCAATCTTTTGAGTGTTTCCTCTTTTTTTCTTTTTTTTTCCAGGTAAAAGTATTCCCTTAGACATGAATTTGTGAATAGTTTTAAGTCCCCCCAGCTCCTCACAAAGGCTTATTAGCAAATGAAGAAAATATCACCAAGCCCTGGCTCTGCCAAACAGACCCTAGCAAGGGGGCTGGACAAGGTCAACTATAAAAAAAGAAATGAAGGAGCATCCTCTGGAGACAGCTGCAGACTTGCAATATAGGTAATCATGTCATAAGTACCACTTTATTGGCTTTTTCTTCTCTCTTTCTCTGTGTGCCTGTGGCTTTTGGTTTGCTGGGGGAGGAGAAGTGAGAGCAAAGCCAGCAGGAGAATTTTGATGTTATTGTGGCTGTTGTTTATTTGTCTGCGTAGTAATGTGAATGTATATGCATGTCTGTGCATGCCTGTATGTGATCTCTGTATTTGTGTCCATCTCCCTCTTTCCCCCTGTATCCATCCATGCACGGCATGATATAAACAAACCTGCCTCTGGACATGTCATGGCTTAAAATAGATGTTCATACATCAGCCTTTCCACGGCGGCAGCAGCAGCAGCAGGAAGACATGGCCGACTGGATCTGACTACAACACTCAGTTTGAGCCGAGAAATCACAGCCCTCACAAAGGTAGAGTAACGGGTGGGCGTCTCCTTCCTCCTGCGTGTCTGTCTGTCTGTCTCTGCAGAATGTGTGGGGTTGAGCAGCCTGCGCTTGTTCAGCAGTGCTTCTTCAGAGCTCGCTCTGTGTGTCTAGGCAGGCTCCGGCTGTTTCTCTCTTCCCTCCCTCCGAGCATGGCACGACTGGCAGGGGCTCAAGAGGCAGCCGGCAGTGTGYGTGGGAGAGTGGGGTGCAAGCCCCWGGGCTCGGCCGCCCAGCGGGGGGTGCAGCTGATGCCTCCGAGGGGTTTAAGTGCCAGGAGTGCTTTGGGACCTCTTCTGAGGTCCTGGGCATGGGGTGGTTTCTCTTCCCTTGCAGAGCTTTCTGGGCGCTGGCGTGGCGGGGTGTTGTGGGGTGGAATGCTGGAGGGCAGCTTCATGCCTGAGATTTCTAGAGCTGCATCCCAGAATAGGTGTGGTTTGCTATTGTACTAGCCGGCCGTAGCAATAAGAGGGTTTGCTATTAGGCTAGTTATAGCCTCACACCGATGATTCGGTGTTTTTCAGACCCCTCTGCTATTTGCTTCCTAAAGTTGCCCAGGGCATTGTGGAGCTGGTGGCATTTGGCTCGGCTGCAGCCAAGGTCACACAAGGTTTAAGGGCCTGCTCCATTTGCAGGGCCCTGTCACTCTGTCACGCTGAATGTCTTTTCCAGGTGCAGTTTGCCAAGTCTTAATTCCCAGCATTAAAGAATCCAAAATTCATCAGGGCAGGGGCGATGTGTCAGGGTCAGACCTGACCGGTGCCCCATGCTGGGGAAGCGTGTGTTAAGCTGAGTGCCAGCTGCGAGCAGTCCTGGCAGCGCAGCCCGCTCCTGTGCTGCACCCCGGTGCGCCAAAGGCAGGGTCGGAGCTGGCCCATCTGCAACAGGGAGCAGGGAGAGAGGCATCTGTGGGCCTCTGGACTCCCTCTGAGTTCCTCCATGCCCTTGCAATGTTTTCCTCCTTTGTGCACTGCCAAGAAGGTGGCTAGAGGCTTCTTCTTTCTGTACTGTTGGCTGCTGGCCGGTGCCTTAGGCAAAATGTCAAAGCAGACAGACCAGCGCTCTGATCCAGCCTGGCCAGTCCAAGGTCATTGCATTGCCTTCTCCCGAGCCCCAAAGACAAGCGGCTGGTGCTGAGCTGCTGCTGAGGAGAGGATTGCGATGGGATGCCCCTTGGACAGGTTCCCAGCCCCTCCAAGGCAGCTCAGGGCAGCAGTGTGGTGGCTGGAGAGGGAGAGTTATATTCTCATCTGGGGGGGCTTCAGTCAGTGCCAGTTAGAGGGGCAGCAGCAAGCAAGCAAAAAAGGCGGCTGTGACTAACGTTTGCCTGCAGGGCTGAGTTACTGCTCTGC
Source organism: Apteryx rowi (assembly GCF_003343035.1). Lineage (NCBI taxonomy): Eukaryota > Metazoa > Chordata > Aves > Apterygiformes > Apterygidae > Apteryx > Apteryx rowi. The sequence continues at coordinate 15,642 of NW_020448497.1, read as the reverse complement.
ATGGGTAAGACCGTCCAGGGAGGTTTCCTGCAGATGGGTAACAAGTATCAGGATGATCTAAAGGTTTGAGAGCAGAACTGCATCCTAAAGGATCTGCTCTGCAAAAGGAGCTTTCTCATCCCCTGAAATTAACTCTTCCCACCCCAACCCAGTCCTAGATGTTTAAATGCAGCAGGAGGACTGCTGTACTTGGGGGGTTAATCCAGCTGCTCCCTCCCTGCAGACTTTTCTGCCTGGTCTGTGGGAGGCTGGGTCCTGGCCAGGCTCCTCAGGGTGCCGCGTGGAATCCTCCACCTGTTTGGGGTTTTTCCTCTCCTCCCCAATCCTGGTGTCTTGCCCAGAGCCCTGGCTGCCTTTCATCGCTTCTGATCGCAGGTTGGCAGCATCAGCTCTTGAGCTGGCATTGTCATGCTGGCAGGCAGAGCCCCCGAGCCAGCTCAGAAGGAAGGTGGTCCTGTATAAAGCATCTCTTGCCAATATGGCCTCAACCCAAAGACATGAGGCTGCAACAGTACCTCAGCCCACGGAGACTCAGCAATCTGGCTGCCTCTCCAGATTGACTCACCAGCCCTGGCATCATAAACTTCTTCCTGTTGCTTCTTGGAAGGGAGTATAGGTGATACTCTTTTTTGCACTGGGAATGATTGGGTAGCTGGCTTTACATGGCCACCTCATCAAGAAGATCAGACTTGGCTGCTTTGGGCCAGTATTTCTACACAGGGGATGGAATGAGAGGTCCCCAGTTCTTCTAATGGGATCTCCACTGTTTCCGTGACAGGACCGTGGGTGGCAGCAGCAGCAGAAGCGACCTCCAGGCCACTCTCCGGCCTTCGCGAACCCACAGGTATGCCTTGTGGGTCTCGGCAGCTCCAATGGCTTTCCTGTCCAGGTTCTCCAGGAATGGCACCAGGTCACCGAGCCGGGGCTCACGGGAAGAGCGCAACAACCACCCCATCCTCAGCGTCTTCGAGCTTGAAAGGTTGCTGTACACAGGAAAGACTGCCTGTAATCATGCTGATGAGGTCTGGCCAGGACTCTACCTGGGAGATCAGTATGTGTCATATGGGCCTGAACTTGGGCGTTCAGGGATGTGTGAAATTGGGAAATCTGGGAGAGGAAGGATGGGAAGTGTGAGGGGGAGAAAAGGATGTGAGGCAAGGCAGGACATGATGGATTTGATATGGAGAGGAGGAGGAGGATGGACAGTAGCACTGCTGTAGGGAGCATTTGGAGTGCTCTTTGGTAGGGTGGGTGGCTGTTCTGCAGCCAACCCCAGGAGACAGGGACCATGAGACTGACTTAAAATTCAAGAATCTGTGGCATTTTTCCTTTGCCCCCGTGGTTTCTCAGCCATAAATGTGTGCCTAGGACAGCCCTTGAACTGTCCTTGGAAACATTTCTTTAATGAAAGCTAAGTTTCTTGGGTGATAACCGGCTTTGTCTCTGAATTTGAGACAGATGTTAGGCCTGTGGTTAAAGCAGTGCCATCACTGTGCAGTGTGAGGGGTCTCTGATACACCATCAGTTAAACCAGGAACCTTTTTGCTAAACTTATGCATCTGTTCTTCACCTTCTGCACTTTCCTCCTTCCTTGCAGAGATATAGCAGCTAACCGGCGCGAGCTGGCTCACCTGCGGATCACCCACATCCTCAACGCCTCGCACAGCAAATGGAGAGGAGGTGCTGAGTACTACGAGGGCACGGGCATCCGCTACCTGGGCATTGAGGCCCATGACTCGCCTTCCTTTGACATGAGCCCCTACTTCTATCCTGCAGCTGACTTCATCCACCAGGCGCTGAATGAAGGTTGGTGGCAGAGACGACTAGGAGAGAAGTGGGGAGCAGGGGGGGAAGAAACTCACCTGGGCAGGTGGGAAGCTGGTTTGAAATCCTTGTTGTTAAACATACAAGGGAAAAAAAGGATTTCTAGCCTGGGTGGTGTTTCCTGCATAGGATCGCCTCTTCCAAAGAGGAATTAGGCTAGGTCAGGGCGCTGGCCTCCCAGGTTGCAGTCCCAGCCAGTGTCCTTGGCTGTGACTGGTCCTGTTTAGGTTGTTTTGAAAGACGATGATGCACAGATACCCCTTGCCGAGGGACCTCAGTGCATCACAGAGTCATAGTCTCACCAAGGCCCAATGTCTAACCCAGGAGGGCAGCACACCTGAGCCACAGCTCCAGGATGTACCATGGCAAATAGTTAGATTCTGAATAGGTTTTTTTCTGAAATTGGGACATTTGGCCTGCTGTGACACAGCCACTCTGTTTCCCTCCACCCCCCAGGAAGAATCCTTGTGCACTGTGCTGTTGGGGTGAGCAGGTCGGCCACCTTGGTCCTCGCCTACCTCATGATCCGCCACCACATGCCCCTGGTAGAAGCCATAAAGACGGTCAAGGACCACCGCGGTATCATCCCCAATCGGGGTTTCTTGCGCCAACTGGTCGCCCTGGACAACGCCCTGAGGCTGAAGAGGAGCATGTGAAGGAGGACGCGAAGGGCTGCGCAGTGCGGGCGTTGCGTGTGCAGTGTGCACCTGACCCCGGTGCCTGCTGAGTGGCAGAGATAGGGCTTTCCTTATGGTGCAGATGCTTGGCAGCTAATGGGTTATATGCAAGTGGCCCCCCGACCCCCCAGCTAAGGGGTACCCCAGATACGCGAGCTATTCCCAGTGGTAAAGCATAAGCCCTCGACCTGCAATCTTGCCACCTAGGTAGGCCTAATATATAGCCTCCTTCCCAGCCTGCTCACTCAAAGATGTATCCGGAGGGATCCCTTAGACCCACATTTCAGGTTATTCTCTATCCCTGCTGGCTCTGGGAAGCCTTCAAGGGTTGGTTCTCTCACCTGGCGGACGCATTCACCAGGCCAGTCCCATCCCTCTCTCCCAGGAGATCCAAGCTCTGTGTTCCTTGTTTTCCATTCATTTTTTGGTCTGTGTGTGGCAATGTGACTCAGGCCTGGCGTGTGGGCTGTGTTAAACAGGCCTTTTGTCATAGTGTTTGGATGTCCTCCGTGCCTAGTGTTAACATGTAAGAATAAAGACACTGCTAAGGAAAAAGTCTGGCCATTTCTCCTCTGTTTTGGGACATAATCCGTGTTGGGCTTCTTCATAGGAGTTTGAGGGAGAGCATCACTCTGGATGCTCTGGGCTGAGATAGGCCCAAATCCTCCCGAATGCTGGGTCCAGAGGTTCAGGTCAGAGGCTGAACTTTTTTTTACTGAGACCCCACTGGTAGCTGGTGCCTGTGCTGAGCCRCCCCAGTCTGGTTTTCTCCAGTGGTGGGGACAGAAAGGGGAGCTCTGAGTAGAGCCTGTCTGGCAGTGCACCAGCTCTGCCTGTGCTTCGCAGGGTTGTTAAGATTTCTCACTACTTTGGGAGGTTGTGAGCAGAGAGGACAGGACTGATGAAGGCGAGAGGTGGCTTTTGTGTGCTCAAGTATGGATTCCTTATTAAAGCTCTCAGCCCCAAATTCCAGTAGGAAGCAGGGGAGAGAAGAGCGAGAAGTGAACTTCTCCTTGGATACAGATCAGCACTGGACCAAAGCAGAGAGAGATGTTCATATGAGGGAAAAGCATCCTTCAATCCAGCACGGGGATCCAAGCTTATGAGGCCATGGGAGGCCAGCACGGGCCCAGGACCAGCATCTCCTGCTTCTTGGCAATGCTGCTGGGAGAGATGCCAGCCCTGCTCCACTTGGCTGCATATGCTGCCTGCCCTCCTGGCAGCCTGGGGTAGGTGGCTCCAGCCCAGCTGCTCTCACATCTGCCTGGGCTGGCAGCAGGGTCGGGGGGCTTYGCCTTCCTCCCGGGATGCCAGTGAGGGCAGGGTGGCCCCAGCCTGTCCTGCTGGGCCAGGCCCTGCATGGCTCCATCTGGAGAGGCAAAACCCGGGTGGGGGGCCCTCCCTGATGAAGACGCCCCTGCAGTGGAGGCCCTGAAGCCCCCAGCTCGGCAGGGAAGGAAAAGCGCAGCACCCCAGGCTGCAGTGCCCGCGTGTGGGGTAGCGGGTGCACAGGGGTGCTCAGCCTGCTGCCAGGGTTTCCATCCATCACAAGATGGCGATGTTGATCTCCCAAAAGCAAGCAGACGCTAGCTATCCACTGAGGCTAGCCGAAAGACTAGCTCCCCACAGGCCTGTGAAAAGCAGCTTCCCTGCTTGCGGGGGGCAGGACAGGCGAGCTGGGCCCTGGGGAGAGCAGGCACCAGGGTCGGGAGCCAGCGGCGAAGGTGGTGGCCGGGCCCCCTGGGCTGTCCCTGCATGCTGCCAGCACTCATTGCCGCCCGCCCTTATTATCGCTCCGTTCTTCCTCCACTTCTGGAGAACGTGCGAAGCGCGACTTGGCTGCCGGCTGCATCTCGTGCCCAGATCTCATAAACATGTAGTGATGAGCCTGATGGCCACAGGGAGTGAGCTGCTGGTCTCAGGGTGCAGCCTGCCTGCATGGGGCTCCCCCACGTACCCAGCCTGCGTCTGGGGGTGCCATGGGGCCTGTCTGGCTGCCGGGGAGACGTGGGGAGAAGCACCCCCTTGCTTTTGTCAGCACAGAGCGTGTTTATGTGATGTTGGTCGAGGGTGAAGGATTGAATCTACTTGTACTTCACGGGGGTTTTGAGGAGTAAATAGCGCGCTCTGAGGCCTGTGCTAGAGCACCCCATCCCTGCCAGCGGGTGCCTCCAAGTGGTGCTGCTCCCGGGAATGCCTTTCTTTGCTCTCCCGATTGCACTCAAGCTCAACTCTTTAGTTTGCCACAGCCCTGAGAACCTGCTAACATGTTGCCCAACTCCTGTTTTAGGGACTCTGCTCATACAGGACCCTGATGTGCCCCAGGGTGTTTGGGGCATGGCGCCAGCCCAGCAAGGCACCAGCAGAGAGAACAACAGATCTGACTGCTGGCGCCAGAGCCGAGGTTACCTGGATGGAGGGCTGCAGCCTCAGAGGCAAGGAGGGGCCGGCGTTGGGCAATGCGTAGGGGTTGGTTGCACTCTGCTGCGGCACTGGGTGTTGCTAGGGCTGTGGGAGACTCCAGAAGCTTCAAGGGGTGTGCGYGCAGCTTGGCAAGGTCCCAGGGTTGTTGTAAAATGCCTCCTGTCTGGTTTTGCAATTCTGCTTTGTGCTCCTTGCCACTACGCGCAGCTCCCTTTGTGCAGCCTGCTGCTGATCAGGCCCCGAACTCCGAGTGCTGCCATTGTGCAGTAAAGCTGGGATCAGGGAGGCTCGGAGCACAAGGGGAGATTGCATTTGTTTGAGGATCAGCAAACTAATCCAGAGCGGGAAATCACTGACAGAGCTTGGGGTGTGCTGTACCCCCCGTGTGCTTGCAGTGGTTGGATGCCTGTGTCGAGGGGTCGTTGTGTCGCTTGGGAAAGCACCCGGATTTCCGGAGGGCCGTCTGTCTGCAGAGGCCCAGCCACCAGGGGCACAGACCTGCCCGGGCCCCAGGACTGTTAGTGCAGGACGATGCACAGAGCCCGCAGTGCTGCTGCCCCACGCACGGGGCACATGGGGGAACAGCAAGCAGTTTCACAGCCCCGTGCTGCCAGTCCTGCCGCCCTCGTGGTCCCCAGTCACCTGCAGGAGCCAAAGTTTGGACAGATGCTGATCACATCCAAACCTCCTCCGCATGCCCTGCACAAGGCAGAGCAACCCTGAGGTCAGCACCTTCAGGGAGGCTCTTCCAAAGGGCCGGGTCCATACGCGAGGGCTGCGTGAGTTCCAGCCTGTGGCAGGCGAAGCAGGTAATCAAAACTGGGGAGGCGCGCGGAGCGTTTCTGCGGGGCGATGGAGCCGTCGCGCTGTACGCGGAGCAGAGCTCCTGGCTGCGCGCGGCGGAAAGGTGCATCGCGGGCGCACGGACCGCAGCGATGCGCGTCGCAAGAACGCCCGGCGCAGGAGCGTGCTATTGCAGCAGCACCCAGCGCAGAAGCCGCCCCGGGGCCCCGGCTTTCTCAGCCCTCGTCCCCCCCCCGCAGAGCTCGCGGTGCTCGGCGCTGCGCACGCCGCGGGGAGCTGCGCGCCGGGGCGGCTCCG
>NW_020448497.1:0-9416 GCF_003343035.1 Apteryx rowi | reverse complement strand
GGGGGGCGGGCGGGTTTGGGGCGGGGGGGCCGCTGCTTGCTTCCCTCCCTCCCTGCCTCCCTCCCTCCCGCGGCGGCGGCGGCGAGCGGGGCCGAGCCCCAGCCCCCGACGGGGCTTTGGCCTCCGCGCGGCCCCCGCGGGGCTCGGGGCTCCCCCCCGATCCGCAGGGAGCCGCGGCCGAGCCGGGGATCGCTTTGCTCCGGCAGCGGCGCATCCTGCTCAGCTCCCGGGAGTAAAGCTAGTTCCTAAGTTAACTGGCGGTGCTTTCGCTTCTCACTCTATTTAAAACGAAAAATCCCTCCTTCACGTGTGGCAGAAAGGGGATAAACCTCTTTTAGGAGGACCCCAGGCAAGGCCTTGGCTCCTCTCTTTGGTGTTAGCCGTAAGAAGTTCACATGAACGTGGAACTGAGTTTGCACATGCGAGGGGTTTCTGGTTAAATAAAAAGTGGTTTGTTTTTATGACTAAGTAGTTGGGAAGCTGTGCTGGGAATTCCACCATCAAAGCCATGCCTGAGCAACAAAGGCTGGATTATTTTAATTTATGGAAGAGTTGCAGCCTTTGAAGCTAAATATAATGCAACCAGTGGCTTCCTCTCCTGTAACACACACCTTGTGTGTTGTGCAAGCTGGGGGGTGAGAAGCCATCGGTCCTGCGGGCATTTAGCTGTGGACATGTGGTGAGTGCCTGGATTTCCTTTAAATGGGTACATGTAAATGCACCACAGCAGAAAATGCAAACTTGGCTGTATAAAGGAAACCTCCTAAATAAGGGAGACTTTGCTTTTAGAGGCTCTGAGCAACCACAGCTCTCTCCAGCTTCCCAGGGTGTGGGTTCTGGGAAGCACCGAGAACAGAGCCCACCCTTGTTCGAAGGTCAGAACGTGGGTTTGGGAGACTAGCCATAGGCATCTGACTTGTACATTTTGGCTTTAAGCCCTGACCTTGCAAATCAGTGAAGTCCAGAAAAATTACTTATCCACGAACTGTTGAAGGCTTCTGCAGAATTGGGGCTGTTGGTGTAAATAAATCCAAGACCCAGTAAACAAATCAAGTTTTCAACATAAATAGGTGTATTCAAAATTTCTTAACAGAAGTGAACTCTGTGCTGGTACAGATGGAATTTCAGCTCCTCTTTTGCAGAGATTCAATGCTTCACCCTTTTCCCTCCTGTTGTTCTAGCTGTAGTTTGATGGACTCTAGTCACCAAGCACGAGCCAGGTAACTTTATCTGGAGGGGAACTGGTTATCCCCACTGTAAACTGCTTGGTTTAGGGATGACTTTTGCAGCAAGCCTGTTCTAGCATCACAGCAAAAATTTTACGGATGCTGCTTTCAATTTTTGAATGCAAAGCCCACAGCTTTTGTGTGGGAGTAGAAAGAATGGTTTTATTTAATGACCTGCTGAGTTTTCCATTTGTTTTATTGAACAAGAACTGGGGTGAGGGAGAAGCTCTGCTCAGCAAAAACCCCGTGCCTGCACAGTACGGGGAGAGACGTGGGTCTGCCCTGACTCGACGTAACGTGGGCTCGGCGACTGCAGACTGTTGTGTCCGGAGGGCCGAGCTGCACGGCCTCGCTGGAGGAGCAGGGCCTGCGTTCAGCCAGGCTGGTAGAGGGGGGTTGCGAACGTTAAAGTCGTGCCGTTTGGCCGCCAAACTCCCTGGCTCCCAAGCTCTGCCCATAGACTTATAGCAAAGGCAAGTCCCCTGGACCACCCATCTCTCTGTTGGTTGTTTTGGGGAGGAGAGCAGCCTCGGGGCTCCCGGCGTGTTCCCAGGAGTGTTGCAGCGTCAGCCTGCAACGAGAAGGGGACGCGGTTAAGTGCTGTGGTTTTCCTCTGTAGGAAAGAAAGGACCCGGAGAGGATAATTCCTGCTTGTGCTAATGAGACAGTTTGCTTAAGTAAAAGAAAGCAATATTTCTACGTTGCCTCCAACTTCGTTTAAACCCTCGCAGTGCCAGCGGCTCATCTGCAGGCATCTGTGGTCTGCGACCACGGCGGGGTGGTGCCGGCTGCACCCGTTTGCAGCGGGTGCGTAGCTGGGCGTCTTGCACGGGTCCTCGGGATGTGTCGGTACTCCCCGAGCGTGGGACGCGATGGGACAAGCCTCTATATGCGTTTGAACCCCAGCTGAGTTAAACTAGGCCGGGAGAGCCTTTCCCAGCCAAGGGCCAAGCGAGCGGTTCCTGGTCCGGCTGTGCAAAACCACGCGCCTTGCCGTTTCCCAGGGGCTGGGGGGAGCAGGGCTGTGGGACTGACTTAAAACCTGCCTGGGTGCTTGTACCTTGCCTTGCAGAAAGACTATTCAGGCCAGCTCAGATCTGCCAGGAGCCGTGTGGGTCGGAGGAGGAGGTGCCCTGCGCTGGCAGAAACCCCCAGCTGCACCTCTGCTGGTTGGGCTTGCAAGGGGCGTTTTTGYGGTTCGCGTGAAAAAACATTGTGCCGGCAAAATAAGCCTCCTTTCTGAGTACCCGTCTTGGACTAGGAAGGGCCCAGAAGGTCAGTGCATGTCTGTAGATACTTTCATGGATATCCAGGGAGCTCTCCTTATCTTTTTTGGCTAAATAATGGTTCCAGCATACTGCTCTCAAGACTTCTGGTTTCTGGTGCAAAATTGGCCCTGGGTAGATTGAAGCTGGTGAGGTGGGTTCTTTTGGTTTGGTTTTGGTGCCTAGCAGGCCTATATCTTAGTGTTGGTTAAAAATAAGTTTGATCTATTCCTTTTCAAGCAAAAATAAGAATGTCTTTGTCAGACAAAAGGGTTTGCACTAATCAAAACCATAGCTAAGCTAACTTGCTCACTCTCGATAAACTCTGTGTGGAGGAGGAGGAGGCTGAAGGAGCTGGCCGGACCAGGGAGAAGCTTGTTTTTTGGGCAGGTTGGGGGTCTGGGCGAGCCGGGTCCAAGTACGTGGCTGCATTGCCTCGTTCAGACTCACTGCACTAGGGCTGCTCCTAGCAGGACCTTGTCCTGGCCCTCTGACTCGAAAAGGACACTTTCCCAGCACCGCGCTCACTTTTTGGCACTTCTGACGGGAACTCATGAATTCTTTAGAGCCTATTTAGCAAGAACGAGCCTTGCTAAGCTGGTGAATCTAAAATTAGCCTCGCCAGCTGTGTTGCAGCTGGCAGGAACATGTTAGTCCAGCTCTTCCATGCTTCCTTCGGTACAGGGCTGTAAGTTGTAGCTTCTCTCCTTCCACCCCAATTTTGCCCTACTGCTGGTTTGCCGGCCCATCGCTCCGTACCCGTGCCAGCTCCTCCAACGCAGCTGAGCCCGCTGTTACCAGTATTACGGCTCCTGATGAAGCAGCGATTTGAAATGCTGATGGGTGTCTTCTACACACAGCTGTTGCCACCCGTGGGGAACCTGGGCCTGGAGCACGGAGCAGCCCTCGGCGAGCAGCTTGYGGTGTCGGGAGCGAGTTTGTGCCCCGCGGGACGGGGCTCCGAGGGCAGAGCCCCCGCACAGGGGCTCGGCGGCAGAACGGTTTGGCCACAGTGCGTTGTGCTGGGCGTCCGAACGCTGTTTTGAACGTCTCCTGCAAGCAGGTAGCAGAGAAAAGGTGGTATTAAAYGGTCCCGGTGCAAAGCCTGCCTTCTGGGCACTGCTTTCCGGGGTTATGGCCAGAGCTGGAAAGCAGAACCCCCAAATCCCCAAATCCTCGGCTAGGGGCTTCACGGCCGGGCTGCCCTTCCCCTCCAGCAGCCGCAGGGCCTCAACCTGCCCCTCCTGAGCACGAACCCGTCCTGCGGCAGAGCAGTCGCTGCCTGGGGCCCGAGGGAGGCTGCTCGCCCGGCCGCCGCTCGCCCGGCCCCACGATGGGGTTATAACCTGGTTTGGGGCAGTTTCTCTGGTCCCTGCTCTTGTGGCGCAGAGGCCGACGGCTGGTGCTCTTCAGCAGATTCTTGGAATAGCTCTCAGTCCTCAGATACTCTTAGGAAGCTTCACTGTTTTTATCCAGTCTTCTACACGTTTATGCCCCGTTATTGCTACCACAATCCACAGCTCTTTTTGGCTGGCTTCAAATGAGCCTTCCTGTATCCATCAACAGCTGCTGCACCGCCTGTGTCCCATGTGAGGCCACCGTGGATACCATCATTATCTCATTTACTTGTTCAGTGGGTTTTTTTAACAGTTGATCTAATTTATATTTTTTGTGAGCATTTCTCAATCATTTCCAGCAGGGAAATGGAAAAAAAAAAACCAAAAACCACAACTTTTCCTGCACCTGGTAGTCTTGAGAGCAGGAAGCTGGAAGTGCAGGAGGAATGCAGGGATTTTGGACCCTACAAACAAATACTCCCTTTCCTGGTCTTCTAGCACATTGTAGACACTGTTACTGGACTGGAGATTTTCTCCCTGTCTGCAATGGGGAGGAAACCAGGCAGACGAAACCTCAGGCTTTCGCTGCTTGTGCAGAGTTCGGCCCTGCCACCCATTCGCTTTCTGCCTCTGGTGGTGGAAAGCAAATTTCATCCTCTGATGAGAAGCAGGAGGAGGATTTTAATGGGCTGTAATTAAAACCATAAGTGTTTCTTTAGGAGTTTTTTAATGAGATTCCGCAGAGCAGGAACAGAGGGTGCTGGAGCGGGAAGGGTGGGGGCAGATGCTCTCTGGAGCACAGATGGGGCCTCCCTTCGGAGGCTGATCTCCTTTAAAGTCCCATGTGAGCGAGATCTAACGTGAAATCAAAGCTTCTGGTTCTGTGGGGTCAGCATGATTCTGAGACACAAAAAACYGTGCTTATTGTGCTAGAATTTGACTTTGCAGCAACTCCCAGAAGAGGCAGTTTGCAGTGGGTTTGGTGTTTTCCTTGTGTTTTTCCTCCTTTGCTAGGTGTGAACCCTTCTCATCTTTTCTCGCTGTTCCTGGGTATTTTGTAACACCCTCCTCCATATTCCACCACGGTGTCAGACTCGGAGGGAGAGGCAGCAGCCGAAGTAGCGGCTTGTGTCAGGCGGGTGCTGGGGGCCGCGTCTTTGCTCCAGAGGGGAATTTGCTAGGGGTGCTGCCACGTGCTCCCAGCGCTGGGACGTGCGGACCCATCGCTTCTCCTGGAGCTGAGAAGGACCCGGTCACTTGCTGCTTCTGGCTCCTGCAAGGCAGTGACAAGCTGTTCTTGTTTTTCAAGCTTTTTTTTTTTCCCCCTCTGTCCTTGCATAAATCCCCGTTTGATTTCCATGTATTCCTATGGAGATGAATGCATGGGGCCTCCTTTTCTTCAGGTGCCTGGATTCTGCCCTGGGTACGTTCATGCTGCCGGAGGATGGTTTAGTCATTGCGGTTGGTAACACAGCGGTGGCTGTTGTCAGTGCTGGCGCAGCCTCGCTCTAAGGGGCTGCTGCTCCTGGAGAGATCTTCGATTTACAGGCCACAGGATGATGTCTTGGTTTTATATTTTCTGCCCACTTTGCAGACTCCAGAGGGGACTTAGTAATCAGCCCAGGCGCTCTCCGCTTTCACAGTAAATCTGCAGTCACTCTGGATAGCAATTTGCTAGGCGATGCAGGGGATGGAGCAGGCAGGATTGCTCCCGGGGGCCRCGGCGGCTCCGAGGACGGGGCTCAGGGCACGGAGCGGCTGCTCCCTGTCGGGGCTTCCCGGCACGGCTGCCGTCGGCTGGGGATGCTGCCCTGGGAAACCAGAGCAGGGGGTTTGCAGCCCCTCTGCATGACCCGCAAAGCAGCCTGCGTGTGAGGAGCCGCCTGCAGGGTCTCCAGAGGCTAACGAGAGCCCGCAGAGCACAGTAACGAGCTGCCGTTGTGCAGCCCTGGGTCCTGGGCTCCGAGAGACGCAGCCCGCGCTGGCCCCAGGCTCTGGCACTTTGCAGCCCACGTCCCTCTCTCTGTGCTCCATACAGAGCTCCATACAGAGCACAGTGGGTTATCTTGGATATTTGTATGGCATGATAAAGGGTAAGTCTTAATCTTCTTCCATTCCTCCCCTCTTTTTCCCCTCTTTCATTCTAAATGCTGCTTTTTCTCTCTCTCCCCCCTGCAAAGGGTGCTTCTGCGGTCTGGGGCTGATTTATACCAATAAATCGTGCACGATGCCTCCCATCACTTTCCAGGACCTGCCGCTGAACATCTACATGGTCATTTTTGGCACTGGCATCTTCGTCTTCGTGCTCAGCCTCATCTTCTGCTGCTACTTCATCAGGTGAGCTGGGGCCTGCTGGGGAAGGTGGCTCCATGCCTTGGGGACACGTACGACCTGGGGACATGGCTCTCCAGCCAGCTGGCTGGGATTTGGCTGAAAGAAAACTGAGACTTGTACCGAGGGAGGTGACAGCCCACGGTGCCGGTACTCACAGCCTGGAGAGAAGATGCTGATCCCCCTCCTGGTGCCTTGGGCAGGTTGGTGGTTCAGGTGAGATGTCCTTGCTGGAGGTCCTGGTCCCACTGGTGGCATGGAGGTGCCTTCGGGCTTAGCCAAGGGCTGTCACGGTCCCAGCGGGCTGCACTCAGGGACGCTGGTGGCAGAGTGGCCCCGGGCAGAGCCACGGGCACGCAGGGAGCAGTGAGCACGGCACGAACAGCGGCCAAGGGATCAGAGGCCAATTTTGGCTGCCATTAATAGTCTCTCCAAGGCCTCCTGTAACCTCCACTTAGATCCTGATAGCTATTATTTTTATTAAGCAAATTAGAACCATTTAATCTCCCCCTGTGTTGCTAGGACCTGTTGGCCCCACTTGAGCCATGTGCCTGCTTTCCTTACAGCTTCCGGAGGTGACCCTTGCCGGCCCCAGGCTGGTGCGAGGTGTGACCGTGGGGCACGGCGCTGGGAGCACTCAGCCTGCGGCTCCGAAAAGTTATCTGGCAGGCTTCAGGGGTTGTGTTCCTCCGCACCGTTAAATGTCAGGGGCTGGCTCTGAGCAGCAGCTTCCCTTTTACCTTCGACAAGCTTTTGCCACCTGATCCCTCTTGGAGCAGCCGGATGGTGACCGAGTGGCATCCCCATCCCTGAGTGCTCCCCAGGGTGTCTGCGGTGCCGGACCATTTCGTCCCGCCGCGCTGCCGGGACTGCAGCTGCACCCACACCCGGGGCACCGATAGCACCGATAGCACCGCCTGGGACGCCAGGGCCCCCCCCAGCCCTTGCTGCTGCCTCCTTGTTTTCCCCCCCAAAGTGCTAGGAAGGGTTTGCCAGGAGCATCTGYGCCGCTGCCCCAAGGAGGGGGCTCGGGTGCTCCAGGCGGGATCCCCAGAGCCCCACGCTCCTGCCGGGGCCGGAGCAGGGCAGGAAGCGGCAGGAAGGGGCTCCTGGACGGCCGCATTGTGTGGGCAGGGGCCGGGGCTGTGCTGCGCGCGAGAGGATGTGTCTTTGCATTACCCTCCCTGCGCAGAGAGGGCTATTTTTAAACTCGGAGTCGAGGCAGCAGCTGGCTTTTCCTCTGGGGCCCAAGGAGCTCAGTCCTTTGCTGCGGGAAGCCCCAGCTCCGCCGTTGCCCCGTGCACGTCTGCAAAGGGCTTTTGCTGGCAGCAGGGAGCAAAACAGCTCTGACCCCTGGGACCCTCTGGGGCCAGCAAGAGCTGGTGCTGCACGGCCGCTCCCTGCGCCGTCCCCGTCCCCTGCCGTGGCGCCGGGCCAGCCCTTGGGTTGTGCTGACGTAAACCAGCTGCTGGGCTCGGAGGGGGCCGCGGGGTGGGCTGCGTGCGCATGAGTGGTAGCAAGACACTGGATTTTGGAGGAATACCCTGCATTTGGCCTTGCTCTCCTTCAGAGCCTCCTGCAAAGATGTCCCGCGCCCAGCCATGTCCCGGCCCGTGCCCGGTCCGAGGGAGGGTGGTCACTGGGGAGGAGCCCGCCGGGCTGCTGCAGCAGCTCTGCAAAGCAAAGGGAAAAGCGTCTCCTAGCCAAGAGGCGTTTTTGTGAAACCCCGGCACAGGTACAAGTGGAAGCACGTTGTGCCTCAGCAGCAGAAGCAAAGGCCTGTGGGCAGCGTCCTGCCCCCAGCGTTAGCATCTTGCTGGATTTTCCTGCAGGACGTTTTTTCCCAGCCCCCTCTGCTCGGCTCCAGGCCACAGCGGCTGGGCTGGGAGCTGCCGACCAGCCGGCGAGTGCTGGAAATACGGCGCTTCCTGGACCTCTAATGACTTCCGAAACGAAACAATCGGGGCTGCGGCTGGGAGACCTTATCGCCCGCCGGCCGCCGGTTCCTGCGGGCCCCGCGGCGGCGTGGGGTGCTGCGCGGCACAGGCAGCGCGGCAGGGGCCCGCCGGAGCCGGCACGGGGCTGCGGGGCTGTGACAGCCCCACGCGGGGCGACGGCCGGGGCACTGATACGCATTGGCTCTACAGTATGAATTTTTGGGGCTGGACTGTCCAGAAGCGACTGTCCCCAACTAACCAGCTCCCTGGAGGATGCTCTGAAACTCACTGCGTGCTTTTTCTCTCCCTCACTAGCAAACTTCGGCATCAGGCTCAGAGTGAAAGATTCGGATACAAGGAGGTAAAGTTTACGGTTGGCTCCTAAATGTGTCCCCTGAGATTCAAGGCTGAGCTGGGAGCTTTCGGGCGGGTCGGACAGTGCTGGGGATGGCAGCAGCGGGGTAGGGGGCTGCTCCCCGCAGTGCTGGGGCACGCGGGACCTGCCGGCCTGCCGCTGGGCTTGGGTTGCGGGTCTGGACTTGCGTTAAACGCTCGCTTAATTAAAACAGCTGCCAGGATTGTTCTCTGGCCGCGCTGGGTTTAAATGTGCCGCCTCCTTCTCCCGTGCAGGTGGTGTTGAAAGGCGACGCCAGGAAGCTGAACGTGCATGGGGTGAGTGGGACAGCGGCTTGGGGGCACCCAGGGCCCTGCGCTTGGCAGAGGCTGTGAGCAGGGCCTCGAAGCTGCGTGGCTCGAGGCGTCCGGAGCCGCCGGGGGGTTGGGGCTCATGGGGACGGCTGCCCGGGGGCGACCTCTCTGCCGCTTTGTGGGGTTGGGGCAGTTTGCGAGCAGAATGAGGCCAGGCTGTCGCGCCCGATGGGGAACGTGGCCAGGTTGGGGAGGGAAGCACCCTTCCTGCAGACAGTTTGGGAACTGAGCCAAATTCCCATCTGGAAACACCCTGGAGAGGGGCTCCCTGGGACACGGTGTGGCGGGAAGGCATCGTGCCGGGTCCCGCGTGTCGGCACCGGCCCTCCTCACCGTCCTGGCGTCGCCTCCGCAGCAGACCTGTGCCGTGTGCCTGGAGGATTTCAGAGCGCGAGAGGAGCTGGGCGTGCTGCCGTGCCAGCACGCCTTCCACCGAAAGTGAGTGGGGGCCGGTGGGGGGTTTCCTCGGCGGGGACTGGCACCCTCCTCCCCTTCCTACCTCCGGCTTTCCCGGCTGCAGGTGCCTGGTGAAGTGGCTGGAGGTTCGCTGCGTCTGCCCCATGTGCAACAAGCCCATGGCGGGCGGCGGGACCCTCCTGGACGAGCTGGTGT
>NW_020448496.1:6463-8078 GCF_003343035.1 Apteryx rowi | reverse complement strand
CTCGCTGGCCCTGCCTCCTCCACATGCTCCGCTTCCTCCCTTACTCTCACACTTCCTTCCACAGTCAAAGTCTCCCTTCCTTCTCCGGATCCCAGCACAACGCCCACCCCACACACCCCACTCCTTTCCCCCACCAGAAACGGCAGCGTGGGCAGGGCCATTGCAACTCCTGACCAAGGAGGAAATGGCTGTTCAAGGTCAACATGGAACTGCACCCAGCTACCTGGCAAGATCCCCGGCTGCAGGCGAGCTCTGCAGCCCCACACACTGCCCCACGCTCCCTCACCAGCCTCCCCTGGGGGCAGGGGGATGCCACAGAACTGAGCCAGTGCTCAGTCCTGCTCCCCGACCCTGCACAAGACTCTGTCCTGAAAGCCAGGACACACCACCACACTCTTCCCAGTGGGGAACAGAGAGCACCCCGGGATGCCTCCATCCACCTGCTGTGAGCAAGCTGGACATGCAGGAGCTGGGGGGGCTGCAGGCAGAAAAGGAGAGATTTGCTTTTGGAAGGGAGCTTTCCAGAAAGAGAAGTCACTCACCAGATGTGTCTGAGCTGCACAAGGTTCCGGGGTGCACCCAACTGCTCCAACCTTTGCTCCCTTGGACGCACCCTCCGAGGGTTTGTCCCCAGGAGGCAATGGGGCAGGGTTGGGCTGCTTGTTTTGCACGCAGCCCTGAGACTCCAGCAAGCATAAGGAACTGGTGTCTGGCAGAGGGATCCCTGTGCAGTTCAGTTGCCTTCCACCCCCACCACTGACCCAAAGCCCTCCCTGCAGCACACATGGAAGCAGAGAGCCCGGGGGCATGGGGGGCTGAGCCGGCAGCGAGACAAAGAGCAAAGGATGGGGGCACTCAAAGCCAGGAGCAGGGACGGCAGGGCAGGAGCAGCC
The DNA here is from genome assembly GCF_003343035.1 of Apteryx rowi. Lineage (NCBI taxonomy): Eukaryota > Metazoa > Chordata > Aves > Apterygiformes > Apterygidae > Apteryx > Apteryx rowi. The sequence continues at coordinate 7,185 of NW_020448496.1, read as the reverse complement.
TTTCCAAAACTGCACCACCCAAACCCCTGCTCTTTGCTTCTAAAGAGAGAAAGGAGCTTTTCTACGTGGCCGTCTGGACCGGGAAACTCCAGCGCTGCTGCTAGGAACAAGAGGAGACCGGATTACACCAGTTCTGCTTGGCAGCAGGCGGGCCATGGGCCTGCCTCCACTCACTCACCCACTGCGGGTTTGTAGCCCTTCTCTGCTCTCCCTGCAAAGACGAGGCAGGCAGCAGCCAAAGCCGCTCCCCGGCACCCATCAGCAAGGGCTAAGCCGCAGTTCCCAGCACGGCTCACGTCTCCTCCAGAACAGCCCTGCTCCCACCCCACGGCTCCCCGCGCCTCCCTCGCCCAGCACCTGGCACCCCACACACCCCGCGTCTCACCTTCCTCCCCGCTCCGCACCCACCACCAGCCCAGCGCCCACCGACCGACCGACGGCCCCTTACTTGAGCTCTTCTTCCGGACCACGAAGCCAGCAGCCGCCACGATGACGGTGAGGACAGCAGCCAGCACCGCAGGGATGAGGAGGAGCAGGCTGTTCTTCGGCTCTGGAACCGAGCGGAGCCGTCAGCCGCGCTGGCCAGGAGCCGACCCGTCGCCGGCCGGGCCCCGCCCGCTCCCAGGGCTCAGGACCCCGGCTCTGCGGGCCCCCCGCCCGCTCCAGCCCCGCACTCACCGCAGCGGCCCCTCGGCGCCGCCAAGGCCGCCAGCAGCAGCCCG
>NW_020448496.1:3013-5138 GCF_003343035.1 Apteryx rowi | reverse complement strand
AGTTGCGTTCTGCCCCCCTTTATTGATGGCAAGGTTGAAATAAGGGTGCAGTGGCTCTGAGAAACTGCTGGTGAAAGCGAAGAGGTGGGACCTGTTGGTGAGGTTGTAAGAGACCTCACCTGCCTCATAGTCGAGGAAAATTCCCACCCGCTTGGGTGCTGGGATCACAAGCAGAGTAGCTGAGGGGGAAGGGCCGTGGGAAGACCAGGAGGCAGAGTCCCAGCATGGACACATGCTCCTGCATTCCTGCCCAGCCTTGGGAGGTCCATGCATGTCTCCAGGAGATCCCTGCAGACAGTCCGGGGCCCCCTCTCACAGGTGCATGGAGTCCCAGTGTCACAGCCAGGAGGTTTTGGCCCTGAGGGACGATTAACCAGTGTCCCAGCAGAATTTGAACTTGCAAGAGGAAATGCACTGTGTCCTCAAGATTTGAGCTGCAGTTTGGGCTTGTTCCAACTACACACAGAATCAGTTATGGATGACACTTCAAGAAGCAAAGGAGAAAAAATGGAACACAACCTCAGTCATTGTAAACTGTGACTAAGGTTTTTTGCCATCACTTCTCCCTTCCTGAATTGTGCATGGTCCATGTCTCACCACAAGCAAATCAGCAAGGCACTTGCTAAACTTCCTTCTGGGAAAAAGGCCTCTAAAATCAAAGGCAGGGAAATACTGAAAGAGCAGAGAGTGCTTCTGAAGGGAAGTCTTCTTTGAAGGTCAGCTTGTGCTGGAAATTTGGACCTCACTAGGATGACTTCTAGTCTTGCAAAAGCTTATTTTTAAATGCTGGTTTCCACATATTTACTTTCCTACTCCCGCTGCATTCACTGGTATTATTGGAAGCAAAGTAACACAAAGTATCCAGGCTCGGTTGGATGGTAGGTACAGTGTATCTACTGCAAAGAAACAGTTGATATTTTTCCAAGCATCCCAAAGGAACATGAAATCAAGATATTAAGGCCTTCAAGCCTAGATCAGGCTGCTCAGTTCTGTGTCCCACCAAGATCTAAATATCTCCAAAGATGGAGATCTCCCATGCCTCTGTCCCCAYATTTGACCATCCTCAGGATGAAGGGGGGGGGGTCCTCCCTTATATTTAACCAGAATTTCCCATCTTGCAAATTCTGCCTGTTGCCTTTCACCCTGTTGCTGGGTACCTCCAAAAGCCTGGCTCCGGCTGCTCTACAACACCATTAGGCAGTGGCAGACAGCGATTCAGTCCCCCTTTGCTGTCTCCTCTCCACACTGGACAAAGCCCCACCAGCTCGGTGGCCGCTGCTGGGCTCGCTCCAGCCTGTCCCTTCCTGCCCATTAACCTCTCATGGGCAGGCAGCTCATGTCATGAATATTTGATCATTAGAAAATGAAGTGAGAAAGAGGAGAGAGTGGGCAGAACTGGAGAGTGAGAGAGCAAGGGGCTAGTCTGCTACTTGGCTACTTAAAGAAGTAATACTTGTGCTGATAGCATGGCTACAAGGAGACGTTATCAACATTAAAGAATTAAGTAGAATGTTAAAGGTGATGGAGAACTGTTTGCCCTGTTGCTTGCCCTCGCTAGGGACCTCACAGCACTGGGGGCGACATGTCCCCTGCTGTCTCCACTGTCCCTTCTCTGAGCAGGAGGGACACATACCCAATCCAGGCCAGTGCAGGGAGGCCCATACCCAAACCAAAAGGTGCCAGAGGGTCCATTTCCAGCCCCAAAAGTGCAGGGGAACCTGTACCCAACCCAAAAGGTGCTGGAGGGTCCGTATCCAGTCCGAAACGTACGGGCAGCACCAGAGCCACCCCAGGGGTGCCAGCAGGTGCGAACAGCCCTGGAGCCTGGTGGCAGCAGCACCCAGGGAGAGCAGCTGCCCCCAGCTCCCAACTCTTCACTCCAGTTGCAAAACTCTTCCACAGCAAGGAAAGATTCCAGGACAAAGAAAAGCACCTGGGAGCCCCCACTGCCTCACCTCCATGTTCGTGTGCAAACCTTTATTGACCACAGTTCTGCTGAACACCAGCTTGGCAGGACACAGCGCGAGAGAAACAAGAGCCCAGACACGCTCCCCCCATTCAGCTCCAAGCACATGTCAAGGAAACCCAGGCAGCTGGGGGACTCCGGGCACCTCGTGCCAGCAGA
>NW_020448496.1:0-1318 GCF_003343035.1 Apteryx rowi | reverse complement strand
GCAGGGTCTTCTCCTGCCATGGCTGCTCCCTCAGGAAGCGAGAGAGCTCAGGTGTGGGTGCTSTGCACTAAAATCCCTTCTGTTTTGAGGGCTGGCTAATGTGAAAAGAGTGCGTGCCCCTGCACAAGTGCTCCGTACCAGCCTGCCTCCTCCCAGACCCTCAGCAGCAGCCAGGAAAACCAGCTCAAGGGCTTCCCAGACACTCCTGAGTTCATCCTCACTCGGGACAGAGCTTTGGGGGCTCAGGCTGACAGACTGAGACCTTGCTTGGAAAGCACTGAACTTGGGACAAGTGTCAGGAGAAGCTACCTCTATTCAGGAGGGAACAGATTTTTGCAGGGGATTTACAAGTGGAACCAGGAAAAAGACTCACTCAGCTCCATGGTCTTTGCCTCTGAAAAGCAAAAGAAAATGAAGAGTCATCAGCAGAGGAGCTTCCCATCCCCAAGATACCACCCCAGGAGAAGGCATCGCTGGGGATGGTTCTGAGCCCCTGACAATTTTGCTTCTCTCCCCCATACCCAGGGAACAGGCAATGCACGGGCACGGGCAGAGCAGGCCCTGATCCCAGCCTGCTGCATCCCCAAGCAGCGGACATGAACAACCCTCAGGCTCAACCTGAGCTTTATTTAACCCAAATCCTTTCCCAGGCAATAACCCAAACCAACAAGCGAGTGTCCATCCCAGGCACACAGCTCTAGAAAGCTTTTTGAACTGGATATGAAGGAAGAAGACTCCCTCATCTCTCTGCACTCTTTCTCGGAAAAGCAAAGGAAAAGGAAGAGGCCATGCGCCACAGAGCTTCCCATCCCCAACGGACAACCGCAGTAGAAGGCATCCCTGGGGATGGCTCTGCTCCTCTCATTTTATTTCTCTTCCCCACACTCAGGGAACACATTATGCACAGACACTCCCAGAACATGCCCTGGGACCAGCCTACTGCACCCCTCTGCTCCATGGGCATACACAACACCCCGGCTCAGGCAGACTTTGTTGTAGCCCAAATCATTTCTTCAGACAACACACAAAAAGCATCAAGGCAGTCTCCATCCCAAGGACACAACACTGTGGAAAGGTTTCAGAAGTGGAAATGCAGAAAGACAACTCACCCAGACCTCTGGACAGCTTCTCTACAAAGAAAAGCAGAAGGAAGAGATTAGCAGGGGACCTGCCTTTGACAGCACAAGCAACTCTGGAAGGGGCAGGCCCTGCTCTCTGCGTTCTTCCCCCCTTTCCCTTCCCATATCCAGGCAACGCGCAATGCACAGACACGTGCAGGCCACTAAGCCCTCGCACTCTTCAAGCTCTCAGGCAATAA
>NW_020448495.1:5389-8440 GCF_003343035.1 Apteryx rowi | reverse complement strand
TTGCGTTTCCTTGCTCGCTCGGTCCCGAGGCGCCTGCTTGCCCTCCTTGATCAGGCTGTTAGTGCTCGCAGGCGTTTCTGCCGACCTGGAGACAGGGAGTTGCCCTTTTATTTGAGAAGTCCCTTCCTCTTCATGCCTTGCTTGGGCCTTGCTGTAAAACCCAAGGCTTGCTTTCATGTGACTTGTGGGAGTAAAAGAAAGGGCCTTTCTTCTGTGCGTGTACCCCTAAAGGAAGGAAATGGGGGGCAGAGGGGCTGTGTCCGGTGACGGAGCGGCAACAATTCTGTGTTAAGCCATGTGGCTTCCCAAAGCGGAGCCCCCCCTGCTTAGTGTGGGTCTGACMCTCGAGGCCCAGCCTTCTCCCCAGGTTGCTGCTTGAAGGACTTAATCCGGCTGCACAGAAGCAGGTCTGCTGCCATTTCTGCCTGCGGTGCTCCGGAGGACGGAAGCATCTTCAGTTTTGCCGTGCTGGGAAGGACCTTGCTCTGAGCTGGGTCCCTCGTGCGCTTTCCCTGCCCTGTTCTCCTTTGCYGTTTGTGTTTAGGGCTTTTGTGCGCAGCTGTGTTTGGTGCGGGGGTGAGGTGGGAGCTGGCAGTTGCTGGGTCACTGATGGTTTGCTTGAAGCTCTTTGGAAGAGGGACCCAGTTGAGAAGAGGGGCCCTTTTGGGCTGGGCAAGGCTMTTCTTAGGAGAGGGCCTAAAGTGGCCGATGCCTTCCTGTTCAAAATCTCATTGTCCAAGCAGACGCYCTCAGCCGACCAGCAGTGGATTTTGTCTCCAACCACTGCATGCTTTGTAACTAGGAAAGCCCAAAGGAGGGCCCGGTCCCCTAAAAGGGCTGCCCAGTGGGGGTCTCTCTTCCGTCCCGTTCCCCTCTGTACGAGTTCTTAGCCRGCATCAAGGCAGTGTGACAGCTGTGCAGCGCAGCAGCCAAGGGTGCTAGCTGCAGAGCTGCGCCTGCGCTAGCTGTGGCTGGGTTTGGGGCTGGCGCTGCAGGGGCGCTGGTTTTAGCCTGAGTTGTGGGTGGACGTGGGCAAGGAAAGTGGAGCCTGCTTTGCTCGGGATGGGTCCTAGCTAGAGGCTCGAGTAAAGCTGGTGGTGGTGAGGGTCCAAATCCCGCARCAAGCCTGCTGTGTGTGAAGCGCATCTGCCCCCTGCCCCTTCTTTGGGTCACTTCATCAGTGCTCTTGCAGTATACCTCTGCCATGCGATTTGGGACCTCCAAAGATGCCCCTTAACTGGATTTTCCATGGGGCACGTGCACCACTGCGATCTCCTGGTTTGGCTGCGTGTTTAGTTTCAGAGACGAACTCCCAGCTCTTCCTGCTCCCAATGCAAAAAGCTTGAGAGCAGCTTAGTCCTTGTCAGCTTGTCCTCTTTTGAGGCTGCTTGTCGAGGCCCTGAGACCTGCCCCTGCCTGTGCTTGTAGGTCTGCCTGCCCCGTGTGCCGCTTTGGGAGCCCCCTGAGCGAAGCCAGCGAGCAGGCAGATGGTGTCAAAGCCACGCTGCCTCATCCCTTTAAAGCCAAAAGAGCCCCTCGATGGGGGTGGCATGAGTCCCCGAGCAGGTCCGTGTCTGGGAGCCCCCAGGAGGTTGCTCAGAAAGGCGCCTGCGCCAGCGGCGCTGCGGGCTGCATTGCTGGGTGGCGACAGGCAAAAGGGGCAGGTGATGGGGTCCCTGGGCAGCCCAATTTGGGCAGAAGCTGCAGCCCTCGCTGGCAGCTCGGGCTGCCCCTGTCCCTCCCCAGCGGCTGCTTGTGGCCAGCCCTGCTCCGCCTGCAGTGGCGATTCCCTCGGGACCACATTCCCAGGGAACCCCTGTCACTGGAAAGCAGCTCCATGGCTGTCTGGTCCCAAGCAGCGCCATGCACGGCCTTCCCACATTGGGGTCCCCAGGGAGCCCCGTGCTCGGTGTGCGCATCCTCCTGCGTCTCCCCATGTGTGCGGAGGCTGCGGCAGGGTGGGCCAGGGCCCAGCTTTGCTTTGCCTTTGTGCRGGGCTGAGCCCAGGGACCCCGGGTCTATCAGAAGGGCTCCTGGGGGCTCCAGAAATGCAGCTCCGAAATGTGGAAGAGAAAGGCGATGATGTTGCCTTGCCTCTGGCCCCGGCTTTTCTTCCATGGCATCGGGATGAATTAGTCCTGCTACATTTGAGAAAGGGTTGTGTTGTGGGCTGGCCGGGGAGCTGGAGAGCAGTTTGGCAGCCTGTGTGACCTGGCAGCTTTTGTGCTGCTGCCATGGGGCCCCTGGGTGCCAGCGAGGCTTTCTAGGCGGCCGAATGCCCCGGCGCTGGTGTGAGCAATGGCGCGAGCTGCTGCTGGCTCGCAGGGCCTCTGTGCTGGAGCAATGGCCCCTGTGCGCTAGTGGGAGCGCGCTGGATTTTTCTTCAGGCTCTGGCCCGGGTCTCTCTGCTTCCMRTGTGCCCGGTTTTGTGGCCTGGCTGGGACGGTGTTGTGAAAGGAGTGATGTACTTCACTCGTAAGAGGGAAGCAGCACTACGTTTATTGCAGTAAGACAGCAACTTCACAAAGTTCAATCATAAATAAGAACGATTTAACAAGGTTTGATTGGCAAGGTTCACTCAATTATTTACTGCATGAAGGACAGGGTCAGATGCGCGTGCAACAATGGAGACCCTGCTGTTGAGTCACCAGGTTCGGAAAGGACCCCCTTGCTTTCTAAACTCCTTCGGAGAGGAGCCTAGGTGCAGCTGGATCCAGTCCTAGTCCCAGACTTGGTCAACGGTTTATGTCTAAGGGATTATGTGCGCAATTAATCTGAGATATAACTCAGCAAAGTTTCACAAAGTTCGCAAAAGTTCAGCACGCTATTAATCACTTCCCGAGGATCTGTGGCAGGTAAGGAATCTCAGCCTCGAGGAGTGACCGTGAGAGGTGTCCCTGCTCAAGAGRAGGTTCTGCAGTGCAGCCCGCTGCCGTGCAGGAGAGCTCCATGGGCTCTGGGCTGCCCCCTATTTCTGGGGGGAGATGATTGACTCACAGTCATATTTGCATGCTAGATGGGCCTTAGTTGGCGCATGCTCAACTAGCCCCT
>NW_020448495.1:0-4604 GCF_003343035.1 Apteryx rowi | reverse complement strand
GGGGAGAGGCTGGGGGCGGAGGGGGCAGCAAGATGCCTTCAGCCGCCCAGGCTGGCGGAGGGCAATGGTGGCGGGTTGGCGAGCGCTTGTCAGCGTGATGGCCTGAGGCTTTGGGGCGTCGGAGCGCAAAGGAGGCACCCGGGCCCTGCCGTGGCGCTCGCTGGGCTAAGAGCGAGGGCTTTTGCTTCCTCGGGCCTTGCATTAGGGGAAGGGCGAGAGGCGGGTTGCAAGAGGGGTGAGCGGGGAGAGGGGCTGCCACGAAGGGGAGCTCTGCGCCGACAGTCTGTGGGGCCGTGTGGATGCGCAGRCGGCCCTGGCCAAGGGCAGGGGAGCGTTTGCTTCGTGTCTTGCTTGGCCCTAGTTCCCGCGAACGTCGCTGGAGCTCATCGAGAGCGAGGCCTGGACCGTGGGCCTGAGGTGGGAGCTGAGGTGGCAGCTGGGCAGCTCTCCCCGCCCGTCCTGGGAGAAGGTTTGCTCCCTGTGTGGCGGCGCTGCTGCTCGCGCGCCCCGAGGGCTGTGGCAGCAGAGCCACGGGAGGCTCAGGCCGGAGCGAGGGCTGGCGGCGGCGCTCTGCCCTGCGGGCTGGTTTCCCTGCTGCCTTTCACCAAAAAGGCGCTGCCCTCCATGCTGAGCTGGCGGCGGGGGCGGGCTGGGCGCCGGCTGCTGTTGGGGCTGGCGCCACGGGCGCCTCGGCGGGTCGTGGCCCGGTGGGCTGCGCCGTGGCTTGGCCCTCTGCCGCCAGGTCGGGCTGTCGCTGCAGCCGGGGCTCGGCCTCTTCTCTCGCAGCGGTTCCTGTACAGGGCTCTGGGCAGGGCCCTTGCGGCCTGCGGGTGCCTCAGCCCTGTGCAAGAGCCGGTAGTGAACTATCCGCAAGAGACCAACTAGGTGGAGCTGCCGGAGGCGCAGGTGAGGTTTGCTCTTTGCTTGCCGCTTTGCCGAGCGTGCCCTGCGTGTGCCCAGGGCAGAGGGGCTCTGCGTGCCCTGCCGCAGCCCTTGCTGGTTTTCTGTTGCCTGCTGTTTGCCTGGGGAAAGGTCCTGCGTGGGCGGTGGAGCTGGCCAGGGCTGGGCGTTGGGGCCGCAGCGACTGCCCGTTTCTGGTGCATTGCAGGCACTGACTTGTGTTGCATCTCGCTGTGCTGAGAGCTGCTTCCAGCTGGCGTTGTCCTCGGTCGAGGGGTTCACGGAGACTTTGCAGCAGCAGCAGCAGCAGGAGGTAAAGGGTCCGGGGTGTCGCTGTTTGTTTTCCTTCTGGCCTCTTGTCACTTGTGCCCCAGCGGCAGCCTGGTGGCGGCTGCTGCATTTTGTTTGCGCCCGTGTTAAGAAGCGCCTGAGCGCTGCGCTTGAAAGGGGCCGTGGCGGGGCTGGGGCGCGTGGGGTGTTTTAGGGCGGGAGGGGGTTGGCGCCTGGTGGGTGGGAGCTGCCCAGCCGGGGCAGCTGCAGCGCTCGCTTGCCCGCCGCCGTGTTGGTGAAGCGCCGGCGGCGGGGGCGAGGGAGGCTCTGTCCTCGGCCCGTGCCTGCGTGAGCTCCGCGCCTGTGGGGTGGGTGCCGGCCGCCGGCGCCGAGCTGCCGGGAGCTCGAGCAGCGCCGCGGGGAGGTGCCGGGAGGTGCACGGGGAGCTGAGGCGCCGGTGGGGCGCGGGGCAGCTCCCGCCTGGGGAGCGCGGGGGGCGCCGGGCGCAGCGGGGCCGTGGGGTGGCGTCTTGGTGCTTCTCCGGCGAACGCGCAGCAGAGCGACCCAGCGAGGACTCGGGCTGCGCTCGTGGGCGTCTAGAGCAGGCTGGCGCTGCGCGCCGCCAGGGAGCAGCTGCTCGCCCCCGTTGAGAGCCACGTGGTGGGGAGCGTCCTGCGGCTGTGCCGAGAGGGCTGCCGGGCGGGTGCTGGGGCGCGGGGCAGAGCGGGCCAGGTGCCGCCAACTCCAGCCTCCCCTCGCCCTTCCCGCGCACCCCTTCGCCGTTGCAGCCGTGCCAGCGCTGCTCGCCCTGCTGCCCTGGGCCAGGGTCGGCGGGGTCTTTCCGGGCGGCAGCCGGGCAGCTGCTTCCCTGGCCGTGGGAGGCTCCTTTGCGGGAGGGGAGAGGAGGTTTGCTGGCTGGGGCGCAGGTGCCGAGCTGGGGTGCGCTGGGGTGCTGGAGGGCGCAGCGTGCTGCCGGCGCTGTGCTTGGAGGCAGATTGCCCCCAGCTGCGCTGCTCTTTCCGCCCTTGGCCAAGCTCCAAGCGTGTTTTTGTCCCCTGGCCTGAGGACGCAGAGCTGAAGCTCTCCGTGGTGCAGAGCATCGCTGAGCTCAGCCTGGCCGTCTGGGCTGTGGCCACCTGCCCCGGGTTTGAGCTAGGCTGCGAGTGGGAGCTGCTGCAGACTGTGCTGGTGAGCGCCCGGAGCCAGGGCCACTGCGCAGGGGAGCTTTGGGCTGTGCCTGGGGCGGGTTTGCGCAGGGGCGCGCTGGTGTCATGGGGCCGTGCGCGAGCTCCCGAGCGCCCTGAGCTGCGTCCCCAGCTGGCGGGGCGCTTGGGTGCTGGTGCTCAGGGCCGTGGCGGGCGAGCGCGGTGCGTCCGGGCGCCAGGGAGGTGCCGCCTCGTCCTGCGGGGCCTTGGTGGGAGCCGTGGGGGTGGTGGTGCCGGTGGGACCTGGCAGCAGAGCGCGTGGCTGGGTCGGGCGGGAGGGCTCTCCCGCAGCCCTGCGCGCTGCCCGCTTTGTGCCTGTGTCCCTGTGACTTGCAGGAGGTGATTGAGGAGGAGCCCTCGGAGTCCCCGGAGTCCCCGGTGAGCCCCCAGGCCGTGGTGGCCGTGGAGCAGTTGAGGTAGGGTCTGTGCGGGGCTGTGGGAGTCGCTGCGTGTCCCAGCGCAGCTGGCTGGTGTGGCTGGGGCTGTGGGCGCTGGATTTGGGCTGTGGATGGGGACAACGGCAGTGGTCCTTTGAGTCGCTCTGGAGAGCGCTAGTAAGGCCTCTTTGTGGTTTCTGTCCCTTTTTTCTGCTGGCAGCAAGCTGCGGCCCATGTGAGTAGGGAGGAAAAGCGCAGCCTCCTGGCTCAGTGCTGCGAGGGCGTCGTGTGCCTTCGTCGCCCGGAGCAGAGGGAAGAGGAAGGGGAGGTGGCAGCGGCTGCTGTGCGCACGCGGGTACCTGCCGGCCCTTCTCAGCCGCCCCTCGGTGGGGGCACAGCTCCGGGCGCCCTGCGCTCTGGCAGCCGCTGGCTTCGTTGGCGTCTCCGCGGGGTGCCTGGCCTCAGTCGCCCTTTCTGGTGTCAGGGTGTGCAGGCGCCGTCCCTGTGAGCGCTGCGCCAGCTCCTGAGAGCCCTTCTGCAGGCAGAGGTGGCCCCTGCCTGCTTTGAGGACACGGTGCAGGCGAGCGTCCGTGGGGCGGCAGGGAAAGCGTCGCTGCTGCCCGAGCGGGGCGGCCGGAGCCGTGGGGATGCTGCCCGCAGGGCTGCTCCGAGGAGAGGAGCTTCCCTGTAAGCAGGTGCAACACCCCACCCAAATTGGCAGCGAGTGAAAGGGTGCCAGTTTGAGGCGCCCTCGCCCTAGTTTTGCAGCCAAGCTTTTCSCATGGGCAGCAGCTTCCTTGCAGGCAGCTTGCAGTGTCGTGCGGAGCTGCCTGGACGCACCGCAGCTTCTGCGCAGGCGCAGCCGTGAGCGAGGGGCGCTGCCCACGTGCAGGGTGCCGCGGCGAGAGCCCCGAGCGGGGAGGTGCCCGTGGGGAAGGGCTCCTGGGCCGGGGCTGGGGGGCCTGGAGAGCCCGGGGCCGTGGAGGCGGCAGGGCCGGGAAGGGAGGGAGCTGGCAAGGGGCGCCGGGCGGGAAGAGGCCCGTGGTGAGGCAGGGGCGCCCGTGGCCGGGTGCTGCGGCGCTGGCTCGCCTCGGTGCAGGCGTGCGAGCGGGAGGGGGCCCTGCGGGCGGGTGTGCGTCCAGCTGCTGGGTGCTCATGAAGAGGCCTGCGAGCGCAGGGTGAGCAGGGCGCCCGCGTTGCCCGGCCGCCTCCGCGCCGGCTGTGGCCCCATCAGGGAGCTGCGCCCGGGCGAGCACTGGGTTTGGGGTGTCCCGGGCTGCGGGGCAGCCCCTCGTTCGCCCCTGCCCGGCTGCGGCTCGGGGTGGGGGGGTGCATCCGGGAGAGGGCGAGCGGCTGCGGGGGCTGCTGGCGACCTTTTCAGCTGCCTGGGCTGGGACTGGGCACGAGAGGGGCCCCGAGGACCCCGGGGGGAGCAGAGGGGCTGAGGGGCAAGTGGGGGCTGCGGGGGGCCAGGGGCACCGGGAGCCTCGGGGAGGCAGCCGGGGGGCTGAGTTTTGGGGCCGGCGGTGGGGCCGCAGGCTCTGGCTTCAAGCCCCAGAGCAGGGGCCCAAGGCCTGTGTTTCTGAGCTCAGCAGCAGGGCTGAAGCCCTGGGTTTGGGGTCACCCCCAGAGGCTTCGGGGGCTGCTTGGGGGTTGGGGACAGAGGCTCAGGCCTGCGTTTAGGGGCCAGAAGCGGAGGCTGAGGGGGCTGGTTTGTGGCTCAAAAGGGAGACGCAGCCTTGCGCTTTTGTGCTCAGAAACGAAGAGCGAGTGCTGCCTTTTGGGGTCCAGAACAGCGGCTTTGTCGGTCTCTGTTTTCAGCCCCCCCAAACAGCTCAGTCCTGGGTTTCTG
>NW_020448494.1:12329-13510 GCF_003343035.1 Apteryx rowi | reverse complement strand
CCTCACAAAGGGAGAGGTCCTCCAAGGTGGAGTCACCTAAGGGTAAAGTGCTAAACCCAGGTATCCGTGGGCAAAGGAGGACTCTGCCATCCCAGCAGAGGCAGTGGGGACCCATCTGTCATGGGGAAGGGAGACTGGAGAGCGATTCATGTTGTCAATGTGATACCAGGGGCAAGATGTAGAGGCGCACCTGGACTCAGCTATTACCCTTGGAAATGCTCCCTAGTCCCTCCAAGCACCTGCCACATCCACAGTCCCTGGAGAGATTAGAGGCCATGATCCCCATTTGGTTGGGTCTGCTTCCCACCCTGACCAGCAGGGCCAGTGCAGAGTGACCCCATGGCCCTGTGGCCCCACAGCCCGCTCACTCTGCAGAGCAGCACCATCAGCTCGGGGCCCTGTGGCAGAACAGGGGAGAGGGAATGTGGGAATGGCCAGCGAGATCAGAGGAGGGATTGGGAGAGATGAGAAGGAAGTGGAACTGGGCTTGAAATTGCCGACCTTTAATGCAAGGCAATGTTCAGAGTGTGGGTACAGTAAAGCGAGCTCCCAGTGCAGAGCCAGAAGTCCTTGCTCTGCTGGCCCTCCACATGGCGTGGAAGTGCCTGAAGAAGGATTAACGCGCCCCACCCTCCCAGCTCCTTGTGCCATCATCCCTCCTGACGGGTGGCACCAAAAAGAAGGCTGGGAGCCCTCGTGGGAGCTTGTGTTGAAGGAAGCAGCACCCAGGAGCCATATGAGTTTGCTGCTGTCCCTCAGGCCCTGTCCCCAGCACATCTCCTTCAGACAAAATGTTTGTATTCAGACACCATGTGTGCTGGTCCATACCCCAGATGTCACCCCCAGACAAGGCTCCAGGCCCAGCTGCAGGACTGGGCATCCAACTGTGAGTCCTGACAGGATGAGCCCTCTCCTGGGTCCACTGCAGGGCTGGCAGCGAGCATGCAGAGGAGGTCCTGGGGCCATCTACTGGGACCATAGACCATCCTCCTCCCATGGGGGGCCCCTCATACAGGGTCTGTCAGAACAAAGATCCAGCCCAGCTTGTTGCATTAACAGAGAGGAGAAACTGCCCCAGGAATCTCCTCCTAGACCCAGCCCCTCTTACCAGCCATTTCCAGCACTGGCCATTCCCCATGGTGTTGGTGAGGGCTGATCTTGGAATGTGACCAGCTCCGTCT
>NW_020448494.1:7650-9150 GCF_003343035.1 Apteryx rowi | reverse complement strand
ACAGGCCATGTGCTTCAGGCCCCCAATCCCATCATGGCAGACCTCCTCTGGACCCTCTCCAGTTGCTCCCCATTCCTCCAGCACTGGGCAGCCCACACTGGGACACACTGTTGCAGACATGTGGCCACAGCAGTGCTGAGTGGAGGGGGATAAGAACTGCCCTTGCCTGGGTGGCCACGCTCTTCCTAATGCAGTCCTGTATGCAGCTGGCCTCCTTTGTGGTGAGCACGCACCACTGGCTCATACGGCATTCCTTGAAACATCCAGGGCCTTCTCCTCGGGGTCACTCCTCTGATGGTCAGGTCTCTGCCTGTCCTGATGCACGTGTTGTTCTGCCCTGCTGAGGAGCCTTTCAAAGAGGAAAGGATGCAGGGTATACCCCGTCCATACCCCACCTTTCTCTGGCTTCCTGGTCAAGCATGACCCATTCAGGAAACCCCTCTGAGTTTGATCATTCAGCCATCTTTTTGCCCATCCGGATGTCTACTGGACATCCACTACTCTCTTCTCCACAAGTGCAGGCCTTTTACCACAGAAGGCAATCAGGTGGGTCAGGAACGATTTACCCAATTGTATCATTGTCCTGCACTAGGCATTGCGCTCCTCTGTAATGGTGCAAGGAGGTTCCCACTAAGAGAGCGAAGCCTGCAGTGTCCAAGGCCAGGGAGAAACAGAGCTGGGCCGAGCAAAAATGCCAAGAGAGGCGTTGGCTGCCTGAGCTGACTCTGCAGCACTGTTGGACCTGCAAAAGACTTCTTGAACCAATCTCCGGAAAGGACAAGGCGACACAGAAGTCCCTGGGCAGCCTGTGATCTAGGCACGCTGAGGTCATCATTAGCCTAGACCCTGTTCATATCATCTGGCGGGATGAGAACAGGTTCGGGAGGAGAAGAGTGAGAAGGGTTTGAGAGTGCAGAGACTAGAGCAGAGATGTTGCTGTGATGTGCCTCCTCCCATTTATGCAGCACACATGAATGTAGACAGGATGGACTTTTCCTAAAGGCAGTGTTGGGATTCATTTGATTGGACACATGTAGGAAAGCCAAGATGCCCTGGGGCACTTACCCAGCAACCACTCCAAAGGGGCATGGTTTTCCTAGAGGTCCCATGCTGTATCTGTTAGAGACATGTGGTTGTGCTGGACACCCCAGGCATCTGAAATGGCCCTGGCAGCCTATTTCTATGTCACTGAATCAAGTGTCTGCGCTGAACTACAACAGCTGTTTTTAACATTGGGATCTGCTTGTGTCTCAGCTTCCTAGTGAGGGGCTCTAGTTGTAGTAGGCATCTGGGGTCATTTGAGATGGCCAAGGAAATTCCCCACTTGGCCCCCAAGTGATGCTCCAAAAGGATGTGGGTCTCACAGTCGCTCCATCAGAGCAAGCAGACACTGGCACATGCCTGGGACCACCTCTGTCTCTTCAACTGTCCCCAGGTGTTTGTGTGTGAGCAACTGACTCCCATCCTCCATCTCCAGTGATTGGAATGGGAGCTTAGACA
>NW_020448494.1:0-1039 GCF_003343035.1 Apteryx rowi | reverse complement strand
CAGCTGGGCCCCTGCTCCTGAGTGGGGCCAGGCTCCTGGGATGGAGGGAGATCATGGCAACCAGGCAGCACTGCCCAGAGACATCTGTGTGCAGGAGCAGCTCCTCTGCAAAGAGCAGCAGGGCTCTGGGCACTGCCTGCTGCTGCTGCCATGAGATGAGAGAAGCCAGAGAGAAGTGAAAGGCAGTGTGGAGTGGGAGGAGAGAGGAGAGCTCATTGTGGGAGAAATCTTCACAGCCTTTTGCACGGTATGTCTCTGGCTACAGGGCAATACTACTGTGGTTCCTGGAGGCATCTTCTGAACCCAGTCCATGCCATGACTCTTTTTTTAAAGATTGCTCTCCCAGGATGGGGAGATGCTTCACAGCAGGGATTCCCTGCCACAGCGTCACAGGGACAGGGCATCCTGCTCCTTTCTTCCAGGGATGGCTGCAGGGGTGTGAAGCCAAGAAGTGCACACCCAGGTCTGCATGGACTGTACTTCAGATCAGTGTCTCTGCACCCCAGGGTGTTGTGTGCCCAGGGCAGTGACTCTGCTGCCTGCAAGAATCAGCACTCAGCCTGTCTGGAGAACTCCCCATGGTGCTGCGGGGAGAAGCTCTAGGTGGGAGGAGAGACCCCCGTCAGGGCAGGTACTTTCTCCCATTGAGAGGCTGCTGTGTGGGTCAGGGCTGGGGAACATACCCGGAGGTGAGTTTTCAACAGGAATGCCAAGGCAGGGGATACCTGAAACAGAAGGAGCTTTCATGTGCCTGTGCTTTCAGTTCTTTTCTGTTTGGGTGGAGTGAAATGGGATTGGATCTGTCAGGTTTAGACAGGGGACGGAGGCTCCAAAACAGTGACACTGAGAGAGGATCAGTTCTGGGAGGGACACAGCAAATGCCTTTATCCACCCCTCAGCCTAAGGACAGAGCCAGCATCAGCTTTCCAGCCTCACCAAGGTTTCTCTCACTTGCTCTTTAGCACCTGCAGACACCGGGGTGCCCCTGGGCAGCCTCCTGCACCTGGGAGGTTTCTGCAGGGCAGAGCTGAGCACCCAG
>NW_020448493.1:5574-8195 GCF_003343035.1 Apteryx rowi | reverse complement strand
CACGCCCCCTCCGAGCCGGGCCACGCCCCCAAACCAACAACCCCCCCCCACACACACAGAGCCTTTGGGCTATGTCTGGTAGAGTAGGGGGTGGGGCCAGGCTGGGACACGCCCCCATCTGCCAGGCCACGCCCCATGCGTGGCTACGCCCCCTCTTACAAGCCACGCCCCCCTCAGACACAGGCCTCCCCCCACCATACACACACAGAGCCCTTGGGCTGCGCCTGGTAGCTGAGGGAGGTGGAGCCAGGTTAAGCCACGCCCACCAGAATCAAGACACGCCCCCCTGCCAGGCCACGCCCCTGGGTCTGGTCACACCTCCCCCGCCAGGCTACGCCCCCCCAAACCACCCCATCCACACACTCAGTCCCAGGTTATGCCTGCCAGCTGGGGGGTGGGGGGGTGGAGCCAGGCTAGGCCACGCCCCTCCAGTGAAAACCACGCCCCCACAGGGCAAGCCATGCCTCCTGCCACGCCCCTGCTCAGGCAGGCCACGCCCCCCTCAGGCAGGCCACACCTCCTCTTTAAGGGCTGCCCCCCCCCCTTACACAGCCTATGGGCATGGCTGCCAGCTGGGGGTGGGGCTAGGCTGGGCCACACCCCTTTCTCATGAAGGCCACGCCCCCAAGGGACCCCCTCGCGCAGTCCCAGTCCCATGGCAGCCCCAGGGATGTCCCATGGGTCCCCCAGCCCCATGGTGGCCCTGGGGACCCCCAGCCCCACAGCGGCCCCAGGGATGTCCCCTGGGTCCCCCAGCCCCACGGCGGCCCCCGGACTCACCCCCGGCTTGAAGGAGGGCAGCCCCAGCCCCACGCCGATGGTGGCCTTGTTGGGGTTCACCACGGAGTTGTAGTGGATGTTGCGGTGGTAGCTCACCCGGATCGGCTCGTCCTCGTTGTGCTGGATCCCGTGGAAGGTGTTGATGGGCTCTGCGGGACCCCCACGTCAGCACCCCGGGGACCCCACGGCACCCCAGGGACCCCACCACCACCCCGAGGACCCTGGTGTCCACATCCCCTTCCTCCGTCACCCCAAGAACCTTGGCGTCCGCGTCTTGTTTCTCCATCACCCCACGGACCCCGGTGGCCACATCTCCTTTCTTCATCACCCCATGGACACCAGTGGCCACGTTTTGTTTCTCCATCACCCCACAGACCCTGGTGTCCACATCGCCTTTCTCCATCACCCCATGGACCCCAGTGGCCACGTCCCCTTCCTCCATCACCCCATGGACCCCAGTGGCCACGTCCCCTTCCTCCATCACCCCATGGACCTCGGTGTCCACATCTCCTTTCTCCATCACCCCATGGACCCTAGGGTCTACATCTTATTCTTCCATCACACCAAGAACCCTGGTGTCCACATCTCCTTTCTCCATCACCCCACAGACCCCGGTGTCCACATCTTCTTTGTCCATCACCCTGTGGACCCCAGCATCCATGCCTTGTTCTTCCATCACCCCACAGACCCCGGTGGCCACGTCCCCTTCCTCCATCACCCCACGGACCCCAGTGTCCACATCTCCTTTCTCCATCACCCCGTGGACCCTCGTGTCCACGCCTTGTTCTTCCATCACCCCATGGACCCCGGTGGCCACATCTCCTTTCTCCATCACCCCATGGACCTTAGGGTCCACGCCTTGTTCCTCCATCGCCCCACGGACCCCGGTGTCCGCATCTCCTTTCTCCATCACCCCGTGGACCCTAGGGTCCACGCCTTGTTCCTCCATCGCCCCACGGACCCCGGTGTCCGCATCTCCTTCCTCCGTCACCCCACGGACCCCGGTGTCCGCATCTCCTTTCTCCATCACCCCGTGGACCCTAGCATCCATGCCTTGTTCTTCCATCACCCCACGGACCCTGGTGGCCACGTCCCTTTCCTCCATCACCCCACAGACCCTAGTGTCCACGCCTTGTTCTTCCCTCACCCCATGGACCCCAGTGTCCACATCTTTCTCCATCACCCCACAGACCCCGGTGTCCACATCTTGTTCTTCCATCACCCCACGGACCCCGGTGGCCACATCCCCTTCCTCCATCACCCCACGGACCCTCGTGTCCACGTCTTGTTCTTCCATCACCCCATGGACCCTGATATCCGTAGCTCTTTTCTCCATCACCCTGTGGACCCTCATGTCCACATCTTATTCTTCCATCACCCCACGGACCCTTGTGTCCACGTCTCGTTCTTCCATCACCCCACAGACCCCGGTGTCCACATTTTCTTTCTCCATCACCCCATGGATCCTAGGGTCTACATCTTGTTCTTCCATCACCCCACGGACCCCAGTGGCCACGTCCCCTTCCTCTGTCACCCCACAGACTCCAGTGTCCACATCTCCTTTCTCCATCACCCTATGGACCCTAGTGTCCACATCTTGTTCCTCCATCGCCCCACGGACCCTAAGGTCCACATCTTGTTCTTCCATCACCCCAAGGACCCCAGTGGCCATGTCCCCTTCCTCCCTCACCCCACAGACCCCGGTGGCCATGTCCCCTTTCTCCATCACCCCACAGACCCCGGTGGCCACGTCCCCTTCCTCCCTCACCCCACGGACCCTAGCGTCCACGCCTTGTTCTTCCATCACCCCACAGACCCCGGTGGCCACGTCCCCTTCCTCC
>NW_020448493.1:1950-4699 GCF_003343035.1 Apteryx rowi | reverse complement strand
GGACCCCGGTGGCCGTGTCCCCGTCGCCCCGGGGGGCCCCGCCGCCCGTGTCACCCACCGGTGCCGTACTGGTAGACCTCCACGGGGCGGTTGTACATCTCGGCCATGGCCTGCATCTCGATGTGGTTGCCGTGGCAGGTGCTCTTGCGCTTGCGGTTGATGTAGGTGGTGAAATCCTCCGTCACGTAGTTGGAGAAGTAGTCGGCGTTCTTCATCTGCGCGGGCCACCGGCGCTGGGCCTCGCCACCGCGGGCGCCGGCGCCGCCGGGGACGTTGGGGACACCGGGGTGGGGGGTGGCGGGGTACGACCGGGGAACCGTGGGGCAGCCCCTGGGGACGCCGGGGTGGCAGGGGACAACCGGGGACGCCGAGGAATCGCGCAGTGGCCCTGGGGACACCAGACGGCCCCGGGGTGGCAAGGGACAACTGGGGACGCCCAGGGGACAGCAGGTGACACAACCTGGCAGGGAAAGCCAGGTGACACAGGGGGACCTCAGGGCAGCCATGGGATGGCCAAGGACACCAGGGAACCCCAGGAGATGTGGTGGGACCCCAAAGGGACACGCTGGGATCCCAGAGGGACACAAGACTTGCAGGGGACACCAGGGAACCCCAGGAGATGTGGTGGGACCCCAAGGGGGACGTGGTGGGACCCCGGGGGGACACAACCTGGCAGGGGACATTGGGGGGACCTCAGGGCAGCCACGGGGTGGCAGGGGACAGCAGGGAACCCCAGGGGGACGCCGGGGGCCCGTTGGGGACCGCGGCCACTCACCAGGTAGTCCATGCAGTGCTTGCGCACCACCTCGTGCATGTCCTGGTCGCCGTACACCTGGTCGGCTGCGGGCAGGGGGGGGACGAGGCGATGGCGAGGGGGGCAGCGCCTGCGCCCRGACGCCTGGGCCCCACGCCCAGACGCCCAGGTCCCTCGCCCGGGGACACGGGACAACACGGGGCGATGTGGGATGGACACGGGGAGATGTGGGATGGACACGGGGAGACGTGGGGCGACATGGGACAGACACGGGGAGACGGGGGACGGACACGGGGCAACACGGGGCAACGTGGGATGCACACGAGGAGACGTGGGACAACACGGGGCGACATGGGATGGACATGGGGCGATGTGGGATGGACACGGGGAGACGTGGGGCGATGTGGGACAACATGGGGTGACGTGGGATGGACAGAGGGCGACGTGGGATGGACATGGGGCAATGTGGGATGGACACGGGGAGACGTGGGATGGACACAGGACGACGTGGGGAGATGTGGGACGGACGCGGGGAGACGTGGGGTGACGTGGGATGGACGCGGGGAGACGGGGGACAGACACGGGGCAATACGGGGTGATGGGGGACGGACACGGGAAGACGTGGGACGGACACGGGAAGACGTGGGGCAACATGGGATGGACACAGGACGACGTGGGATGGACACGGGGCGACACGGGGCGACGTGGGATGGACACAGGGAGACGTGGGGCAACATGGGATGGACACAGGACGACGTGGGATGGACACAGGACGACGTGGGATGGACACAGGACGACGTGGGGCGATGTGGGATGGACGGGGTGACGTGGGACAGACACGGGAAGATGTGGGGCGATGTGGGATAGACATGGGGCGACACGGGATGGACACAGGGCAACACGGGGCAACGTGGGATGGACATGGGGCGATATGGGATGGACGTGGGGTGACACGGGGCAATGTGGGATGGACACGGGGAGACACGGGATGGACACGGGGAGACATGGGGCAACGTGGGATGGACGTGGGGTGACACGGGGCAACTTGGGATGGACACGGGGAGACGTGGGATGGACACGGGGAGACGTGGGATGGACACGGGGAGACGTGGGGCAACGTGGGATGGACGCAGGATGACGTGGGGCGACGGGGGACAGACACGGGGCGACGGGGGACAGACACGGGGCGACCCAGGGCAACACGGGATGGACGCGGGGCGACCCAGGATGACGTGGGATGGACACGGGGCGACGTGGGATGGATGCGGGACAACATGGGGCGACATGGGATGGACGTGGGGCGACACAGGATGGACACGGGATGGACACGGGGCGACGTGGGACGGACACGGGGGGCGAGGCGGGAAGGAGGCGGGAAGGAGAGGGCTCACCCACGGCCCGGAAGAGGCAGGCGCCGTCCTCCTTCATGCGCTTGATGATGAAGCCTTTCTTCTCCCGCAGCGCCTTCTCGAACCGGTGCTCCTGCTGGAGACACAGCCGGGCTCAGCCGGGCCCCGGAGTCCGGGGGGGGAGAGGGGGGGCCCAGGAGTCCGGGAGAGGGGAGAGGGGGCCCCGCGCTCCTTCCCGGCCCCGGGAGCTTGGGTGACACCAGGACACGCGTGGCAGGGACGAGCTCTTGCGCGACACGAGGACACACGCGTGACACGAGGACGTGCCCCTACGTGACATGGACACGTGTGGCACAAGGACACGTGTGACACGAGGACAAGCCCCTGCGTGACATGAGGACACGTGTGTGACACGAGGACACGCGTGACAGTGACAAGCTCCTGCATGACGTTAGGACACACGCGACACAAGCCCCCACGTGACACGAGGACACGGGTGACAGCGCCAACCCTCCCCACGACACGAGCACACGTGTGACAGGGACAAGTCCCTGTGTGACACGAGGACACGCGTGACATGAGGGCACACGTGATAGCGCCAACCCCCCCTGCAACACGAAGACACGTGTGACACAAGGACAAGCCC
>NW_020448493.1:0-969 GCF_003343035.1 Apteryx rowi | reverse complement strand
TGACACAAGGAAACATGTGACACCAGGACAAGCCCCTGTGTGACACGAGGACATGTGTGACACAAGGACCAGCCCCTGCATGACATGAGAACATGTGCGACACCATGACACACGTAACAAAGACAAACCCATGTGTGACACGAGGACACGCGTGACACGAGGCCAAATCCCGGTGTGACATGAGAAAACACATGACACCAGGACCAGCCCCTGCGTGACATGAGGACATGCGTGACACCAGGACACGTGTGACAGGGACGAGCCCAAGTGTGACACGAGGACGTGCGTGACACCAGGACCAGCCCCCGCGTGACACCAGGACACGCATAACATGAGGACACGTGTGACAGGGACGAGCCCAAGTGTGACACGAGGACACGTGTGACACGAGGACGAGTGACAAAAGGACATGCCCCTGCGTGACACCAGGACACATGTGACAAGGACGAGCCCAAGTGTGACACGAGGACATGCGTGACACCAGGACCAGCCCCTGCGTGACACGAGGACACGCATAACATGAGGACACGTGTGACAGGGACAAACCCAAGTGTGACATGAGGACGCACATGACACGAGGACACGCGTGACACAAAGCCAAGTCCCGGTGTGACATGAGAAAACACGTGACACCAGGACCAGCCCCTGCGTGACATGAGGACATGCGTGACACTAGGACACATGTGACAGGGACGAGCCCAAGCGTGACACGAGGGCACGCGTGACACAAAGACACATGTGACACAAGGACAAGCCCTGGTGTGACACGAGAAAACACGTGACRCCAGGACCAGCCCCTGCGTGACACGAGGACATGCGTGACACCAGGACACGTGTGACAGGGACGAGCCCAAGCATGACACGAGGGCATGCGTGACACCAGGACACGTGTGACACAAGGACAAGCCCTGGTGTGACACGAGAAAACACATGACACCAGGACCAGCCCCTGCGTGACACGAGGACATG
>NW_020448492.1:7129-8196 GCF_003343035.1 Apteryx rowi | reverse complement strand
CACAAGGTGGCCAAGGCACTCTGGGCTCACAAGGCCTGTGCAA
This sequence comes from Apteryx rowi, assembly GCF_003343035.1. NCBI lineage: Eukaryota > Metazoa > Chordata > Aves > Apterygiformes > Apterygidae > Apteryx > Apteryx rowi. The sequence goes on along the minus strand of NW_020448492.1, from coordinate 8,153 downwards.
ATGAGCAGCACAAGATCGTGGACAGAGCTGGCTCCTTGGGAGATGCTGCTCTTTTCAGAGGGAAGGATCCTGCTTTCTTTGGGCACAGCAGGCTGCTGCTTTCCACCTCCATCCCCTCAGGAACCTCCACCTAGGGATGGCAGGGATGGGCATTTTCTTTAGTAATACAAAAGATACAGTGTAGAAACAGTWGAGAGTCCWGAAGGCCTCCTGAGCCCAAAGGAACCTCGGGTCCTTTCCTTTACTTACTTGGACAAGGAGCCCCGCGGAAGGGAAAAAGGGGGCAGAGGCTTTGAAATGAGGCCCAAGCAATGAGACAGCCGCACACTGGACGGCTGCTGAAATGACAGCTCTCCTGGCTGTGCAGCCTCTGCAGCAGCAGTCCGGGCTCCGCAGCTGCCTTCACAGAGCACTGAGGGCTGGGTGCCACGGGCAACCTGGCCCTGGACACATCTTCACCCCTCGCAGAGCCAGGGGCCCAAGAGCTGTCAGACTTCCTCAGGTCAAGCTATGGAGGCTTTGCGGCCCTCACACAAAGGCACTCCAGACATGCGGGCATTTATTATAAGGGTCTTGCACTCATCCTGTATGGCACCACAACCTCCTAGGAAAAGGAGGGGGCACAAGAGCATTTGCTGAGCGGGCTGGCAGTAACAGCAGTTGTGGGAGGCAGAATTTGCAGCACAGCAGAGGTACCAGGAGGTGAACCCACACCCCAAGTCACCCACGGAAGCCAGGTGCATTTATGGAAGCCTTTGCATCCATACGTAGCCTCTTCTCATTCACTTGCAGCTGCTTTCACAGAGGGCTCATGATATTGGCAAAGATGTTGACAGGCACAGGGACACACCCTGGCATCCTGCCTCCACCCTCAGGGGCTCCAGGACTGCACTGGGAACCTCCAGGAGTGGAGCAACCTAGAAAGAAAGAAAGAAAGAATCAGAGTGTTAGTGTCAGTTCTGCTGGCCTTACAGAGTCTCAACAGGCAGGGGCAAATGTCTCCCCTCCATGCTGAGCTGTATTG
>NW_020448492.1:3823-5101 GCF_003343035.1 Apteryx rowi | reverse complement strand
CAGCTCAGAGCAGCACCTGGGGGCTGCGGTGGCAGCAGCAGCTCAGGGAAACGCTTCCAAATGGGTCTCCGACCCCCGGCAGGGGCAAAGCTTCCTGCCCCCAAGCCCCAGCAGCCGCCCTGGCCCAGCTGCTCGGGGCAGGCTGCCACGTCTGGCTGCAGGGCAGCTCCCCACTCTGTCCCTGGTCGCTCTGTGCCGTGCTCACGGCCCCACCAGCCCCTGCTGCAGCTCCTGCAGGAAAGCAGCCCCGCTGCCAGCACCGCTGCCCCCGCCCTGGCGGGAGGGCACCCGCCGGCAGCTGAAAGCGCCCGCAGCCCTGCCAGCCCCGCTCACACCTGCTCTCACCCACTCCCTCCCTCCAGCTTGGCTCCCGCTCTGCTTTCACGGCTATTTTTCCACATGCTGAACTCCGATTGGCTGACAGAGCCATCAGTCAAACAGAGACCCGCCCTCCTCCCCTTGCTGGCCAATAGGAGGGCAGCACTGGGGGCGATGCTATGGCAACACTGCGGCCCTGTGTGACCCTGCAGGCAGCCCCCTCCCCCTCATGTGCGGTGGGCCGCTATGTTGTGGGTGGCAGCGCAGGGCAGCACGGGGCGTCACAGGGCCTGGGGGCAGCGCGGCCCCGTGTGGGTGGGCAGTGCGGGGCCCTAGGGCCAGGCTGCTGCCCCACTGGGGCTGGGCTTTGCCGCAGGGGACCCACGGGGTTCCTGGCTGCCCTGCACCTGGGGCTGTGCCAGGTGCGGGGGAGCAGCCCCCCCCGGGGCCTGTGCTGGTGCCGGCCCTGGTGCTGTCGTGGGGGCCCTGGGCATGGCTGGGGYRCCAGAGCCRGYGGGCAGCRTCCTGCTGCCCCCAGTGCAGGGCAGGGCAGAGCCCTGTCACCCCTGGGGCCCCGGCAGCCCCGGGGTTCGGCAGCCCTCGCACTGCACCCAGCAGGGCTGGGCCACGGCCAGGCAGGGGCTGCTCTCTGTGGGGCCGGGCTGGGTCCTGTGGGTCGCTCTGGAGGGCTGAGGAGTCCCGGGAGCATAGGGCAGCCAGGGCAGAGCAGCACTGGGCCTGCTGGTGCTGGGCAGTGGAGGTGTGTGGCCAGGAGGGGGCTGGGGCAGATGGTCCTGCTGGACTCCCCCCAGCATTGCCCCTACGGCTCAGAGGAAAATGTTTGGTGTCAGCAGGGACTTGTGGGGTGGCAATGGCACCCCCACCTGTTTCCAAGCTGCTCTCCCAAACAGACTGTCTTTTGGGTGCAGAGGTCTGACCTCAGTTTGCAGGAGGACAGGG
>NW_020448492.1:0-2452 GCF_003343035.1 Apteryx rowi | reverse complement strand
TGGGTTGCTCTTTTTGTAGAAGTAGGATGTAGGACAGCGTGGGACCAGATGTAGCCTTCCTCCTTGAGGCACCAAAGCAGGCTCTTTGCTTTTAAAAGTCCTCAGCAAGGTTTCTTGGTCTCTGATGCTTGAGATAGAGATGATGCACCAGAAAAGAGCAAACATGCCCTTAACACATGTCATCCAGAGGGCTTTATCTGGGACCCTGGTCCCTGCCATGCTCCAAAGCCATGGGTGAGGCCATGTAGCAAATTTGGGGGCGTTTTCCCATGAATTTTGCCCAGCTTTCCTTTGGGCTCAGCCTGGGGAAAGCCGTTTCTCCTCTCTGGGGCTCAGCTGATCCTTGGACTTCTCAGTATGATCTCGAGGCAGCAGTTCTCCCCTGGGTACAGTCTCTGGCACCCTGGACCCACTCTGGGGCCCTAGCTCTCTTGGGGGCTGTACAGCCCTGGCACCCGGATCACCCCACCACAGGCACCCTGGCTCTCCTGAGGGGGCTGTACAGCCCTGACTCCCTGGATCTCCCACAGTTTTGACCCTGGGCTCCTCAGGACATGCCCACAAACTGCAGTACTGCTGTCCGGGCTGCAATGCAGAGCCTGTAAGGCAGTGCAATGCCTCAGGATCTGCATTTGGGCTCATTCACAAGTTTGTGAGGTGACCAGCTCCCAGTGCTGCAGCTGCTGGAGACTGAGAACGTCCCTACAACCAACCTTCCTGCTCTTCCTTGTCTCTGCACTGTCCTGGGGCAACTCTTGCAGAAGGGAGACTCCATCCCCCTTGAATGCTGTCAGAGATGGGGGCTTTCTGAAACACTGCAAAAGGAAGGGTTTGTTTACTTCTTTGGGTTGCTCATTCGGCCTGTGGCACCCCCTCTGTGACGCTGTGAGCCCCAGCTCTGCACCCTGGTGTCCGCCCTTTCTTTCCCCCGTCTCTTGTGTGTCTACCCAAAGTCTTCTCTACGCACTGGGGGCATGGCTTCCAATGAGAGAAGTGTTGCTGGTGAACTGATTGGATAGCAGCAGAGCGGTGATGGAAAGGTGCTTGTGAGGTCACTTCCAGCTGAGCAGTTGATGGGGCAGCAGCAGGTCCCCGGCTGGGACATATGCTTTGGAGATCACTTCTGCCTGAGCAGCTGATAGGTCAGCATTTGGCTTATGGCTGGGGAAGTTATAGTGAGGTAGCTGCCATCTCAGAGGCTTGTAGGCCAGTGATGGACACATGGCTGTGGTGGTGAGTGCAAGGTCATCTCTTTCTGAGTCCCTGATAGGCCAGCAGCAGGCAGATAGGCGTGGACATTGATTAGGAGGTCTCTTTTGCCAGAGTACCTGATAGGCCGGCAGTAGCAAATGGCTGGGGAAGTTACCTTGAGGAAACTTGTGACTCTGAAGCCCATAGGCCAGCAGCAGGCACATGCTGGGGGTAGGCGCTTGTGAGGTCGCTTTATCTGAGCAGCTGATAGGGCACGAGAAGGCACATGGCTTGGATGTTGGTGCTGAGGTCACTTCTGGGTTTTCTGAGTGTGCCCAGAGGAGGGATTGACGCCTGCAGAGCTCTACAGTGATATAGAAATGCAACAAATAAATCAAGCAGAAGTAGATGATAATATTCCACATTATCTGATACAAATTTTATTGCACTCCGTCATCATGAGTTTGTAGTGCTACATTTCAAATGAGGATGGTGTTCTCTGGTAAATGTAGACATGGAGTTTGACTTTGCACTTCTTATGACCTGCTATGGGTGGCCAGGGAGTCCAGCTCGAGTTTTTATGCTGCTAAATGAATCTAGCACTGGTGTGAGCAGTGGTGTTAGGAATCTCAGATTTCCAGTGTCCGTGTGCTGTAGAAATTCTGCCCCATCCAAACCCAAGGGGCTGTGAGATTTTCCTTCGAGGTCTGAATGGCATCTCTGTGCTGTGATTCCTCGAAGTGGGGACTGAAGGGGACCTGGACTGTACCTGGCTGTTGAGAGGAAGTGCCTGTTGCATGGCCTTGGATGACTAGAAACAAATGGAAGGGGTGGAGTTGGCCTGTGTATGTTTTGGGGCCCTTGAGGATCACCTGSCTGCTGTCATGWGTAGTYRTGTGCCCTGTGTGTTCCTGATGCAGATGCCCATGTTGGCTGGCAACCCTCTGTGAGGCGTGGGGCAGTGGGTGCGGCATGTCACAGTGGTGTGGTGCCCTGTGGTGGGGAAGGGCGGTGGCCCCAGTGTCTTGGTGCTGCACGCAGGAGTAGGTGTCTGGAGAGAGCAGTGCCGTGCGTGGGGAGCACTGCCAGGCTGGGGAGCTGGGGAGTGCTGCGAGCTGAGGAGGTGCCTTGGCTCGCAGGGCCCAGGCTGCCCTGGTGGTGTGAGCCAGGGTTGCTGGCAGCCTGCTGCCTTCTGCCCAATGAGGTTCAGGACTTGCGTTTCCTCAGCTCTTGCCAGGATGTGCAGGCAGGGTGCTGACCA
>NW_020448491.1:6809-8256 GCF_003343035.1 Apteryx rowi | reverse complement strand
AACACCCCCCTTCTTAAAGGGGCAACACCCCCCTTCTTAAAGGGGCAACACCCCCCTTCTTAAAGGGGCAACACCCCCCTTCTTAAAGGGGCAACGGTCTCCTTCATAAAAGGGCCACGCCCCCCCTTAAAGGGGCAACGCCCCCCTTAAAGGGGCAACATCCTCTTTCTTAAAGGGGCAGAGCCCCTAAAGGAAGGGGGGGGGGAAATGGGGTGCCCGGACACCTGGGTCCCTTGGGCACCCCCCTATTTTTACGTCCCCCCCCCTCCAGAAAAACCAACGTGGTTCAGAGATTCATTTCACAGAAATGGGGGGAAGAGGGGGGGCAGGACCCGGACACCTGGGTCCCTGGGGGGAAGCTCCGCCCCCCCCTTTCCCCCCCCCACCCCAAAATGACAGATTTCACGGAAATCGAGGAAAATGAGGTGCCTCGGATGCCTGGGTCCCCCCCTGCGGGGGGAGGGGGTGTTGGGGGACCCCCCCCCCTTCATGCTGGGAGGGACCCAGGCGTCCGGGTCCCTGTAGGTCAGAGCGGGGGTAGTTTTGGGGTGCCCCCGATTTTGGGGGGACGGTGTGTCCCCCCTCCTCTGACGTCACTTCCGGGGTGCCCCTAGGAGGCGGGGGAGGGGCGGCGGGCGACACGGCGGCTCTTCAGGAGGAGGCGGAGCTGGAGGGGGGAGGGGCGGGTCAGGGGGGGACCCCAAAATGTGGGGGGGGGCCCAGGGTGAGGGGGGACATGGAGGATCCCCCCAAAAAAGGGGGTTAGGAGGGAATTTGGGGTGAAGAGGGAGGATTTGGGGTAAAGGAAGGGGATTTGGGGGTGAAGGAGGGGGATTTGGGGGTCCAAGTTGGGGGTTTGAGGTGCAGGAGGAGGATTTGGGGTACAGGAGGGGGATTTTGGGTGCAGCATGGGGAGTCGGGGTGCAGAAGGGCGATTTTGGGGCACAGGAGGGCGATTTTGGATGCAGCATGGGGAGTCGGGGTGCAGAAGGGCGATTTTGGGGTTCAGGAGGGGGATTTTGGGTGCAGCATGGGGATTCTGGATGCAGAAGGGCAATTTTGGGGCACAGGAGGGGGATTTTGGGTGCAGCATGGGGAGTCGGGGTGCAGAAGGGCGATTTTGGGGCACAGAAGGGGGATTTTGGGTGCAGCATGGGGAATCGTGGTGCAGAAAGGCAATTTTGGGGTGCAGCATGGGGAGTCGGGGTGCAGAAGGGCAATTTTGGGGCACAGGAGGGGGATTTTGGGTGCAGCATGGGGAATTGGGGTGCAGAAGGGCAATTTTGGGGCACAGGAGGGGGATTTTGGGGTGCAGCACAGGGAATCGGGGTGCAGAAGGGCAATTTTGGGGCACAGAAGGGGGATTTTGGGTGCAGCACGGGGATTTGGGGTGCAAAAGGACGATTTTGGGGCACAGGAGGGGGATTTGGGGTGCAGCATGGGGAGT
>NW_020448491.1:3537-4774 GCF_003343035.1 Apteryx rowi | reverse complement strand
GGGCCCCCCCAAACCAGGAACCTCCCCAAATGGGGTCTCCCCCCCCCCAAATTTTCCCACCTTCGAAGTTTCTCGCCTCCACGTTCACGGGGACCCCGGACGCCATCACGGCCTGGGAGAGGGAGGGGGGTGAGCGCCCGGACGCCTGGGCCCCTCAGGGCCCCGGATGCCTGGGCCCCTGGGGGCGGGATTTGTGTCCGTGTCCTACCCGGAGGATGCGGGGCAGCCCGTAGGTGGCGGCGAGGTGGAGGATGGTGCGACCCCGGTGGTCGGCGGCATCCGGGTCAGCCCCCAGGGCCAGCAGGTCCCCGACCACCCCGGCGGCAGCTGCCGCCGCTGCCACCAGCAGCGGCGTCTGGAAGGGAGGTGTCAGGATTTTGGGGGGGGGCCTCGTTACCCCCATTAACCCCATTATTATCCCGTTACCGCCCATTACTCCCTTATTCCCTCATTATTACCCTATTAACATCCTGTTACACCCTGTAATACTGTTATTAACTCGTTATTACACTGTCACCACCCCATTACCCCCATTATGCTCGTTCCCTAGTTAATACCCTTGTTATTACCCCATTAACATCCCGTTACACTCTGTAAAACCAATATTAACTTGTTATCACCCTGTTACCCTCCCATTACGCCCCATAACCCCATAATTACCCCGTTATAACCCTGTTACTAGCTTGTTACCCCATAACCTCCTTATTACCCTGTTATTACCCCATTATTACCCTTTTACCATCCCATTACCCCCATTACCCTGTTATTACCATATTATTACCCCGTTGTTACCCTCTTTCCACCCTATTACCGTCTATTACTATGCTATTACAATGTAATTACAATGTAATTACCATGTAATTACCATGCTATTACAATGTTATTGCAATGACATTGCACTGTTATTACCCCGTTATTACGCCATGACGCCCCCCCCCCCTTACCTTCCCGCGATGCTCCCGCAGCTCCAGTTGTCCCAGTGCCTCGAAGGCCTCAGCGGCCGCCCGGGCTGGGGCCCGCAGCCCCCGGGCGCAGAGCACGTGCAGCAGCCTGCAGTGGCCTCGTTAGGGCGGCCTCGTTAGCGCCCCCTCGTCAGCACCCCCTCGTTAGCACCCCCTCGTCAGCACCTTGGCCCATCCGGGCCTGCACTAGGCCTCTGGGTTCCCATTGGTCCGTCCCCTTTCTGGTCCCCCATATGGCCCCGGTCCGTCCCCTTTCTGGTCCCCCTCAACCCCAT
>NW_020448491.1:0-1128 GCF_003343035.1 Apteryx rowi | reverse complement strand
CCTGGGTCCCTCTCGGACGCCTGGGCCCCTCCCGGACACCTGGGCCCCTTCCCGGACTCCTGGGTCCCTCTCGGACGCCTGGGTCCCCCCGGACGCCTGGGTCCCTCTCGGACGCCTGGGTCCCCCCGGACGCCTGGGCCCCCCGCGGGGGAGGTCGGGGCAACGGAGCGCAACGCGGAATCCCCGCCGGCTGCTACGTCACGGGGAAACCCCCCCCCCCGCTCTGCCCCCGCGGAGAACCCCGCCCCCGCGGGGACCCGAGGGGGCGGGGTCTTTGCCGGCCACGCCCCCTCGTGGGATTCCCTCAACCCGCCCCTGCAGGGGACACATGGAGAAACTCCATGCGGAGGGGCCCAGGCGTCCGGGGGGACCCAGGCATCCGGGGGGGCCCAGGCGTCCGAGGAGGGGCCCAGGCGTCCGGGAGGACCCAGGCGTCCGAGGAGGGGCCCAGGCATCCGGGGGGACCCAGGCGTCCGAGGAGGGGCCCAGGTGTCCGGGAGGACCCAGGCGTCCGAGGAGGGGCCCAGGTGTCCGGGAGGACCCAGGCGTCCGAGGAGGGGCCCAGGCGTCCGGGAGGGACCCAGGTGTCCAAACCCCCAGTGCCCCCATCTTAAAGGGCCCACGCGCTCCATCCCTCTTAAAGGGCCAGCACCCCTTAAAGACCGCTCTTAAAGGGGCAGTCCCCCACTTTCACTCTTAAAGAGACGGCATCGCTCCACTTCCTTGGCATCCCTCTTCCCAAAAATCCCGGGGTGCGACCCCCCTCCCTCCATGGCTCTTAAAGCGCCAATGTCCTCTCCAAAGGCCGCTCTTAAAGGGCCAGCGTCCCCCCCAACCCAGCAGGTCTCTTAAAGGGCCAGCGCCCCCCTTTCTTCCTCCCCCCTTAAAGGGCCGGCACGCCGCGTACCTCTCTGGGGGCGCATCCCGCCGGGGCGCGAGGTCCAAATGGGGCTGAGCCGGGTCCAAAGCTCGTTTTAGGGTCAAAGCTCCGCCCCGGAGGGAAACGCCACCAACGTCGCCGCGGCGACGGGTGACACGGCCCAAGGCGGGGCTTAGGCCCGGACGCCTGGGCCCTTCCCCCCCCCCCCCGGGAGACGTCATATGTCACCCAGGGTGTCCCGCCGGTGA
>NW_020448490.1:5809-7709 GCF_003343035.1 Apteryx rowi | reverse complement strand
CTGTGTGTCCTTGGCTAGAATGGGAGTGTGGGGAGCTCCATCAGGTGCCCGGAGAAAGGGTGAGTAGTTTGGAGATGTGCACTTTGAAACTGGACTCGTCTGCTCTCAGCAGGGACTGGTTTCCTTCTAGGGCAACATATGAGTGCGATCACTCTCCAGCTCAAAGAGAGAACTGCAACATTTGGGGGTTTCATGCTTGAAAAGTCTCTTCTAACTTCACCATGTTTTTTCTTCCTTGCACAGTCCCCCATTCCCAGAGATAGCAAAATGTCCAACAGCAGCTCCCTCAATGAGTTCGTCCTCCTGGCATTTGCAGACACATGGGAGCTGCAGCTCTTGCACTTCTCGCTCTTCCTGGGCATCTACCTGGCTGCCCTCCTGGGCAATGGCCTCATCATCACAGCTGTAGCCTGCGACCACCGCCTCCACACCCCCATGTACTTCTTCCTCCTCAACCTCTCCCTCCTCGACCTTGGCAACATCTCCACCACTGTCCCCAAATCCATGGCCAATTCCCTGTGGGATGCCAGGGCCATTTCCTTCTCAGGATGTGCTGCTCAAGTCTTTCTGTTTCTCTTCTTGTTAGGAGGAGAGTATTATCTCCTCACAGTCATGGCCTATGACCGCTATGTTGCCATCTGCAGACCCTTGCATTACGAGACCCTCATGGGCCACAGGGCTTGTGTCAGAATGGCAGCAGCTGCCTGGGGCGGTAGTTTTGTCAATGCTCTCCTGCACACTGCTAACACATTCTCAATACCACTCTGCCAAGGTAAGACAGTGGATCAGTTCTTCTGTGAAGTTCCACAGATCCTCAAGCTCTCCTGCTCAAACTCCTACCTCAGGGAAGTTGGGCTTATTGCATTTAGTGCTTCTGTAATATTTGGGTGTTTCATTTTCATTGTGCTGTCCTACGTGCAGATCTTCACTGCTGTGCTGAGGATCCCCTCTGAGCAGGGCCGAAACAAAGCCTTTTCCACTTGCATCCCTCACCTGGCCGTGGTCTCCCTGTTTGTCAGCACTATCATCTTTGCCTACCTGAACCCCCCCCTCCATCTCCTCCCCAGCTATGGATCTGGTGGTAACTGTTCTGTACGCAGTGGTGCCTCCAACTCTGAACCCTCTCATCTACAGCATGAGGAACAAGGAGCTCAAAGATGCCCTGRGGAAAGTGATTTCATGGACATTTTTCAGCAGTGGTAACATTGCCATTTTTCTCCACAAATGACTCCCATTATGTCCCCTACCAGGACTGAACTTTATTTGTTCACTTTATTTGTATTATTACTTTTATTACTGATGTTATTATTATTTGTCACCATGTTGCTACACAAAGGGTTGGATTCATTCCACCTTCACTGAGACTGCTCTGTCTCACCTGGTGCCCATATAAAGTTGTGTCCAACACTGAGTCAGAGCTGACTCCCTCACAGTATCTCTGTAATAAAGTGGATTCTTCCTGTTGCAGTGCCTGAAGGCTGGGCTCTTCCTCCAAAGCTGCTGTCCCTCACGCTCTGTCCCCAGCACATTTCCTTGATACAATCTCCCCCACCCCACATGCTGGTCCTTACCCCAAAAGTCACCCCCAGACAAGGCTCCATGCCCAGCTGGAGGACTGGATGTCCAGCTGTGAGCCCTGGGAGGACGAGCCCTCTGCCGGGTCCTCTGCAGGGCTGGCAGGGAGCATGCAGAGGAGGTGCTGGAGCCATATGTTGGGCCTGTAGACCATCCTCCTCCCATGGGGGGGCCTCAAACAGGGTCTGTCAGAACACAGATGCAGGCCAGCTTGTTGCTGCATGACCAGAGGGGAGAAACTGCCCCAGGAAACTCCTCCCACACCCAGTCTCTTGTATCAGTCATTTCCAGCACTAGCCATTCCCCGTGGTCCTGGTGAGGGGTG
>NW_020448490.1:2141-4591 GCF_003343035.1 Apteryx rowi | reverse complement strand
ACACAGTGAGCAAGTTCATCCTCAAAAGGAGTCTCTGCTCCACGGACAATAAGAGTCAAACCAGTGCCGGGAGACTGCAGAAATGTTCTCAGGAACACACCAGGCATTCAGGCCCTTTGACTGCTGAGGTGTCCCCAGACCGGTGCTTTGCATGCTGGGTCTGAAGGGCTGAGAAATCTTTAGAGCCAGAGCAGATTGCAGTCCCATCTCCTGGGTTCACAGGTTCCAGGGCATCAGCAGGGCTGTACTGGCTGCAGGGAGGGAATCACTGCCCAGGGCACGAGCAGATCCCCCTCTGACCTCCCCTCTGTCTTCACACCCTGGAACAAGGACTGTGTTTCCCACGTTGGCCCTCTCTGCCGGGCTGTGTTCCCAGCTGGAGGGGACGCAGGCTTCACACTGGGGAAATGCAGGAGAGCTCAGTGTCATCTAGAGGAGCAGGGTCCCACCACACCTGCTGGGTGGCCAGGTCTGAAGGCCCTACTCTGTTCCCTGCAGACCTCCTGCCTGGGGCTGCAGGGTGCCCAGCAAGAAGGCAGGCATGTCAGGGGGTCTGGTGCCATTGGGGTGGTGGCCTTTGCACCAGCCTCCGCCTGTAAGGGGATCAGGAGATTCTCCGGCTCCATGTTAGTGGCAAAGCTCATGTCCCAGGTTCTTCTCTGTGGAAAGCTGAGGATTTAATTCTCGGGAGAAGGGGAAAAAGGAAAGCCTCTTGTCCATGAGATCACCCCGTCAACCCTCTACTGTCTTCTCCTGCTGTGTCACCCCCAGAAGTCCTTTGGCAGGAGCATTTTTTTGCTTTCTGACCCTCTATCTGTCCCTGCTTTGAGCAGCAGCTTGCACTACAGGCCTCCGGTGGTCCCTTCAACCTGAATTATCCTGAACGCCTATGATCTCAGGCCCCTTTTCAAGCACAGAGCAAATGTCTCTGGGACAGGAGTCCTTTGTGCTTTATGTGACCATCTAAAAGAAGGCAGGTGAACAGCACCTCCTCCTCCCTGTTGACTGTAAGGGCAGCCTGGGAGGCACTGCCTCAGGCATATCTACATTACTGTGGAAATTCTTTGCATCCACCTTTAACCACCTSAAAGGCCATTGCCTGGATCCCCTCCGTAGTGAGGGGATTAGAGCAGGCTTTTCTGTGGTGTGATTTCTGTACCTCTGTAGTTTGTGCCTCTAAGCAGATGGTGCCATCCTCCCCTTGGTTTCTTGCCTGAAGCTCAGGCTGGATGGGGATGTGAATGTGGAGGTTGTCTGTCACTGCAGTGACCGTGAGATGGTGGAGAGGTAAGAGGAATAACAGAGTCACCACCCTGGACTGCAGCAGAGAGGATTTCATCTTGTTTGGGATGGAGTTAGGCAAGCCAAAGCTCAGCTGGAGCTGGAGGTGGAGCTGGATCTAGGAAGGGATGGGGAGGGTAAGCTGAAGGGCTTCTGCAAGGACGTTGGCAGCACAAGGCAGCCATCCATGGAAAACATGTTCTCCCTGCTCAGTGGGGCAGGGGATGTAGTAACAAAGAGAAGGGAAAGGCTGAGGAGCTCATTGCCTCTTTTCCCTTCTATTTTCCTGGTCTTGTCTACTGCCAGGCCTCCCTGGCCCCCGAGTCCTTTGGCAGCATCTGTGTCAGCAAAGCCTCATCCATGGGGGAGGATGATGCGGCTGGGGAGGACTTTTGCCCAGTGGGCACACACGAGACCACGGGACCAGATGGGAAGCAACCCAGGGTGCAGGGAGAGGTGCCTGGAGTCACTGCAATGCTGCTCCCAATTTTCTATGAAATGTCATGGTAATCAGGGAGGTTCCTGATGCCTGGGAAAAGGCAGACATCACACCCATTTTGCAGGAGGACAAGAGGGAGGATCTGGGGAATGACAGGCTGGTCCTCTTCATCTCAGTCCCTGGGAAGGTGATGGAGCAAATCCTCCTGGAAACCATCTCCAAGCACATGAAGGACGAGGCATGGAAGAGGCAGCATGCATTGACCAAGGGGAAATGGAAGCATGCTTGACCAACCAGATTGTCTTCTACCATCAGATGAATGCGTGTGTGCACAAGGGGAAAGCAGGGGATTTTTGTGAACCTTCACTTTAGCAAAGCCTTTGGCACAGTCCCGCAGAGTCTCCTTAGAGGCAAATTGTTGAGCTCTGCCCTGGATCAATGGACCATAAGGCAGGTGGAAGACTGGCTGGACCATCAGGCTGAAACGCTGTCATCAGTGGTACAAGTTCCAAGTGGCAGCCGGTTCCTAGCGGCATCCCTCAGTGATCAACATGTGGGGCAGGACTGTTTAACACCTTTATGAATGGCCTGCACAATGGATGGAGTGTATTCTCAGCACCCTTGTGGCCAATGCATAAGTGGGGGGAGCCCCTGGGCAACCTCATCTAGTTCCCTCTGCATTGACCAGGCGGACTGGGACTAGATGACATCCAGAGGTCTCGTCCACCCT
>NW_020448490.1:0-1914 GCF_003343035.1 Apteryx rowi | reverse complement strand
AGAAAAAATTATTTGGCAATGGTAAGAACTGTGTTTTGAAGTTTTGGAATACAGGATTTCTTGTCAATTGTTGCAGTGAGTTATTATTTGAGAAGATTTCAACTTATGACTAGGATCTACTTTTTCGGGCTTGATTCATTTGACCACTTAGAGAGGCTATTGCTGCCTGAGATGCCCTGGGGTAGCTGTGTTGCCATGTGGTGCTGGAAATTTTGGAGGCGGCTCCTGTGGGACCTGAGCTTGTCATTAGGAAAGGTATCTCAAAACAACTCAGTTGAGACAACTTAGTTCCATGACACACTCCTCAACCAGTTGAGGCTGAATGGCCTGTCATTAACTGGGTTGCCCTCTGAGCCTTTTTTGAAAATGGATATAATGTTTGCCTTTCTGCCGTTATTGGGACCTCAACCCATCTCCACAACCTTTCGAAGATGACAGAGGGCAGCCTTGCTATGACAGCAGCCAGATCTCTCAGTGTCCTTGGGTGCAGCCGTTCCAATCCCACTGGCTTGTAGGGGTGGAGTTCTTGCAAGTCATCCCTCACTCAGCCCTCATGCACTGTTGGTTGCTTTTCTCATCTGGAGCCCTGACTCTAGGCACAACAGCCTGAGAGACCTTGTTGGAGAAGACAGAAGCCAAAAAGTCACTTAGCTCCCACCCTTCAGCAAAGAGCCAACATTTTCCTTTCTATTCTTTACCATAGCTGAAGCAGTAGCAGCGCTTCTTCATGCCTTTGATGTCCCCTGCCAGTGTGTACCCTCTGAGAGCTTTGGCTTCCCTAACACCATCCCTGCTTTACTGGACACTGTTTCTAAATTCCTCCTTTGCAGCGTCTCCCTCCTTCTGCTTCCTGTATGCTGCCTTAATGCCCTGGAGCTGAGTTGTGAGTTCCCGTTTTAGCCTGGTTTCCCCTTCTCAAGCTGTTTCCCACTACCAAGAAGAGATCCATGATCTCTTCAAGCACTCGGAGGCTACTACTGTACTGACCTTCGCCTCCATTTCACCAGGCTGAAGAAGCCCAGGTCCCTCAGCCTTTCCTTCAGGCCCCCAACCCCATCTTGGAAGACTCTTCTGGACCCTCTCCAGTTGCTCCCCATTCCTCCAGCACTGGGCAGCCCTCACTGGGACACACTATTACAGATGCGGCCACACCAGTGATGAGTCAAGGGGGATGATATTTCCACTTCTCTAGGTGGCCACATGCTTCCTGAAGCAGCCTCATATGTAGCTGGCCTCATCTGCAGTGAACGTGCATCACTGGCTCATATGGCATCCCTCGTAATGTCCAGGCCCTTCTCCTCAGGGTCGCTCCTCTGATGGTCAGGTGCCAGCCTGTCCTGATGCATGGGCTGGTCTGTCCCCCGATGCAGGACCTACCACTTCTCCTTGTACAACAGCATGAAGTTTCTGTTGGCCCAATCCCCAAGTTTCTCAAGGCCCCTCTCAACTGAAGCTCCCTTGTGTCAGCTGTAAATGARTGTGTGCAGATGGCTCATCCTGTCCTGAAGTGCCTCTGACAGGATAACAGACTGAGGACCTGCAGGACACTATGCATAATAAAAGGAGGTAGTCCTTTAAAGGGACTGCTGGCAAGGGTAGGGATCACCATGGCAAGCATCTCAGAAAAGCCAAGTGAATGTACAAAGAAAGCAAATCCAGGGTCAAAGGGGAAAGGCTAAACAGGGGTTGGCTGACTTCATGGGAAGGTATCAGGTTGGTAAAAGAAAACAACTTGGAATGTGGAAAAGAGGGAAAAATGCAATAAAAGGTGAGGAAGAAAAAAAAAAGAGGCTATTTGGGGGTACCTGCCAAGCAACCCTGAATTTGAACTACTCTGGAGCAGGAGAAGGAACATGCAGTTGATCTGGTCATACTTCTGTGAGATCTGCTTCCATAATCACAAGCAAGCGGAAT
>NW_020448489.1:6523-8120 GCF_003343035.1 Apteryx rowi | reverse complement strand
TCACTGTGAGGGTGACAGAGCACTGGAACAGGTTGCCCAGAGAGGTTGTGGAGTCTCCTTCTCTGGAGATATTCAAAACCCGCCTGGACGCGATCCTGTGCAACGTGCTCTAGGTGACCCTGCTTGAGCAGGGGGGTTGGACTAGATGATCTCCAGAGGTCCCCTTGGTAGGGTGTTTTCAGGTGCAATGATACCTGTCCAGCTGGGTCTGCTTCTCATCCCAACCACCATGGCCATTGTGGAGTCACCCCAGGGCCCTGGGGCATCAGAGCCTGCTCACTCTGCAGAGCAGCACCACCAGCTCAASGCCCTGCAGGGAGCACAGGGGAGGGTGCAGGAACAGCACCAATGCAATCACCTGGTGAAAGGCTCTCTGGGGAGCAGGGACATCCCTGGAGAAGAGGAAAGGAGCAATTGTGTGCTTGCAAGGAGGAATAAGTAAGAAAGAGAAATCTGTTTCTGTGTCTGTTGAGGCAGCAGAAGCTGCCTGAGGAGCCCCAGGGCAGGGACTCTCATGCCATCCTGGAGAGCGGGGCTGGCACAGGGGGCTGCATGCAGCCTGGGTGTAGGGAATCTCCTGGGCACAGGAAAAGGGACACAGTGTCATTGTCCCCTGTCTCTTTGTGCCACTGGGGCCGGTCCCTGGTTGGAGGCTGATGGGGCTCCTGGCACACACCCTTGTCCCCAGGAGATGGCTGTACCTGCAGGGGGGCTCTGGCAGTGGTGTGAGTGCCACTGTGCTGCCCAAACACCATCCCCAACCCCTTCCYGCAGCCCCCACTGCCCCCTGCCCCACCAACCTGATTCCGCTCTGCGCTGCCCCATGTCCCATCCCCTCTCCCCACACCGCAGGGTCCAGTGGTGCAGCAGGAGTTGGCACAGGCCCTCAGTCACTGCCCAGCCCCTGGCCTCCCACCTCTCCCCATGCTGGGGCTCCAGCCCCATCCAGGCAGTGGGTCTGGCCTCACCCCCCAGCTCCCGGCCTGGCAGGGCCATCAGCACAGCCTGCGGCCCGGCACCCCAGCCCACTCCTTCTGCACCCACACTCCCTCTCAGGGAGCTGGACCTGCCATGGGTCAGGACAGTCAGCCAGCACCAGGGCTGGGACAGGACTTGGGGGAATGGGGAGTGTGGGAGGTAATGGGGTAGGGTGAGCAGCCCCACTTAAGGCCTCCTGGCTGTGCTGGGAGGGACAAGGCCATTGGGCCAGTCAGGCTTGAGCAGCTGCTTTGACATCAGCTCCATGCCAGGAATGTCGTGGTTTCCTCCCTCTGCAGGGGAATGGCCAGCAGTGGAGACCTTGGCTGGGCCTGGTCCAGACACAGGCAGTGTCCCGTGGCAGAGGTGGAGAGGGACAAGGGAGTGTGGGGCTGCCAAAGGGCTCTCCCCTTCATCTGCTGGTGGGCAGCCTGCAGGAGAGGCACAGCCTGTCAGAGCAACTCAGGTGGGAAGCAACCTCCAGAGGTCTCTAGTCCAACTTCTCATGCAAAGTAGGCCAGGTTGGAGCAGGTCACTCGGGCCTGTGTCCCAGTAGGCTCTGAAGATCTCCAGGAGTGGAGATCCCACAGCTGCCCTTGGCCCGTGGTCCAGTCTTTGA
>NW_020448489.1:2971-4705 GCF_003343035.1 Apteryx rowi | reverse complement strand
TTTCTGTGGGAGAATGGGAGGAAGAAAGTGGAAATGAATCAAAAGAAGGGGAATACAGGCAAGGAGTCCCACCAATAAACATCTCCAAACAGAAGTGGATTTTAGCCCTGCTCTGGCAAGGCCATTCTTCCACAACCGGCAGCACCTGGGGGACGGAGGGTCTTTTCCTGATACCCGTCATGGGATGCAGGGCATCAGGATTTGAGACACCCCCTCCAGCCAAGGGGCAGTTTCTGGATGGTCAAACAAACATTTCAGTCTGGGACCTTAAAGTCCTGGTTGGCTGAAGAGCATGAGACGCCTCGTGTAATGTTGGGCTCTCCCGAACCAGAGTCTCTTGCTCTCTCAGAGGATCAACACCAAGATGCCTTTGCCTGGGGGTTGATATCTGCACAGCCCAAGGTCTCAGCCCTGCAGGACTCACCCTTGGGCTGCTTAGCTGCACACGGGACTGTGTAACTGTCTTGGTGACAAGCAACCTGAGTCACATCACAGCCACCATTGAAGCACCCCCAGAAGCAGATCCTGTGACATCTGACCTGAACAAGACCTGCTGTATTTCTCTGCCTTTTTTCCCTGAACCTAAATGTTTCTTTYTAGCTGCTTAGCACTGGGGGGAAGTTTTGGCTCCTGGACCAGTGGGGAAGGCACCAGTGACTGGCAGCCCTGCCTGCTGCAAGACTCAGAATTTCATTCTGTTGAACTAAAGCAAGTCCCCAGGGTCCTCCCTGCAGCCAGTTGGATGGGCACAGGTGGGACCTGGCCCTTCCTCTTCCTCCCAAACATGTCATTTAAGGAACTGCTGGAAGAGCAGGCCTGGAGCGATCCTCGTTGCACTGCAGTGCCTGTGGCTTTGCTAACCCCCCTGCAAACACTTCCTGGGCCAGGCGCTTGGGGACAGGCAGCCAGCAATGCCTATGGGAGTCTATCAGGCCCATGCCCTCTGTGGGGGCAAGGAGACTTCAGGCTCTTGTCATTCTGTTGGAGAGCAGCGGGCAACTGAGAGGACTTGGGGGAGGAGGGACAGGTCCCATGGCTCACAAGGTGAAGGTGCTGACATGTGCSTGGGGCCAGGACACTGCTACCTCCTAGGCCGTCTCCCAGCTTCTGGGAAGCCATTGCAGAAGCAAGCAAATCCTGGAGAACAACCTTCCGCACATTTCTGGGACCAATGACAGGGTCACTTCTGTGTGAGAACATGACATGCTAGCAGCAGGGACATGGCTGGCGTTTGTACTTGTGAGGTCACTTCTGCCTGAGTACCTGATAGCCCAGAGGCAGGCACACGGCCTAGACACATATTGTGAGGTCACTTCTCTCTCTGAAGCAGATTGGCCTACAGCAGACTCTTGGTTCATGTAGCTTCTTTTTATGTCRCCTCTGCGTCTGCTGCTCAGAGGCCAGGAACAGGCTTATGGCTTTGATGCTAATTGTGAGATCATTTTTGCAGCAGCACCTGATATGCCAGAAGCAGGCAGAAGATGGAAGTTTGTGCTTGTGAGGTCCCTTCTGCCTGAGTACCTCATAGGCCGGCAGTAGGCACACSGCTTCGATTCTGATTGGGAGGTCACTTATTTCTCTGGAGCTGATTGGCCAATAGGAGGCCCTTGGCTCATGAAGGTTGTTGTGATGTCACTTCACTCTCTGATGGTGATAGGCCAGAAAGAGGCTTATGGCTTGGATGTTGACTGTGATGCCACTTCTGCCTCAGTACCCAAAAGGCCAGCAGCAGGC
>NW_020448489.1:0-1754 GCF_003343035.1 Apteryx rowi | reverse complement strand
AGGCTCAGATGAGTACCAACGGGGCGAGACCATGGGTCCCATGTCCTTTAGGAGACTTAGCCACAGAGAGGGTGTGATCTCACACCCCTCTCCTGTGAGGGTGGCAGCCAGCTGTCACCATGGCCTGGTCCCTTCCCTCTTCAGTGCTCCAACATTCACAGCAGAGTGGGATCGGGGGGAGGAGAGTCTGGACGCAACTTGTGGGGACAGACCCTCTGCTCCTCAGGAGTGTCCCTACACTGCCACAGCAGGCATATCCTTGTTGCAGCCTCCGAGTGAGGGCTGCAGCTTTCCTGGAGACTCATCCATCAACAGCAGCAGGACTTTCTGTTTTCATGGCTCTTCTAATTTCCACACTGTCCTGCTGTGCTCTCATGTGTGTATATGGCCTAAGCGCTCCTGTCACGTGGTGCTTCCCTGTGCATTTCTGTGAGCTCAGATAGGACCAGGCAGGCACTGGGCACCCTCATGCCAGACCTGGCTTCCAGAATAACATTTCCATAATAAAAGGGGCTCTCCTGTGTGACGTGCCTGAAGTCTGGCCTTTCTTCAGAAGCTGGAGTCAAAAATATCCTGCAGGGATTGCACCACTAAAGGGTCTGGTGTTCTGCTTGCAAACTCCATGGGCTCTGGGGGATGAGCTGAGAGTGCCAGTGTGATCTGTTAGGGACCGAGGGCTGGATTCAGAGCTCATTCCTTGGTGACCGGTGCCAGTGGAGATGGGGAATGGTCTCCGAATTGCCTGCCTGGGTCTGTCCCACAGGGGACAGTACTGATGAGAGATGTCCATCCTTCTGGAGGGGAATCTGAGCCCCCAGGAGAGCTCAGGGGATCTTCAGGGACAGCGTGTGCCTGGTGGTGGCCACTGAGTGGAGCCTCACAAAGTGAGGGATGGTCCACAGTGGAGTCACCAAGAGGTAAAGCACTAAATCCAGCTATGCATAGGGAAAGGAGAGCTCTGCAATTGCAGGAGAGGCAGTGGGGACCCAGGAGGCCCAGGGAAGGGGGCCTGGAGAGTGATTCCTGCACCCTCAGTGAAACACCACAGGCTGGAGCTAGTGCACACCCAAACACATCTCCTGCCGTTGAAAGTGTCCTGGGGCCACTCTGAGCACCATCCATGAGCACAGACATGCGTCAGCAGTATCAGTGGTGGTGGTCCCTGTCCAGCTGGGTCTGCTTCCTGCCSTGACCAGCATTGCCAGAGCTGGGTCAGGAGTCACCCCGTGGCCCCACAGCCTGCTCACTCTGCAGAGCAGCACCACCAGCCCAGAGCCCTGTGGGGAACATAGGGCAGGGGGTGCAGGAACGGCCAGGCCAGCATGGACATTTCAGGTCCTGCTGACCTGACTCCTCATCTCTACGTCAGGTGCCAGCGAGGCAGGCAGGGCAGTGCCCCACTGATGGGAGGTGCCATCCCCCAGTGCCTGGAAAAAAAAAAAGAGCAGAGCAGCTTTGGGGATGGTAACCAGGGTGAGGCACAGCCCAGTGATTCCCAGACAAGACTGTARGGCTCCAACCAGCCTGGCTTTGTGTGGCAGGTTAGACTGGAGAGCTCCAGAGGTCCCTTCCCACCAAAACTCCTCTGCAACTCCTTGAATTCTTGCTCCTCAACCTCTGTGCTGGCACGGCTGGCAGCAGGATGAGAGCACCTAGGGCAGGGCAGAATGAGCGGGGCTGGGAGAGTGTCGGGGGGGAGATCCAAGGGTCCCTGGCTCAGTCCTGGACTTTGGATAACTCCCTCCTGCAACCTG
>NW_020448488.1:5895-8012 GCF_003343035.1 Apteryx rowi | reverse complement strand
GGGACATGGGGACACCAGGATGGGGACACCAGGACATGGGGACAGGGATGGGGACACCCGAATGGGGACACCCAGATGGGGACACCTGGATGGGGTTGGGGACATGGACCCCTGAGGGGATGGTGACGCTGGGACAGGGGACACCGGGGGATGGAGTCATGGGGGGACAGGGACACCAGGGCACAGGGACACACAGGGACACTCAGGGACAGGGGCATGGGGGACACCGGGGGACGGTGGCTCTGACCCCGCTGCCACCCGCAGACGCCGACTCCTACGAGAACATGGAGGGGACGAGGAGCGAGACCCCCGCGGCGGCGCTGGCCTGAGCTCCGCGTCCCCCCGCGTCCCCCCCGGTGTCCCTGCGTGTCCCCCTCTGTGTTCCCAATAAACCCGCGCGCCCGGGGCTCCGTGTGGCTGTCGCTGGGGGGGGAGGGGGGGAAGAGGGCCCAGGCGTCCGGGCTGCCGGGGCTGGGGGGACATGGACACCGTTTTGAGGCCGTTTTGGGGCATTTTGAGGCTCCCCGGGGCTGTTTCAGCCCGTTTTGGGGCCATTTCCGGCTGTTTCGGGGCCCTTTCCGGCCCTTGGAGGCCGCCTGGGGCTGTTTAAAATGGTTTCGACGCTTCCCGGGGCTCTTCCAGGGCCTTTTGGGGCCGTTTCCAGGGGTTTGGGGCCACTCTGGGTCTCTTTCAGAGCCCTTTGGGCCCATTTTGTGAGGTCCCAGGCTGTTTCCGTTTCATGGCCCGTTGAAGCCCTTTGGGGCCGTTTGAGGCTGTTTTGGGCCATTCGGGGACAGTCCCAGTCTGTTTTCAGAGTTTTGGTTTTGTTTTGTGGCCCCTTCGGACCCGTTTTGGGGCCCTTTTGGCCGTTTCCGGTTGTTCTGAGGCTCCTTCAGGGCCGTTTCCTTCCCCTGCTGCTTTTGGCAGTGGCCCCCATCACCGTCCCCAAAGTCCCCAAAAGCCACATGTCCCCCTCAGTGTCCCCAATGTCCCCGTCACCATCCCCAAGGTCTCCCATTGACGTCCCTGATGTCCCCAACGTCCCCTCAACGTCTGCAACGTCCCCAAAAGCCACGTGTCCCCCTCGTTGTCCCCAATATCGTGTCCCCCTTGCTGCCCCATGCTCCCCATGTCCCCCGTCAACGTCCCCCATGTCCCCCATCACTATCCCATGTCCCTCGTCCCCCCCATCCCATCCCGTCCCCGTGCCACTGCCGCGGCCGCTTCAATGACCACAGGTGACAATGGACAAAAAAAACCCATAGAGCATGTAATAAACTGGGGGGACTGGGAGGAACTGGGAGGTACTGGGAGCACTGGGCTCTGAAATCGGCACGTGGGAAGGCCCCACTGCCCAGCCCGGGGGGCAACTGGGACACAGTGAGATGCACTGGGACGTACTGGGCTCACACCAAGGCCAGCGAGAAGGCCCTGTAGCCCATCCCAGGAGGCACTGGGACGTACTGGGACATACTGGGATGCACTGGGCTCAGGCAAAGGCCAGCGAGAAGGCCCCATAGCCCAGCTCAGAGTGCACTGGGACGTACTGGGACATACTGGGATGCACTGGGCTCAGGCGAAGGCCAGCAAGAAGGCCCGGTAGCCCAGCTCGGGGCGAACTGGGATGTACTGGGATGTACTGGGATGCACTGGGCTCAGGCGAAGGCCAGCGAGAAGGCCCGGTAGCCCAGGTTCGTGAAGACGTCGATTTTGGGGCTGCTCCCGGCCGCCGTCAGCACCTGCCGGGGGGGAGGGAGGTGTCAGGCTCCGCCCACAGGCCTAGGCCCCACCCCATTTACCCAGGCCCCTCCCACTCCCAAGCTCCTCCCCTCCCATTCCTTTATCCACCTCTGCTGCTCCAGGTCCCACCCACTCCCAGCTGCCCCCACCATCAGGCCCCTCCCCCTCACTTGTAGCCCCTCCCACTCCACCCTTCCATTCCTAACTCCTCCCACCTGGCCTAGCTCCTCCCACTCCCCAATTAGGCCCCTCCCACTGCCCAACCCCTTCTACTTTAACCCCCCTGCTCTTTCCTAGCTCCTCCCACAGCCTATTTGAGGCCCCTCCCACTCCCAGGCCCCTCCCACTCCCTCATGGTCCCTCCCACCCCCCCATTT
>NW_020448488.1:3533-4855 GCF_003343035.1 Apteryx rowi | reverse complement strand
CTGGGGGGCGCCGGGGGCCGTTAGGGGGGGCGCTGGGCAGGCGGGGGGGCCCCCACCGGCCCCACACTGCCCCCCTGGCCCCACAACCCCCCCCAAGCCCCGCAACCCCCCCCCAGTCCTACACTGCCGCCCCCCCGGCCCCGCTCACCATCCAGTCCGAGTCCGTGGCCAGGCACCGGATCCACTTCCCGTTCTGGGGCCGGCTGCACTCCTGAGGGGGGGGATGGGATGCGATGGGGGGGTCAGGAGGGCCCCGGACGCCTGGGCCCCCCCGGACACGGTGCCCCCCCCCTCCGCGCTCACCTCGTACTTGTGCACCTCGATGACCTGCACCTGCGCTCCCGTGCGGAGATCTGGGGGGGAGAGGGGTGAGGGGAGCGCGGGACGCACGGACACGCGGACGCAGACACACGTGGACACATACAGGGATGCACATGGACACACGGACGCACACGGACAAACAGACACAGACACATGAACGCACATGGACACACCCAGACACAGACACACAGATGCACACGGACACACAGACGCACGCTGACACGGACATGCACACGGACACACGTCGGTACACGGGCGCACATGAACACATGAATGCACACAGACACGCACGGATGCACACGGATACGCATGGACGTGCACAGACAGACGGACACACGCGGCCACGCAGACGTGCACAGAGACACGTACGCAGACATGCATGGACACACATGCGGACACGGGGATGTGCGCACGGATGCACGGATGCACACGGACACACACGGACATGCAGATGCACACAGATGCAGGAACACGAACGAACATGGACACATACCAACATGCATACGGACACGGACACGCACACAGATGCACAGATGTATACGGACACGCACAGACGTGCACGTGCACGTAGACCCAAGGACACGGATGCACACGGACAGACGTGGACATGCGGATGCACACAGACACAGGGACAAAGATGAACGTGGACACGGCTGTGACCACACATGTGGATGCACAGATATATACAGACACACAGACACGCACAGGCGCCTAGACCCAAGGACACGGACCCGCACAGACACACGGATGTGCACACCCACACGGACACGCACAGACACGCACACGGACACGCATGGCCAAGCGGGCGCGCACAGGGACATACACGGGGACGCACAGACGCACGCAAGGACGTGCACACGGACACACGGACACACGGCCGCAGGCGGTGGGACGCTCACCCCAGAGGCGCACGGTGCCGTCCTCGCCGCCCGACAGGCACTGGTGCAGCTGGTCGCGCAGCGCCAGGCAGTGCACGTAGTCCCGGTGCCCGCGCAGCTCGT
>NW_020448488.1:0-1143 GCF_003343035.1 Apteryx rowi | reverse complement strand
TGCCGCGCCCCAACGGCTGCCGCGCACCGCGCATGCGTGGGGCTGCCCGCCCCCCCCCCGCTGGGGCACCATGGGAGCGCCCGGGGCATCATGGGAGCATCCAGAGCATCATGGGAGCGCCCGGGGCATCATGGGAGTGCCTGGAGCATCATGGGAGCATCCAGAGCATCATGGGAGCGCCCGGGGCATCATGGGAGTGCCCAGGGCCTCATGGGAGTGACATGGGGCATCATGGGAGCACCCAGGGCATCATGGGAGTGAGGTGGGGCATCATGGGATGCTCCCACTTGGCATGCCCCACCCTGGGGCTGATGGGAGCTGCTGCCCCAGAGGCTCATGGGAGCCACTGCCCCGCAGGTGATGCCGCGTGGATGGAGGCCCCCCGCGGGGACCAGGCTGAGCTGATGACCCCCGACCCCAGGGCGCCCGGACGCCTGGACCCCCCCGCGGCCACGCCCCCAGGGTGAGCGCCACCACCGGGGCTCATGGGAGAGCAGGGGCTGATGGGATAGTGGGGGCTGATGGGAGAACGGGAGCAGGAGCTGATGGGATGGTGGGGGCTGATGGGAGAGCAGGGGCTGATGGGATAGGGGAAGCAGGAGCTGATGGGATAGCAGGAGCAGGGGTTGATGGAATAGCGGAAGCAGGGGCTGATGGGATATCCCTCCTCACTCCCCCTCCCCAGCGGCCCCCGGACCCCCGGCCCCGGGCTCAAGCGCCGCCCCGACGCCTGTGACTGGTCAGTACAGAGCAGGGCATGCTGGGAGCGCCCTGGGGCATGCTGGGAGCCAGGCGCCATGCCCCAGGGCATGCTGGGAGCAGGGCGTGGTGGCCCAGGGCATGCTGGGATCGGGGGGGCTGCCCTGGGGCATGCTGGGAGCAGGGGGGGGTGGTGCCCCGGGGCATGCTGGGAGCAGGGGTGGTGGTGCCCCGGGGCATGCTGGGATTGGGGGGGGCTGCCCTGGGGCATGCTGGGAGCAGGGGGGGAGGGGACGGTGCCCCAGGGCATGCTGGGAGCAGGTGCTGCCCGCAGGGAGCCGGCCCCCAAGCAGGCCGTGTCGGAGGCGCTGGCGGCCGCCCGGCTCCAGGCCCTCGGCCTCCACCACGACCACGGCTACAGCGGGAACGGGCTGCCCCACGGCG
>NW_020448487.1:8532-10343 GCF_003343035.1 Apteryx rowi | reverse complement strand
TTGGAGGTGCCCAGAGAAAGGCAGGGAAATACTGCAGGTCTCGTTCAGGCCAGATGTTACGGGATCTGCTTCTGGGGGCGTTTCAGTGGTGGCCGTAATGTGACTGAGGTCCCTTGGGAGCCACACATGGGAGGCATCTCATAGTCTTCGGCCACCCAGGACTTGAAGGTCCCAGGCTGAAATCTTTGYTTGAGTGCCCAGCAACTGCCCCTTGGCTGGAAGGGGTCTCTCAAATCCTGCTGCCCTCCATCCCACTTCCCACCAGGGGTGTCAGGAAAAGACCCTCCTTCTCCCAGGTGCTGTTGATCGTGGAAGAAATGGCCTTGCCAGAGAGGGAGTAAATCCACCTGCATGTGGAGATGTTTCCTGGTGGGATTCCTGGCCTGAATTCACCCTCTTTTGATTCATTTCTACTTTCTTTCTCCACCTCTCCCACAGAAATTTATCTCACTCCGCGAGTGTGTCAGGAGCCCCTGGCATGAGCAGAGGAGGCTGTATCCAGCCCCGTGGCTCAGGGCTTGGGGTCCTTGGCACCTCAGGAGGGTCCAAGGCTTTTCCAGGTCTTCGCTGTGAGGTCTCAGGCACACATTTCCTTTTTCAGTGGGCTCCCCAGAT
Organism: Apteryx rowi; assembly: GCF_003343035.1. NCBI lineage: Eukaryota > Metazoa > Chordata > Aves > Apterygiformes > Apterygidae > Apteryx > Apteryx rowi. The sequence goes on along the minus strand of NW_020448487.1, from coordinate 9,728 downwards.
TACCAGTGTGGCATTTCCCTGGCCTCAGCTCTTTCTCCACAGTCCTGATCTATTACGGAAAGGGAAAAATGGAGTTCAGGGTAGACTGAGGTGGGACCAGAGGAAGGATCACTGAAGAGCAGAGAAGGCATCAATCAGTTTATAGTCACCCTCAGGACAGTCAGTCCTAATCTTTTATCTTTCAGACTAAACTCAGGCTTCATCCTGCAGACACTGAATACAATGAAAAATAGATAATCTTCCTAATGACAAGCTAAGGTCCCGCAGGAGCCACCTCCAAAATTTCCAGCACCGCATGGCAACACAGCTACCCCAGGGCATCTCAGGCAGCAATAGCCTCTCTATGTGGTCAAATGAATCAAGCCCCAAAAGGAGATCCTAGTCCTAAGTTGAGATCTTCTCAAAAAATATCTCAATGCAGCAATTGAAAAGAAATGCTCGTTTCCAAAACTTCACACAGTTTTTACCATTGACAAATATTTTTTCTTTCTTTTTTATTAATTGACAGCACCATGTTCATGCACTACAGGAATTAGCCTGTCTATGAGTGTGTATATATATATATATATATTTATTTATTTATACACACACATACATATTATTCATCAAAATACCTTTGCTACCAACACTCTGAATGGAGAAACTTTGTTCAGAGGAACTGCTTTATTTTAAYTGTCATGTTTCAGCTCTCTTCTTCTGCCTCTCTGGCCTTTCTACTCCCTCGCCCTCTTCTCTCTTTACAGAGCTCTCCAGGGAACAGTGCAATGAATCACAGCACTTAGGGTGGACGAGACCTCTGGAAGTCACCTAGTCCCAGCCCCCCCAGTCAATGCAGAGGGAACTAGATGAGGTTGCCCAGGGGCTCCCCCCACTTATGCATTGKCCACAAGGGTGCTGAGAGTGAGCTCCATCCACTGTGCAGGCCATTCATAAAGATGTTAAATGGTCCTGCCCCACATGCTGATCACTGAGGGATGCCACTAGTACTAGGCTGCCACTTGGAACTTCTACCACTGATAACAGTGTTTCAGCCTGATGGTGCATCCAGTCTTCCACCTGCCTTATGGTCCATTGATCCAGGGCAGAGCTCAACAATTTGCCTATAAGGAGACTGTGGGGGACTGTGCCAAAGGCTTTGCTAAAGTGAAGGTTCACAAAATCCCCTGCTTTCCCCTTGTGCACACAGGTATTCATCT
>NW_020448487.1:3046-7156 GCF_003343035.1 Apteryx rowi | reverse complement strand
GTGCTGCTCAAAGCAGAGCCAGAGAGAGGGTCAGAAATCAAAAAAATGCTGCTGCCAAAGGATTTTGGGGGTGATAGATCAGGAGAAGACAGTAGAGGGTTGACGGGGTGATCTCATGGACAAGAGGCTTTCCTTTTTGCCCTTCTCCTGAGAATGAAATCCTCAGCTCTCCACAGAGAAGAAGCTGGAATACCAACTTTGCCACTAACATGGAGGCAGAGAATCTCCTGAGTGCCTTACACACAGAGGCTGGTCCAAAGGCCACCACCCCAATGGCACCAGATCCCCAGGCACGCCTGCCTTGTTGCTGGGCACCCTCCGGCCCCAGGCAGGAGGTGTGTGGGGAAGAGTGTGAGGTCTTCAGCCTGCAGGCCTGGCCACCCAGCAGGTGTGGTGGGACCCTGCTTCTCTAGAGGAGACTGGGCTCTCCTGATTTCCCCAGTGTGAAGGCTGTGTCCCCTCCAGCTGGGAATACAGCCCGGCAGAGAGGGCCAACGTGGGAAACACAGTCTTTGTTCCAGGGTGTGAAGAGAGAGTGGAGGGCAGAGGGGGATCTGCTCATGCCCTGGGCAGTGATTCCCTCCCTGCAGCCAGGACAGCCCTGCTGATGCCCTACAACCTGTGAGTCCAGGAGACAGGACTGCAATCTTCTCTGGCTCTAAAGATTTCTCAGCCCTTAAGACCCTGGATGCAAAGCACCGGTCTGGGGACACCTCAGCAGTCGAAGGGCCTGAATTCCTGGTGTGTTCCTGAGAACTTCTCTGGAGTCTCAGAGCACTGGTTTGACTCCTGTTGCCCATGGAGCAGAGACTCCTTCTGAGGATGAACTCGCTCACCGTGTCACTCTGAGGACAGGCTTGACCAGGCAGTCCAAGTGCCAGCAAAGCCTCAACCCCACAACAGTGTCCCCTGACCCTCACTCTGCCTTCCAGCCCCTTCCTCCTAGAGGATTTGGGTTGGGAGAGACCACCAGAGATCTCCAGGACCGCGATCTGCTCTGAGCTGGGCTAACTTGACAGTTAGATCAGGTTGGTAGGTGCTTTCTGCAGGAGATTTTTTTAAGATTTCCTGTCCCCTGCCCTGGTGCTGCTCAACTACCATGGATATTTCTTTATTTTTCCTTCAACTCATTTGAAATTTCCCTTACTTCTCTTTGTTGTCTCTTCTCCTTTCCTCCCCTTGGCCCCAACCCAGACAATCCCGCCGAGTTTGACTGAGGACAAACACAGCCTCACCTCCAAGCACAGCCTTACTGCGATCTCCTGGGACCACATAGGCAGGCYRMGGTGGCCAGTTCCAAGCAGAGCTATGTGCTGCAGCTCCTTACGTGGTCTCACAGGAGAGCTAATGGAGACATAACATGGCGAAGGGCAGAGCCTGTGGGTCGCCACCAGGGCAGAGCTGAGATCAGTAGGCGTGAGAAGAGCAGACCTCCAGCAGCTCCTCTCCACACCTGGGCAGGGAGTGATGCACCCGGCAGTGCTCCTGAGAGAGGACGGTGACACAGGATGGGGGCACTGCATGCTGCAGTGCTGGGCACCAACCATCTGTGCTGGGTCTGGGAGTCCTGGCAGGTGGTGCTGGTGGCTGTAGCCTGCGAGAAACCCCCAATGCTGCTAGCAGCAATGAGTCCTGCATAAGGGACAGCAGCTTTGAATGAAGAGCCCAGCCTTCAGGCACTGCACCTGCAAGAACCTACTTTATTACAAAGATAACGTGATGGAGTCAGCTCTGACCCAGTGTTAGACACAACTTTATATGGGCACCAGGTGAGACAGAGCAGTCTCAGTGAAGGTGGAAGGAATCCAAACATTTGTGTAGCAACAGGGTGACAAATAATAATAACAACAGTAATATTAGTAAAAACACAAAGTGAACAAACAAATGAAGCTCAGTCCTGGTACGGGACACAGGGGGAGTCATTTGTGGAGAGCAATGGCAATGTTACCAGTGCTGAAAAATGTCCATGAAATCACTTTCCTCAGGGCATCTTTGAGCTCCTTGTTCCTCATGCTGTAGATGAGGGGGTTCACTGTTGGAGGCACCACCGCGTACAGAACAGCCACCACCAGATCCAGAGCTGGGGAAGAGATGGAAGGGGGCTTCAGGTAAATAAATGCATCAGTGCTGACAAAGAGGGAGACCACGACCAGGTGAGGGATGCACATGGAAAAGGCTTTGTGCCGGCCCTGCTGAGAGGGCATCCTCAGCACAGCAGTGAAGATCTGCACGTAGGACAGCACAATGAAAACGAAACAGCCAAGCATTAAACAGACACTAAGCACAAGAAGCCCAATTTCCCCAAGGTAGGAGTCTGAGCAGGAGAGCTTGAGGATCTGCGGAACTTCACAGAAGAACTGGTCCACCACATTACCTTGGCAGAGTGGTATTGAAAANGCTGCAGAGCTCTGGGCACTCACTCCACAGCCCCAGACCCTCTGAAGGGCACAGCAGGTCATGGCGGGCAGAGAGGGGTGTCAGCCTCCACATCAGCACCAGGGTTGGGGGCCAGCAATGGCCTAAGGAAATGGAGGCCACTCACTCCATGTCTCCACTGCTCTTGTGACCAGGAGATCCTTAACTGTGGCTGCCTGCAGCCCCTCTGGCCAGCCCCATCCCCAGGACAGCACACGAGTCCTGGTCCTGAAGCTGCTCAGACAATTCCAGTGACAGGGCAGCCTTCCCCGAGCTGACACACACAGAAACAGGTTTTCATTTATTCCTCCCCACAAACACACAGTTGCTCCTTTGCTCTTCTCCGGGGATGTCCCTGCTCCCCAGAGAGTCTTTCCCCAGGTCAGTGTGTCTGTGCTGGACTCACCAGCCATTCATGAACCTCTTCCCTGTGCTCCCCACAGGGCCCTGCATTGACAGGGCTGCTCTGCAGAGTAAGCGGGCTGTGGGGCCCCGGGGTGACTCCRCACTGGCCATGCTGGTCAGGGCAGGCCCAGCTGCACCACCATCATTGCACCTGACAATACCCTCCCCAGGATCTCTGGCTGTGGAGAATGATTGGAGCAATCACAGGGCATTTCCAATGGTTCAGGGGTGTCATAGACCCAGCCCACTGCCTCTCCTGAGATTGCAGAGCCCTGATTTAGTTCATTCTTTGGCTTAGCCCTTTGCTTTGGGTGACTCCACTTGGTTTTCTGAGACTCCACTCACTGCCCATCCCAGGAATGTGCTGTCCCTGGAGATCCCCTGTGCTCACCTGGTGGCTCTGTGCTCCCTTCCAGAAGGATGGGCATCCTTCACCAGCCCTCTAATACATGAAACCGTCCCTGGCAGAGACCTCTTGAGCACTCACCCTCTCCAGGGGCACTGGACACCCACAAGTGACAGCTGAATCCAGCCCTCATTCCCTCATACATTACCCAAAAGAGCTGATGCCCCTTAGCCCATGGAAAACCCAGGCACAGCAACAGGGCCTTTTCAGGTACAATTCCCTGAGTGCATTCTTGACTCCTGCTTGGGAAGAAGAGCCCAACCTTCAGGCACAGTACTAAGGAGATCCCCTTTTATTACAGTAGTGCTACTTGGGAGGCCAGCTCTGACACAGTGATCAGCAGATTTACAGAAGACCTCTGGGTCAGACAGCAGGGTTTGTGCCTCTGGAGAGGTGGGATGAATTCAAACATTTGTGCACAAACATGGCTATCACAGACAGAACTCCGAAATCACAAGAGTTGCCCGAGATAAACTGGAAATCACTTGTGAGGAGAGATGGGCAGCTCATTGCTGCTGAAACAGTAACAGCTGAAACAGTTTCTTCAATGAGTCCTTGACCTCCTTGTTCCTCATGCTATAGATGAGAGGGTTCACTGTTAGAGGTACCAAGGAGTACAGAACAGCCACCACCAGATCCAGAGCTGGGGAGGAGATGGAAGGGGGCTTCAGGTAGGCAAAAAATGTGGTGCTGATGAACAGGGAGACCACGGCCAGGTGAGGGAGGCATGTGGAAAAGGCTTTGTGCCAGCTCTGCTCAGAGGGCATCCTGAGAACAACAGTAAAGATCTGCACGTAGGACAGCACAATGAAAATGAAACACCCCAAAGTTAAAGAGGCACCAACCACAATGAGCCCAGCTTCCCTGAGGTAGGAGTCTGAGCA
>NW_020448487.1:0-2169 GCF_003343035.1 Apteryx rowi | reverse complement strand
AGAAATTCCCAAATGTTGCAGTTCTATCTTTAAGCTGGAGGATGATCACACTCATATGTAGCCTTAAAGCTAAACCAGCCCCTGCTGAGAGCACACGAGTCCAGTTTCAAAGTGCACATCTCCAAACTTCTCACCCTTTCTCTGGGCATCTGAGGGAGCTCTCCACACTCCCCTTCTAGCCAAGGACACACAGGGCTCTTTGCAGATGCCCACATACAGCCTCCCACCACCAGCTCCATACTCTCAGCATCTCTGCACCTTCCTCATGGGGCTCTCAGATATCACAGAGGTGATATGAGACAGCTGTGCCTTTCTAGAGGGCAGCATGCAGCCTGGCAGGACACTGTAAGGAAACGGTCAAAGGACTGTTAGGACTGGAGATGGGCTCTCTCTAAGGGAGAGTCAGCTCATTTCCCAGCCCCACGGACTGCATTTCCTGGAGCTCCACAGGTTAGAAGGGGGCTGCACGCAGACCCCTCTGCTGCACAACTTGCAGCATCCATCTATGAACTGCAGCTGAAAACCACCAACCCCAGAGAGCCCGAGAGCAAGAACAGGAGCAGCATGGACAGGAGGGGAAACAAGGAGCAGCACCATGATCCTGCTGCCAAGGGAGGCAAGAAGAGAGAGATAGACAGGAACTCAGGAAAGCCTTCACCTTACCAGCTAGGCATGCCACCTCGCAGGCAGTGACATCGCAGGGCCGTCACTCTCAGTCCCTTTGTTGGGCACCTCTCCTCTGCCGGAGGGCTGGCTGCAGAGAAGGCAGCTCATGCCCTGGACCCCATGGCTGTCAGGGCAGAGGCTCTGCTGGCGGGGAGAGGAGACACAGAGAGCTTGCTCAGAGGAAGGTGTCTGCATCGGAGGGACTGACCATGACTTGCCCAAATCCATCCTCCCATGACGATTCTGTTGGCACTTCCCTCTCACTCCCTGCCCATCTCTATGGCCTAGGGCTTTTCCTGCTTCCTGGAGCTTTCTCTCTCCCAATATCTTTTCCCTGTAGGTTCCAACAGGCCCTGTCCCATTCTCTCTGTGCACAGTTCTGCCCTACAGAAACCTCCCGGATCAGGGCACTGTCCAGGGCATCTCTGTGCTCACAGGTCCTAAGCAGCAGGTCACATTAGCCCTGATAAGACCATAAAGGTGCTGCTGGTGCTGCTGTAGGTGGAGGAGGGGTTGAAAGGGTTTGCTGAGCTTTCTCACAGCCCTACTGATCTCTGAGAGGGAAGGTCAGTGAGTCCCAGGTCCTTGCCAAACCACAAAACTCTTTCCTTTTTCCTCCCTGCCAGCATTAGGAAACTGAAAGCCCTGGAAGGAAAGCTCCTTCCCTTTCAAGTAGCCTTTTTTGCACCTTCCTCTGCGGTGCAGGGACACTGCTCTGAATCACAGCCCTGGGCAGATCTGGATGCATATCCCAGCTTCACAGCCCTGCAGCNGGAAATGTTCACTGAAACTAACTGAAATAATCACTGATGGTCCCTCTCTAAACCATACAGAGTGACCAGTTACAGCATTGTCCCTTGTTTCATCAGAGGATGGTTTCATCAGAGGATGGTTATCCACGAGAGATGGAAACATCGCACCCTGGAAATCCATATTCCCATGTCTTAACTAGGCAGGACACCTAGAAGCGSACAAGGAGGGAGGTCATTCACCAAAGGTTCAGGTTTTCATTCAGATGAGTCAGTCTGGGCATCACACGTCCTGGGCTGGAGTAGGATTTAGATCCCTCCTGTGAACTCCACAGACACACAGGAGGTGGGATTTCCTTTCCAAAAAAAATGAACTGTGCACAACAGAGGTGTCTGCATGGGARCTCCTTGTCTAAGCTCCCATTATAAACYCTGAAGATGGAGGGTGGGAGTCAGTTGCTCAACACACAAACACCTGGTGACAYTGGAAGAGACAGAGACGGACCAAGGCGTGTGCCAGAGTCTTCTTGCTCTGATGGAGCAACTATGACACCCCCATCCTTCTAGAGCCTGAGGTGGGGGCCAGGTGGAGAATTTCCTTGGCCATCTCGTATGACACTAGATGCCTCCTCCTACTAGAGCTCCACTCACTATAAAGCTGAGACATAGGAAGATCCCAATGTTACAAACAGCTAACGCAATTCAGTGCAGACACTTGATTTAATGACATAGAAATAGGCCTGCAGGGCCATGT
>NW_020448486.1:1403236-1449249 GCF_003343035.1 Apteryx rowi | reverse complement strand
CGTAATGTTCCTTTTTACACTGCTAGATGAATTTTATTTTATTTTTCCTACAACCTGGAACATTAGATCTTCACTAAAAAAAAAAAAAAAAAAAAAAGAGAGAGAGAGAGAGCAAATACCAGTGCAAACCTGTGGTAGCCTTGCTCAGGAATGTTGCCCAGATATGCCAGATCACTGCACTACTGAGTTATTAAGTTAAAGTCTGCCTTTTGTTTCACACTGTCTAGCATTGGGATCTGGATATATAAATGGATTTGTGTACAAGTGTATAAAGATGTGTACAAGGATATAATGTATATGTGATATTTACTTCATTTGTTCATTGTACATGGTTTCTGACTTTCAAATGCAGGGTGTTTCATCTGAGAAAACGGGCTACTAATTGTGTTTCCTCACTAAAAAATGGATATTCAGTTTATAGTACTGATCCTTCTGATGACATTTCACTTGCTTTAATTTTGTGTAAGAGGCCAGAATATTTCCTTCATAGCTGCAGGTCTGGGAAGAACAGAAAGGAATGCTATGGCAGGCTGTGTTTGAATGGTCTTTAGCCACACTTCAGGAACTAATCTGAATAATAAATTGGCCTACTATGTTATCTAGTCTTTGAACTTCTATTTTTGGCAACATTCTTCCTGAGAAATTGGGGTTGAACTTTCTGTATGGTGTTAAACACTGCTTTGCAAGTGGAAGACATTAGTCTGGTCCACAGGTTGTACGCTAGGATGCTAGCTAAATATTTTTACAGGAAGATCAGCAAGGATGATGGGCAAAAAGGGAATGTGCAGAATGTCTTTATAAAAACTGCACTTTATTGAAAAGTTGATAACTTATCGACTGATAATCCAACTGATCAGCAATCAGTTTCTGTAATTTTGAGAGCTTAATTAGGATATAGAATAAATCGTTTGAAATGCTTTGTGCCAGTTCTTTCCTTTCCATCCTAGAGTTGCTTCTAGCAGTTTTCAACTAGTGCCTTTGCAGTTTTCCTGGATATAGTTTCTGAAAAATAGAAAGCTAAAGATAATGCACTGGGGAAATTAAAACTACATGGGGCTTGATACTTCCCAAACCACCTGTATTTTGTGTCAAGGGAGTATCCTGAAGTATAGAAACAATAATAATCTACCTTTGCAGTGGAAAATGTAACAATTATATCTCATGTGTGTGTTCATTCTTGCAAATTCTGTGTATTTCATGGCTATGGTGATGTTAATATTGATGGACATACCAAAATCATAATCAGAAAAGGAAATCTGAACTTATACGCCTCTTATGTAGCTTGATCTCAACATTTCCGTTTCTTAGCATTTTCATGGCAATCATCTGTATTGTCAAAACTGCATTAATGGTATCATGAAATAGATAGTTATAAAGGAGACAGTACATCGAGAATAACGCACTAAGCAGCCAAACTTTGTGAAAGCAAGGTAACTCCCTAGAACAGACAGAACTCTTATCACTTGCCATTCTCCTGAACTGTGATGCTTTCATTTGGCATATAAATACTTTAATTCACTGATACTTATCAGAATCAACACTGATATTGTGCTGAATTACCTGCTGTTACCGTCTTAATTTTAAGAAAAAGATCAATTTTTGTAAACATCTGAAGATGTCTCCGTAAAGAAGCAAGACGTTTGGATAGTAGATGGCCATTTGAGCTTGGCTCTTTTTCCTTTCCATCCTTGGGGGTTCAATTTTTATTAAAATATAGCGTAACACTGTTCACTTCATGGATTACTCTACATACAGAAGAAATTTTAGCATGTTAATTTGGTTAATGCTTATAATACAGCTAAACTGATAGAAATGTCAACCTAGCTGTTAATTTGGGACTGATAATGGAAGATTTAGATTGCAGAAACACAGAAGATAGCATATATATAATTTGCTGAAATATGGAACTCGTCTGTTCAGGACAATGAAACTGGATTTACTCTATCATTTTAACAGTCTAATTATATGTGGTATTTCACCATTAAAGGAAATGTATTTCTGAACACTGCTTGAAATTCCAGTATCTCTGAGGGTGAAGGGAGGCTTCAGAATTCAAAACAGAAGACAGACTAAAAAAAGGAAGAGTCTTATTGCTGAGGAATTCTTGTTTCCTGCATATTCAGTGAAAAGTCTCCACAGAGATTCTGATTAGAACATGACAAGCAATTGCCTTTGATTTTTCTCTTTGATTAATGATATGTTCATACCCTGGGAAACCAAGGACAGACACTGACGCAGGGTAGCTGCTTTGAATCTCAGTCATCCGCTGGTATGCTAGTGCCTATCTAAAAGAAGCAGAATTATCTGGCAGCTTAGAAAGGAAGGAGAAAACTGTGAAGCAATAGGTRAATGCTAAACTTGAAAACACATCCCACCCTCCAAACCTGGAAATAAACTGCAGCTGTATCCTGATTACATGTTGGGATGAGACGCAAGAGTGCACTATCCCCCTTTTGAGACTTACTTACCTTTTCCCTGTCCTTCTGCAATGCCCTAGTTTCTCTTGGAAGAGATCCCAAGTGTATGGGCAGGACATGGCCCTCTGACGGGACCCCTGGCATGGATCACAGGAGGCCAGAACTGCAGGGGACTCCATTAAACACCTCCCTGCCCCACAGTTTGGATGTAGCACTGTTGACAGCTACCAGTTTAGGAGCCAGGACCAGAGAAAAGGAAGTACATCAGGAATTGTTCTATATCACAACTATAGTTGCCTTGTACAAGTGGCAGTTAATAGACGATTATTAAACAGCTCTGATTTAAATCAGAAAAAGCTCTTAATTAAGTGGAGTGCTTTCAGACACCTATATATCACCTCAACTTCCGTGATCTGTTCCTTTATTGTGGAAGAAGATTTGTTCCACGCTTTGTGAATAGCGCATTGCATGTGAGAAGGTGAATGAGGACAGGAAGGAATTTGTAAGTTGATAATATTTTTATTTTGTTTACAGAAGGAATGAGTAATTCATCAGTGTACTACCAAAGTATATATGAAATTAATCTCTGTTGCAACCTTGCATTTTTTTTCTTTCTGTAAATAGCTCTACCTCCCAGCACAGTTGTGTTTTAGCAAGAATCTTCTAATAAATGGAGTCAATGTTCAGAGCAGCTATAGAAGTTGCTTTAAGAAAAAATGGAAAGTATCTCAGGAAAACTTTTAGCTAGCCATTAGAGATATTCAGGGAGGACTGCAGCAATGGAAATGAAACTTTTTAGGCTTCTAACAGAGTCATATGCTGTTCTCCAGTTCAGAAACCAATCCAATATATCCCCTCAGAATACAGTGGAGTGATCTAGGAGTTGCTCAAGACAGTTAGACAGACAGTACTGAGGAACTAAGTGTTCCTGTTTTTGTTTTACACTTCAGAAATGCCTGTAATTGACAGCAGCACTGTCCACAGAGAGCTTCAAAGGAAGGCTAGTGAATTATAGCTCTCTGTAGACATTATAGGTGTAAGTTTAATTTTTCTTTTGCTGGCAAGCTGTAGCTTTGGGGCCATTTCAATTAAAAATATGGAACACTGTGCACTCAGCTGTTTATAGCAAGACTAATTCCATCAAGAAGTTATGTATAAAGTCAAAAAAATTGAGTTAACTTGTTTAATGTTACTCTGATTCCAAGACTGAATAGCAACTTTAACACACATTTTCATTACATATAATTTGTTTTATCAGATAGATAAAGCAAAAGGGGAAATATCAAACATCCTGCTGAAATTAATATGGCTTTATGTAAATGTCCTTTTATTGAAGCTAATTCAGCAAATACGCATTTCTCTGCCAGAAAAATTACTCATCCCATAGGAGGTATTTACCTCCTGACAAGAGCAGCTGGTATTCTGCTGCTGCTTCTCATTCATTGAGGCTTCACAAATCTGAGGGAGAGAATTTATTTCTCATTATGTCCTTGTAAAACCTCAACTGGAAGACAGCCAAACATCTTATTTGACCTGTCCAGACTTTCATTATTTTTGGTGAATTTATTTACAGCCGTTGGTGAAGAGTTGTGTTTTATAAGCTGGACAATCTAATAATTTTTTGCTAATAGAAGTGTCCACCACCATTTATTTCTGTGCAAACAAAAGTAATCCATTGGTCGGCTTGGCACGTTACTCATTTTAAAAGACATTACAGCTATTCACCCCAGTTAGGTATGATTGACTCTTCAAGAAACAGCTTTTGTAATGTTTTTTTATTACAACCTATAAATGATTCGAAACATTCCACAAGTGGAGTTTTTAAACTGGGAATCTGATGAGTGCTTAACAGTGGTAAGAAAACGTAACAGCAATAAACCTGTATCAATGCATATTGTGATAGTCTGGAAATACGAATTTGATTTCTCACAGACAGTAAGTTGAACTGGCATTCATTGACCTTAAGTCAGGATAACAGCAGAACAGATTTAAATTGAAATGAGAATCATTCTGGAAGGTATTTTTTGGCAGTGGCAGTATTAAGAGATGTCCGAGAATGTCTGCATTTCTTCCAGAGTTATGAAAAACAGTTTTACTTTTTCCTTTCAGAGGGAATGATGGGATTCTTACATTTGGTGAGCATGGCCTAAGACTTGTAAAACTTTTCACACACGCACAGAATCACACAGAATGGTTGAGGTTGGAAGGGACCTCTGGAGATCATCTAGTCCAACCCCCCTGCTCAAGCAGGGTCACCTAGAGCATGTTGCACAGGATCGCGTCCACACAAAAAGATAAAACCACACAACAGAAGTTCTTTTATCTTTCAGAATCACTTATAAAAACCTTATTCGGAATCGAATGTGTAAAGTGGTTATTGGTTATCTACAGTTTTCTCCCATGAACTCCAATTTACAGGTCCAAAAGAACATCCAGAGACAAGACAAGTGAAAATAAGGAGAAGGCAAAGCTCTCAGAGCAAAAGATTTAAACATTGTTTCTGTGTAGTTCGAAAGGACAGGATGCTGCTCTTTTTCCAGAGTTACAGGCAAGGTTCTCTGGTCATCAGACTTTCCAGAAATCTAGCCTGCATGACTAAGCAATAAGGGTGAGAACTGCTAAATTTGCACTATTTAATATACCAATGGTAGAGTCACAGAATCTCTCGGGGGGTCGCATAATGATGTGCAAACAGTAGTATTTTCTGTAAAACTGTTTTCTACTGGTTTTATACTCTGAGTCTAAATTCAGGCAAAGATAAAGTCAACTCTGAATCCTAAACCATGATCTCAATGTGATCATTACAAATTCAGGCTACTGACTTCATTGTTTCTAGTGGGCATACCAGTCTTGCCCAATAACAAAATATGACTCTAAATCTTTACCAGTAATGTCCCCTTCCCAGCTATTTTCTATCTATGCTAATACACAAAATAATTTGTTTCATTACTCTTTTCTCCCATGTCTTCCTCCTCTAGCCTGATGTATTATGTTAATCAACTCATGTGTAATTGCTTACATCTAATTGTTTTCTTGGCCTGGAATCACAAAAGCATGTGACATTAACAGAATTCTTAGAGTTTTTTACGGTAGATGGAGCTTCAGCCTGTTTTATGCATGAATAAATTTCTGAGAACCTCCTGAGTATACAGGACAGTCACTGAACTCAGGTTAGTCCTTTTGAAATCAAACTTCCGACTGAGTCAGGAGAACATCGAAATATGAACAGAAGCTGCACCAAAACCTGCTGCATTGTTTTAGACAATATAACTTTTCCTTGTTTGATTTTCCTTTGCATTTCTGTGATATTTAATTTTTATTAAAACTTCTATTCACTTGTTAAAAATACTTTTATTATCTTTTATGATTTTTTCCACTGCACCAAATCTGAGGGCTATCCTGAATGGATCTGGGGTGCTCAGAAGCAGAAATTATTTGGATATCTCAGAGACAGTTTCTTAGTTTTACCTTTTTTACCTTTTGCATTACAGTTTACCTTTAATTTCTCTAACAACAGCTTTTACTTACTCCAATATTTCATCTTTTTGTGCAAACTCATGAGCAGCTGTGCATTTTTCCATCTCAGAGTAACCTGCCTCCCAGTTCATTTCTGAACTACTTTTATAGTCCATGGGAAGAAACAAGTAATCCTAAAGTAAATTTCTTATGACCTTCCTCATCTGCAATAGAAGGAAATGAACTGCACATTAGAACTATCTTTGTCTTTCCAGTAACTTTACAGGATAGAGTCTAGGCTACTAGCCTACGTTATAGATGTCTGCACTGGGTGAGATGAACTTCTCCTTCTTTCCCTTGCCTGAAGCACACCTGAAGTGTTCCACAGCTATTCTCCTTCTCTAGCTGAGCCGTGCAGTAGATTGTAGAATCTCAACATTTTGAGAAGCGGGAGGTTTCAGTGTGGAAATTACTGTTAATAATACATTTTAGTGCTATTCACCTTAGCTGCTCTAAACCCTATATATAGAGTAGTTCTGGTCTCCTCCAATCTTTTTCCTGCTGCAAGGTCTACGCTGGCCACTGCATCCATTTCTCTGGAGGAAGAATACATGCAAGCAACAAGGCCAAGGTTTTCTACATTTCCATACTGTTTTAACCTTTTCCTCTCTCTGCCCTTACTGAGAAGTAATTAAGTTCACAATAATGGGGGTAACCTGTCGAGAGATATGTGAAACCAGCTGTTATACTTTTTTTCATTTAAAAGCGAGTAGACTTGCTAATCCAATTTCCAGGCTGGTCTGATTTTGACCAGAAAAGCAAAGATGGGTGAGATGTTTTAATTAGTAGGCCCACTATGCATGCTGCAGTATCAGATAATGAGTTTACCTTCAGCTAATCAGTATGCTGCTCTGTAACTTTCTTTATATGAGCATGTCACCCCTCCTCCCCCCCAAAATGAACAAGAGACTGTCATCTCGAACTGAAAGTTTCAACTGATTCTTCAGAGAGTCTTCTAAGAGACATAATAGAATAGATGACTGTGCAAAGGCATGGTCTTTTGAGATACTATACTCTTTTTTTTAACTATTGCATTCTATGGGGTCTAAGCATTATCTTCCAGGACCACCTATCTATGTATATATTTTGTAGCATTGATTTGAGGAGGATATTTAGCTTTTGACTTAATTGTAAAGTTAGAATTAAGGTGACTGGGAAGCGCTGACTTCCAGAAAAAATGCAAAGCAGTGATTTAATAGCAGGCCTGCTAGAAGATCCTGAGATAATGGAGATCATAAAGAATGACTTCATTTGATATTTTACGATAGTGGGAAAAGTAAATAGTAAAATGGTCTAGGAAGTCTCCAAGGATGCAATAAAGGGAAAATTTATTAGCATTGGTATGGATAAAAAGGAAAGAGAGAAAAAACAAAATCAACTGATAGACTTCACAGCTTTGAAAGTTGAGCATAATGAAATACATTTTGAAAAGGAGCCAGTATGTACAAATATAGGAGAAGGGACAAAGTAAATGCATTTAGTTTGTAAGAAGACTGAGAATTTCTATTGAAGCTTACAATGAATGTTTTATGAGGGAAGAATAAAGCTAATAAGCTGCTAGGGTATCAACACAGGTCAAACAGAAGTGCTGAATAAAGATCCTACAAGATGAAAGGATCTTACCACATACTTCTTCTGTAGGAATTGTCATAGAATTTTTTTAGAATTTTACTAAGATTTGTAATCATTAACACTCCATGCTATCTGCCAAATYTGGAAATTTGTTTTAGGAGCCTTGTTTGGAAACTTTAAATGGAGAGCCTCTTCAGCTTAAAAAAAAGATTAAACTATGATTTAAGATCACTTTATTATTTTGTTGCTGAGAATATTTTTTGGTTCTTGTAGAATCACGTGATACCCAATGTAAATAGAAGAACCTTTAAAATATACTGCTAATATAAGGAAGCTAAACAGTTAATAGGGTTTCCAAAAACCTTTACAAAAAGCAAAAAAAGACAAAAAGAACATTTCAGTAAAACAAGAAAAAGGGTTAAAATACCTTGAGTTTCACTTTGTCTTCCTCTTGGCGTCTGGATATTAATCTTTTAACAGATAAGCTTGTACAAGACTGCAAAATCATCTCAATTCTGAAAGTGGAGTATAGATAGTAGAAGGGAATCCTGTCAACCCTGCACTTATCTCTGAATAAAATTTAATTTGTTGCAAGGCTGAAATGTGTGTGTACATGTGTGACAAGCCTCTTAGTAACTCAAAGCTGGAGTTACCAGAGCTTAAGCTAAAGCACCAGCACTTTTTAGACAGAGACTTYAACAGTTTAGGTCCTAAACAGATCAACAGAGATGGAATGCATACTTCCTTATGGGTTGTAGTTTGTGCAGTGTGTTGAAAGCCTTCTGATGTCTGAATCACAGCTGTGCACCTGCTTGCTCCAACACACTTCACTGATACACTGAGGACTGAGCCTCCAAACCTCCCTGGGAAGAGGAGGAGGAAGACGAGTGTTCATAGTATATTTTCAGCAGATGAGACCAGAGCAGCGATCACGATGATCTGTAAGGATATGTGCCTGTGTTTGTGTTGCCTTTTTCATAAGTGCAAGTTATGTATAACTGCAGGAAAACAACAGTTTCATAGTATTTGACCTAGTCAGGTTACTAGACTTTTATAAGCCTATATTGACAGTCATTGCCATTTACAAGAAAATCCAGACTARTTTATATTGGCAATTAACCTTTTCTTAAAAGTCAGAGTACTACTGTGAAAAATTTCTATCTAGAGGGTATTATCTACAGTGCAGTGGGAAGCAAGATTAGAGAAGGTGTAGATATATCCCAGCCAGCTTTATCAAACCGTGCTTGATTACCAGTTACAGAAAAACTGCAGAATTGCAAACTTCAGCCCTCATCTCTATCTTTAGTATGCTGGACAGGTTTCTGCAGCTATATCGCAAGCCTGTTGCAAGACATGAGCCCAAGGAGTGGAGAAGGAGAATCATGAACATGGGCAATGAGGCTCCCTCCAGGAAAGTGGCAATGGGGAGTACATGATGAGCTTGACAGAGGCCGCATTTAACGGCCAGTTTAATAGCCAGGAACCCACTAAGGGTTAATAATTAATTAATATTTTGGTCTACTAATCCAGGCAAAACCACCTCCAGCACAGTCCTGGCATAATCATCATTTTAATTTTTCATATGCTGCAGTCCTTTTTCTCCTTCTAGCCATTCCTGTTGCAATATGGTAAACGTGGTCTCCAAAGGGACAGCATTCCTGAACATGAAGGTGTATATAGTGTTAGCAGACTTTTTTCTGTATTACCCAACAAAGCAAAAATTGATGATTTTTTTAAAGTTAAACCACACCAGATTTCCCATTATCGTATGGGGKTTTTTTTGCAATACATGCTGTATCAGTTTTTCTGTCCTGAAATGACTGAGAGTTTTATTGTAAATTTGAGCATTTATTTGAGCATGGACAAAAGCTGTGATTATATTAATGTTAAAACTAGAGAGAGCATTTTCTATCAAAACAGCAGTCACATGCCACAGCATGTTTCAGTTCATGCTAGCTGAAAATGTTCTTAAAGCCAGCACACAACCTGCTAAGGATGAGGATTTTGAAGAATGACCTTATGTGTTTCCCTCTACCAAATGCAATTAGCTAATCAAGGCAGAAAGAATTCTTAATTCTTTTGAGTTTTAGAGCTCTAGTTTTCTCTCCCAGGAATACAAGAAGGGAGCCATCAATCCAAGTCACATCTGCCATGGATATTAAATCATATAACACTGTTGTTTAAATAAGAAAATAACTCTCATATACTGTTATAAATAAGAGAGACTTGCTAAAATCGGTTAAGTCATAGTGGTATAACAGAGATGAAAAYCGACTCTAAAATAATTAAATTTATAGGTTTATTTTGTATTTCGTCTGACTTCAGGCAACATCTGTTGTTATTGGTATAAAGTTGTTAATGCCAAGAACTTATAGTCTTAACAGGATGAATTTGTTCATTACCTTGATGTTATTATTCTCATTATTTTTAAAACTGTATATCTTATCTGTTCAACAAAGACTTCAGATGCTTCTATGTTTTTCTTTTACTGGACACATTTTATGTATCTCTCAGTGAATTTATTGATCTATTTGAACAATATATTTGCAAGAAGTTGTTTCTCCATAAAATTTTAACTGCTTGATTTCTAGAATGTAGTCATCTAGGTTCACAGTCATATAGATGYGGGGGAGGGCTACTATTCAGAGAGACTTGGGCAGGCTGGACAACTGGGCTGACTGGAAACTCATGAAGTTCAGCAAAAGCAACTGCAAGGCCTTGTTGCTGGGATGGAACAACCCCATGCAACAGTACTGTCTGGGAAGCGATGCAGAAGTGGACCTGGGGGTCCTAGTGGGCAAGCTGAACATGAGTCAGCAGTGCACCYTTGCAGCGAAGAAGGCCAACGACATCCTGGGCTCTATTAGTAAGACTGTAGCCAGCAGGTCCAGGGAAGTGATCCATCCTCTCTGTTCAGCACTTGTGAGACCACATCTGGAGTATTCTGTCCAGTTTTGGGCTCCCCAGYACAAAAAGGATATTGACATACTTGAACCAGTCCGGTGGACAGTCACAAAGTTGTTCAGGGGACTGGAGAACATGACGTACGAGCAGAGGCTGAGAGAACTGGACCTGTTCAGCATGGAGAAGAGAAGGATAACTGGAGACATATTGCTGTTTAGGACTACCTGACTGGAGGATACAGAGAAGATGGAGCTAGGTTCTTCTCAGAGGTGCACAGTGATAGGACAAGAGGCAAAGGACACAAGTTAGAACATGGGAAATTCCAATCACATATTACAGGGGTTTTTTTCTACTCTGAGGGTAGCTAAACACTAAACCAGGTTGCCCAAAGAGGTTGTGGAATTTCCGTCCTTGGAGGTGTTTCAGACTTGACTGGACATGGCCCTCAGTAACAGATCTAATTAGACCTGTTTTGAGCAGACTAGATGACTTYTGGAGGTCCCTTCTAACCTAAATTATGATTCAGTGATTCTAGCCCTGATTCAGGAAAGCATTCAATCCTGTGCTTGCATCTGTCTCTTAAGAAAAATATCTTAGATGTGTCTGTTAAGGTGGACTGAAATCACTGAGAGCATGGGCATAAGCATATATTTAAGTAGTTTACTGAACAGGGATAGATTCCTCATTCAGGACTGAGATACAGAGGAAATTAACCTGTGCTCTGATACATTTCTTTTATAAAGAATGAGAAGCCAGCCCAAGTGTTTTCTCTCTGCGTCTCTTTATGCACACTTGTACAAAAAGCAAAGCAAGCTCCTTCATGAGGATCTCTGTAAAGTCCTACAATTGGGAATGTAACACAGACGCTTTAGAAGCAAACTACAGCATGCAGATTTCCACCAGGGCAAAAGTCTCCCAGTATCAACAGCCTCTCTTAAACTGGCATTTTGGATTCAGAAGGGCACAGAAAAGGTTTAAAGCCTAAACACAGAAGCGCAYGTCTGCATTTGACTCACCAGCAGTGAACGYTTCCAAAGTGGTACGTTTTCAAAGGTACAGTGGAATAAGGTATCTAACTCTAATTGATTTTCAGTAGGCATTTGGGTATCTAGCTGTCCCATGTGCCTTTGAAAGATATGCCTGTGTGACCAAGACGTAACGTCAAAATTACAACTTTAAGCCTCTACTTACCTTAGCAAGGGAAATATATTCATTAGGGTTCCTAGTACTATGGCTACATTTCTTTCTTTATTATTTATTTTTATTCTTAACTTGTTGCTACTATCTAGATGTAACAGTGAAAAACATGCTTAAGCTTTTGCATAACGATTAATTTTTTGTGATGTGGCAACAGCCTTGCTGTCTTTCAGACTTGTCTTTATATTTTCCCTTTAAATGAGTAAATCTATTGTTCAGTTGCCTGATTCTCCAGCATTCCATCTCTCTTCTGATGGAGCCAAGAGCAAAATGTTTATTTTCATAGATGTGAACATTTTCATGTTTCAGCAAAATAGTGTTTATTTTTCAGAGAAAAGGTACACATCAACATTTTAGCCTCATCGCTATCCTAAAATAGTCTTTTTCCAGTTTGCCATCCTTTTTGTGTTTGTTGGAAGGAGGTTGGAGGGGGCAGAGGTGGATAAAGAAGTGATAGCCAGTGGTTAAAACAAGAGTACAGAGTCCTAGAATGAGTTGATTAAAAACTGTATATTTTTCTAACTACTGTTCCCTCTGCATGTCAAAAAATACCAGTATTTGTTACAGGTGGCAAATTATGGCAAATAAGAAATTGCCATTTATGATGGCAAATATCTGTATGGATTTCAACTTCTGTATTATGAAAATATACCAGAACAATAGGAGAAAACCAAGCACAAGTTTATACTTACAAAGATTCAGTACTAATCTGTATGTTCATTATATGCCCATGAATAGGGAGCATGAGTGATCAGAGAGGATGTGGAACCATGCTGTATGAGGGGAGGTCTCCACCTCGCAGGACCAGAAAATATGAGGCCAGACCAGATATGAAGAAAGAGTTAACACCATCCAGGAGACCTCAGAATTATAAGGAAACCGTGTAAGTGCAAATTCCACTTCCCAGATCTAGCCAGATTTGGCATCAAAGTCACAATGGGAGTCAGGCAGAGGGTAATGCACAGATTCCTCTCGTTGCCTGGCAGAGCAGATCATTCACATGGTCACACAGTAGGCTAGAGGCCAGGGGTGGGATTCCACCCACAGGAGGCTCTGGGCAATTGCTGGATTCAGTGTAGAGGATAATATTGTATAGTTATATACCTTTATATACCTTTATTTGAATGAAACTTACTCCTGCACTCATTTTCTATATGCTTGACATTTTGCTAGTGAATCATGAATAAACTTCCTGATATTTTTAAATGTGCAGTTTGCAGTTGTTTAATGTTTTGCACAATTTTATATGTTAGTAGTTTTTCAATGGAAAAGATTAATTGCAGCTTATGTTTTTTAGTGGCATGCTGGAAACTCTTAAATTTTGCTGTGTTCTGCCAAAATAGCATTGCCTTTTAATGCATCTTTACCTCTGCAAAAATACTCTTCAATTCTTAATCAAAACACAAATTATCAGAAGTGGTAGCTAATATTCCTATAAGTTTCCTGTGATTTGCACTTGCTATCTAGGCATCGGACCAACCTCGTTTTGCCCATCATTGTCTTTCTGAGATAGGCCAAACTGACATGGCCTGCCTACAGAGAGACTTAGAGATTAAATCCTAACCTAATGAAAATACTGACAAAATGTTTATTATATTCGAAGGCAGTGATCTGAGGACTTCATGTCAGGAGCTTTGTCTGTGTCCCACAGGTAGGAGGTGAAGGAACATTAAACAGTGTGACACTGCTAAGCTCAATTTATTAAATGGTCTGAGCAAAGAATTGGCTGTCAGGAACACACACACACACATGCACGCACGTATTCACCATCAGCTGAGACCACTCCAGTTACTACTCCAGTGGGTCAGCACAGTCAAGTGTGGGGGAATGAGCACTCCCTTAACTGGTGTCAATGTCGGGCTCTTGGCTTGCAGCATGACACATCCTGTGACTGTTCCACCTCAGGCTGCCATCCACACGATATTGGATGCCCATGTACTGACCACTGCTGAGGGTTTACTATTAGTATTTTCTCTTGCCACCCCAACCCAGTTTTCATCAAGTTTAAGGTGAGAGACCTAACATTGTTCTATCAAGCCCTCATTTCTCTACCCTCTAATCACCTGTGGGCTGGCTTCTGCAGGCACTGAAGCCTCAGAACATTGTGTTGAAGGTAGGCCTAATTTTCAGGCYATTTTAAGAAATCATTAATATTATTTGTCATGATTCTTTTTCCTTGTCAGTGCAAAACACAGTGTTTTATCCATGTTTTGTCCATCTTTAATTTAGGTTGGATTATTTGGGTTATTTTTTAATGTTTCTTTTCAGTCTTTATTTTAAACACTAATTCCTCACCTGTAAAAATAATAGAGAAAATTTCATCTATAGCTTTTTTCCCCTTTTCCTTAGTAGAAAATGTTTACTGTGATTGTTTCAAGCTCTGATGAGCACGTAGTATCATTAAAATCTGCCTCCAAGTCATCTAGACTTGTTTTTGTAAGATCAATATGTAATTTCTAGAGGTAAGTTAAATTAATCRTATTTGCGTAGTAAGATAAAAAAATCAGTGTGTGAGCAGGTTTTTGCATGTTTTATTTAAAGCAGTTTGTATCAGTTGCTAAGTTTTAGCTGTAATATTCCATTTTATGTTGCAGAGCTCTTTTAACTAGTGTATTTATGTATTTGAAGCCTGTGTTACATTTCAAATTCATCAGAATGTCAGTCACTTGTTACAGCAGTCGGGTGCTTTTTTGTCAGCTATCTATATTATTAGAATGTAGATGCAATCGCACTTAGCCCTGGTGTTGGTGCATACAGGATCTATCCTCCTCCCCCATAAATCTAATGCTTTCATGGACATTGATGAAAAGCAACACACAGAGGTAAAATTAAATTCTAAGCTGTTGGGAAATCTGCACTGGCAAGCATTAACACTCTTGGCACTTGTTTGACATCTCATGTTGGAAAAAAAAATAGCTGCTTATCAACAAAGTATTAGAGAGAGACACAAACCCATCTGTGTGGACACATTTATGTAAGAAGAGGAGAGAACAAATTYATTGGTAAAATCATGCCTTGCCTCATACTCCATGCCTGGCCTATGTCTGTATCTTCTTTGGTGATTGTGTTTGATTTCAGACTCAAGTTCTTAGACTTGAGTGCCCTGAGTCAGTTGCAGTCATACTGCTGGTAGAGATACTACTTGAATAGGAGCAGTCCTGATTTTCCTTACCTGGAGAATCAGCTGGCGCACTCAAAGCTCAGGTGCCAGCCAGCAGGCTGGTGGTGTGAATGATCAGTGAGGCTGGGCTAAACTAATGGGGGAATTTGGTCTGCATGGTTTTGTTACATCTGTCCTGCGTGCTATACAAGTCTCTTACTGACTTCTAGGTTCTGTTACTCAGTGGAGCTGCTATTTGTAGCACATATCAATCCTGTTTATGCCATTATGAGGAATATGTGTCTTCTATGGAATTAAAACTTCCATATACAAATACTGCTAAACTCAGATCAAATTGATACCGTAGCTAAAGGAATTTGAAATCCAAGACTGTGCCTACTAGATAAACAGGACGTTAAGCAACTTTGTGAAAATTAAAATGCAGGCCAGCTCACACTACATGAAAAGGAAGCATTTGTTCATTCCAGACAGTCAGGTTCAAAGAAATAGCAATTTTTTGGGGGTAAATGTGGCCAGAGTAACTCCATTAGGTCACATGTTGCTTCTCTCACTCCCTCTTTCTCTCTCTCTCTGTCACACACACGTGCACACACCACTACTATATCAATACAAAGAGATGTAAATTTAGACAGGCCCCTGATTGCTGTGAGTGGAGTATTGAACACAAACAGGTGTGAGAAAAGTAAAAGAAAGACATTACAGATAGCGTGACTAACAAACAAGTTGTCACAGGTGCAGAATTTCTCAGGGAGAACCTTTAGCATAGCAAGGATCTTTAAATACACTCAGTTGAATATTAATGATATTGGAAACAAAAGCACGATAGAAAGATGCTGAGCACAGCCTGAACGGGAACTAACAAACCACTGAGCAAATTGCAGCAATTCCACTTACCTAGTGACTGGAAGCCTGGACAGCCAGGTTGTGAATAAACTGCTAATCAGCCTCTATGTTGTATATATTGCTTTGCTACTCTGTTTAGTTACTGGCAATAAAGCAGTACATTCAATATGACTAGAACGGTCTGGATACTCACTAGTGCTCACAGAGCTGCATTGTGTTACCAGGTGTCCTTCATCCAGTTGCTAACACGGTGATGATACATCTCCTCCTAGAGCTGTGTGCTCTCCTGAGCTGCTGAGTCTGGGGTCTGAGCACAGAATCACTGTGTTGCTGCAAGTGAAAGCTGTGGCTGCTGCCTGTGCCATGGCAGTATCGAAGGGATATCTGCACGCAGGGGTACAGAGTGTCTGGCATGGCATGAGGTCATGGGGGAATCAACATTGCAGAGGGCGCTGCAGGGTGTGCCCTGATACAGTCAGAGACTCCAGATCGGGTGCTCCAGCCTGCCTGTCAGGGGGCCATGGAGAGGGACATAAAAGATCAGGTCTTCCACCTGGTGTTCGAGTTGGAGCACAGAGGTGCATCTGAGAGTGCTCCACAGATTTTACAAGGTGAATATCAGGGAATGCAGCCTTGTAGGCAGTGTCATGGATGCTGCAAGTGGGCAATCTCTAAACCTTGCCCCTAGCTTAAMAGACTTGAAAGATTTTGTTGCTCTTGTCCTAGACAGAATATTTAGTATTATTTTCCATGTATAAAGTATGAAGAGAGTGATAGACTCCATAAAGTAAGTAATGCAATCTTCCAAGTAAAGTAATAGGTAAGTTAAATGGTTTATAGATGTTGCTGTACTCATCAGATTCAGTGGCCCTCAGTCTTACCTTGTAAACTTGAAATGGAATAATTGCTTTATGTAGAACTGTAGATCACAGTGTAGCACAAATAAATATTCCTCAGACCATCTTCCTCTGATGAAACTGGAGAAGGTATTAGTTATATCACAAATCTGGGAAGATTTTGAGATTCATTTAGCACAAGCATTTCTGTGGTGTCTTAATTAGACTGTAGTAGTAATCCTACAGCATGCTAGTCATTTTCCAAACAAAAATTCATACTTCAGGGACTTTTTAGTCATAACATATTGTCTGAAAATACTTCCGCTACAAGTAATTTTGTAATTACTAGGTTCTGTTTGTTTCCTGACCATGCATATTTGCTTGGATAAGATGTTTTGAGGCAGTGTCATAGAGCATAAGCAAAATGTCCACTGCCACTCTTACTTTATAAGGGTAGTTTTTTCCAGTATGCCTAGATTGGATGAGGAGACCCACAACAAAACTGTTCCTGAGGGAGTCCCATACCCACCAGAGATTGGTGGAGGTACACGATGTGCTGAGAGCTTGCTAGGAGATAATAATTTCTAATATTTACTTGTGAATTCCAAGTTAGAAAACAGCCTCTGAGCTTTCCACAGCTTGTTTACAATTCTTACAGACTCTGTGTGTGCGTGTGTGTAAGTGCCAGGTATGTCCAGAAGTAGTAAAACAGTAAAGGAACCATTGAGAATAGAAAAGAAGGTTATCGGTGAGAAATGCTGTGGTCTGCTGCACATTTCAGATATGCTGCAGATTCAAAAAGGTCATTGCCAAGAGCTGTTTCGTCTGTTGCAAAGACACAGTAAATGTGTGAAATGGTCCTGAGGGCAAAGTTGATAAGTCTTAGTACAACTCGTTTGATCTGCAGGATTTTTCTCTCTCCTTTCAAATTTGTTTTTTGTTCAGTCCCATAATAATGTTAGTCACAGCCATCTGCAGGCAAAATTGTATTTTTAAAATAAAAAATATGAAATCCTAGAAATGGGAATAAGACCAAGGGAGGAGAATTATTAAAGCAAGGAAATGGGACTATCAGCTGACACAGGGAAAAAGAATTGCTTAAGAGTGACCTGAAGTTCTGTATTTCTGCTTTCTTAGGGAAAGACTATGGTCAAGTTTTGAACATTTTCAGTCAAAGCTTTACGCTTAATCTTTCTGTCATGTATTATTARGAGCAGAGGGGGCTGGTTTTCTACGACTACCTATATCTTTAAGAAATATAACATACAACATAAAATAAGTGTTATAACTTGCTCACTGCTCTAATCTTCCATTATCGCTGGGTTCACTGCACATATTTCACACATCTATAAACCAGTTAATCTGGCTGGTTTATACTATGGGGCAAACAATATCTCTGTGCTTCTGAGCACCAAATCAGCCTTTCAAACATGAACAATTTCACTTACAAGGGAAAAAAATAGCAACAGTCTTTCTAGCTGAATGGGAAATAGCTACTGTAATCTACTATTTCATATGCCTTTGCCATCCAACAGGCTCATCTTCTGTACTGCATCACAGCCCCGTTCCCCGTATGCAAATTTCCATCCGGATTTTTTCACCAGTGGATAGATAGTACTGTTCCAAAGTCCTAAGATAATTAGGTGGTCCTGCTCAATTTCCTTGGGGTTTGCTCAGTATTCTTTTCCAAGTAACCTAGTTATGATTACCTAGAGAGGATAACTGACCTCGCTGAAGGTCACACAACTCACAACTCTTCTGCTGGCCCCGCAAGCTCAGCAAGTGACATTTTTCTGGGTTATASCCCTTCAAGGAACAACCTGTACATCATGCTGTACCTCAAAGTCTTTAGAAAAGGTYAAATGAACAGATAGGTAGATAGGTGACACTGGCTCACTGAATCCTATTTTTCTACCACTGGGTTTATTTGTATTGACCAAATACCTGAATACTTCTATCCAGTTACTGAACAGTTGTTCTGTAGCTCCCAAAGTATCCCCAGAAGATGTCTGAGTGGAGGACTTCTTCAGATGAAGCCTTCAGTGTCCCTCTTTCCCCTCTTCCTAGGTCCATAGCAGCAGATAATTTCTCACATCCTGGGCTATGCAGTTTATGTAGTATCTTTTTCTTTCATAGCAGCTCTGACACCTTAGCAGACATGGCTAGCACTGTGCTTCAGACACTGAGTTACRCATAAGAGCTTTTTGGCCTTCACTGTTTTGGGCATCAGCAGTTTCATTTTATGATCACAGCAGTAAGAGATCACTGGACTGGCATACTTGCACAGCTACTCTGCTGAATGAAGTCTGGGGATATGGCTAAAGCTCTCCCCGTTGCTCCTGGGAGTAGCATACCTAGACCCAAATTTGAGTAAGCCTCCTTACAGGCACAAAGGGAGCTTTCAACTCTTATCATCACCTTAGTCACCATCGAGCCTTTAGTGATTTACCAGATTCTATGTTCTGCATGTCTCCTTTGTTAGTGTTCAAAGAGAGAAGTGCTTTGGCTAAACCAGAGCAACATTAAGACCACAGACGAAAGGTTGCATGTAGGAGCCCAGTTCTTGTTAATGGCATTGTTGTGTGTATCTCTGCGCGCAACACTTTGAAATGTAGCCGTGGGTTTCAACAAACAATTCTCACATGTTAGATTTTACTTGAACATATATTCAAATATAAATGTTGTAATTATGCCATGATGATCCTGAAAAATAAATCCCTGTAAGCACTTAAGCACATATTAAATAGCATTTTGCTTTTATTCAGTTTATGTCTGTCTATGAGAAACATGCTATCATTCTTAGCAGAAGCTGTTTTCCTACTAATGTACATTTTATAAAAACTCACTGTTGACTATTCAATTAAAAATAACACAGCAGTGTGTGAGGCTTTGAAATCCATTTCACATTATTTCTGATAAGTCCTTGAAATGAGTCTGCATTGTTAGGCAAGGCCTTGATCTGCAGACCAGCTTTGTGAAGAAAAAACATCAAGGAGCCTTAAATGATGGTACAAACTTGCTAGGGTGAAACACATTTTATGAAATTTCTAGAGGACTTTGAAAATTTGTTTAACACAGTATGTCATGCAGTGTTTAGTTTTAAAAATGTTTGAGAAAGGATTTTGCATAATTTTATTTTTTCTACAGCCTATAGATGAGATCAAGCTTTATATTTAGTAGAACTTCCTTCTACAAACCACATTTGGAATTTTAGTTCTTTAAAATCTGACAATATATATATGCTATCTAAAGCAGTCCTTCTCTTTCCAACAAATTTGCATCTGAAAGGTAAGACTTCATTTAAAGGTATTAAACAAAAATGTTGATGTTTCATTAAAAATGACATTGCAAGTTCTGAAAGAGAAGGCATGTGTGACGCAGGTGGGAAAGGAATTACAGCAAAATGTCTTTCTATGACTTGCAATTCATCCCCACCTGACAAAAATCAGAACCAATGTGAAAAAAGAGAGAGAGAAAGTGAAGGACACAAGTAGTCTTACAAAAGACTGACTTGTCCATGCCAGAACACCATGTGAAACCAAGCTCTTGCATGGTGTTATGGGGAAGGTGCCTGATGCTTTCGTTGAAGTAATAAAACAAGATGGTTGGGGGTCGGAGCAGGAGAGGAGAAGAACAGAAAGGGGCAAAAAGTCTACACCAATGGGACCAGACAGAGGCACAGCGGACACTCTAGTCCGTTACAGCAATCTCAGTATGAGGCTCTTAATGGCACACATGTAAAGGAAGTCCTAGTAACAATAAGGGTGGAGCTCAGGGCAGATAGGAACACAGAGACACAGGTGTAGATAGATATTTCTGATCTATATTGGTAGCCAGTGATCTTGCACCTTGATTTTCAATGTAAAAAATGGTCTAGGAGAGGTTTATTACTCTGAAGGAAACCCGGAATTAAATTATGGTTGATGAGGTTTGCTGTGACACGTTTAGAAGACTTTGCTACTCTAATGTGGCTTGGCATTACTATTAAAGAGTACCTTAAGGGAGTTGATTTATGACTCAGTATTTTGAAAGAGCGTTACTCAGCTCACATAATTAAGTTTTCAAGCAAAGCAAAACAAAAAGGTTGAAGGTATCTGCAGCTGAAAACAGCCACTTTTTATTTTAATAAAACTTTTTTCCTGAGTGCTTAGTTAACTTAAGCATGTGCAAGTCTTCCCTGGTCCTCTGAGACTCTGATTGATTGTGATGTGGATTGTGATTGTGATGTGGACTGGGTCAATACTGCTGTAGCATGTCAAACAGTTGCCAATGTAATTTATGTGATTGTTTTATAGAAAGCATTCCATCACTTTTACCTATGTCTTGCAGATATGCTAATTCAGCACTTTTTCTATATGCAACACATTTCCTTCAAGAATGGTATCTGTGTGTATGTAAAGTGCTTTAATTGGCATATTTTTCTCTGAATACCTGAGTACTTAATAAAGGAAGTACATTCAGTACCAAAATGGGAACCACAAATAATCTATTTTTGTTGTTTTTAGCAGATAGAAGAAGTTCTCCAGGTTCAGGATACATTACTGCATCTTTTCTTGCACTTCTGTTATGGAATATTTACCTTGACTATTGGTGATCAGCTTCTTAACAATTGCTTGAAGAAACAGTCCTATAGAGCAGTTCCAGGTAGTTTCTCACTTACTTTGTGCAAGATTTTTTTTTTCTTAATGCTTCATTATATACCAAGGTTTTAAAGAACTCCAGTAAAGAATAGTACTTTGCCCTTTCAAGAMAGAAAGCAAGAGCTGAAGTTTTTTTTGTTGCCTGTAGGAATCTGTTATCCTTTAGAAGCCTTATGAGGGATCAGCTAGTGAGCAGAGAACAAGATTGCAGTCATGCTTCTTAGCAGAGTTACTTATGTATCCTGTTCTATTTCCATTTTTCTTAAGGCTGTAGCTTTCACATCCACCTGGACTGCAAGAAGGAACAAAACTATGCAAATATTATTAAGGCTTGATCTTTATTTTATAAGTTGGAATGTACCTCCTGGCTCATCCTAGAGAGAACATGATGCTTTATTAAAGCTAAGGTCACAGACAAGCTGAAAATTTTTAAACTGTGAACTAGTTCTTCAACTGCACCTCACTGTGTACAACAAAATTTAAAACTGAACTGCAGTAGTATCCCTGCTATCAATTTTGTCTCAACTTGTAACTGTCATATAATGCAAAGTTATTAAGTTACCGGTATTTTGGAAGTATTTCTCTTTCTGACCACTGTGTATTCTGAATTCCATTTTTAATATAAAGACACATGGCTCTGGGCATATATTGTTTTTTACCCTTTCTTTTACTGTAATAAAACAAAAAAATTAGAAGTACTGGTTGCAGATGGACTAAAATTGCCCTTCTGCAATGATTCCTACCTATTTTAGTTACACACAGTCAAGACAAAAATCTTTTTCAGTTCATTCAGAAGTGTTACAGAAACTAGTTATCGCCTTTTTTCTTGCAGATAATAGTATCAGAGAAAAGCCTCTCTGTTTCTCTAATGGCTAGCAAGCATTTGCCCTTAAACTAGACATAAAAACATTCTACAGAACACTGGAATGTAAAATTCCCTTATAAAAGTAATATTTTCAATATAAATCAAATTCGAAGTCTAAAGACACAGATACAGAGACATTTTCAGAGTGCCACAAACAACATTAAAATTAACATAGTAAAAAGTATTTCACTATGGCAACAATACATTAAAATCATGCCTGTAGCAGCAGCAGCAGATGCTAACAACAAGAGAAGGAACAAATCTTCTTAATTGATGTTCAAATAGTGAATACATGAACAAGCTAATGCACAGGAATGCACCAAACAGCTTGAGCACCTGTGCAAGGCTCAATTCAATTACAATTTCTTTTACAATAATTCTTTTTGTGTGCCAGTATTGCTAGCTGTGCTTAATAGTCATGAAAAATAAATTCAAGAATAGATTACTCAAAAAAGCCTTATTCCACTAACTTCTTCAAAAAGGGGACATGCAAAATACACACACTCAAAACCGGTAACTTTTTATTTTATAACTTATTGAGACAAAGTAAGCTACTCTCATAATATGTATATCATTAATTACCATTGTATGAACTGAAAAAAAAAAAAGTAGTGCTTAAAATTAGAATACAGACCTTTGTAATAAGCAAGGATTATCAGGGTGTGTTTATTTCTTTAAACACCCTGATACCTCTGTACCTGAAAGGTACAGTAACCTTTCACCAGTCCAGATCAATTTAGGCAAATAGCTAAATTACACATTTAGGCCCTTGAAGTTGATCGTGAAATGATTYGGTTGCTTAGAGTTAACTTGTTCCAGAATTCTTATTGCACCATTGTTTTTCTTTAGTAAAAATTTCATTACAAGCACTGTTTCTTTTATGACAGTATCTATCTTTCCAGGTGTTGTAAGGGGAAAAAAGTATCTTGCCTGTTTTGGGTGACAGATTTAAGAAGATTGCTGCTGCCATAGATAGTTGTAGAAAACAAAGCAATAACTTAATAGAAAGATTGGTTTTTTGGAACAAGTGGTATGTCAGAACATGAACATGAGAAAATATGAAGTAAAGCAGAAACAAGTTGTTGCATCCTACATGCTCAACACGGTTCAAAACATGCATCAAATACTTATGTCTGTTCTTAAAGATTCAGTTTTAATTCATCCAGAAGTTACTAGCAGCACAGGAAAGTTCTAAATAAACTTCATTCCTTGTTATTGCACAGATTGAGTGCAGGTTTGCCTTTATGCAACTCCTGTTGAGGTCAGCCAAAATTCTGTAGGCTGACTACAGGTCAAGACTGAATGTTAAAGTGTCTAGCTAAATTATGTCTTTTTCTGGATGCATACAAAGGGGGAAAAGAACAGAAACACTTCCCATGCAACATCCATCCAGAACATTTTCACATGTTGAATGGTGTGAGGACTTTTAGTAATAAAAAGCCCAAAAGAAGGTCAAATTTTTGACCATACACAAATCTCCAGACCCCAAATATACTGTTCAAAGGGTAAGCAATAAGCACAACTCTCTCCAATAGCCTAGCTTTAATACCTTATTACTTCCTACAGCTATGGCAACTGTAGAGATGAGATAAAGCAGTCRTCACCCTGCCTTAGATGGCAGTGCATATTATCCAGCAGCTAAATGAAAGGTGAGGGGTGTCTGCTCTTCAGTCTCTATGCTTAGCCCTTATGAGTCTTACAACAGTTCTATCCGCATATGAAGAGAGAGATGCAGGCAGATCTTGTGAAAGAGAAGTTTTCTGAGTATCCTGTGTGCTTGGAGGGGGTCATATTCCACCTAATGCTCTGGTGTTTTTATCTTTCATGTTATGAATCTACATGGATGGGTGAATACAAGTTTAAGGTAAATTCAGTTCCAAATAGCTAATACTCCAGTGCTCCCAAAGCTCATTTAAAGAGCTATGCATTTCTTCCCTGCAGTTCATTATAGTGCCTGAGCACTGTGGAAACAATTTCTCACTGATTTATAGGAGGAGATGTTATTGACATTACTTTTATTTAACCTTCAGTAGTACCTAAATTGTGCTTTCCAGTTGCAAAGAGAGACCACATCTCTCTATGAAACAGACATTAGAATTTTTTGGCAAAATTCTATTTTGGCAAATCAGTAACTACCATGTATGTTAAGATGTCTGGTTTTAAGTATCCAAGACCAAAAATGTGGAACTATGATTTACATCCGTATCACATTAGTTATATCTGAAACTGGGGTAAATACACCCAGGRAAAAAAATAAAATACTTTGTGACAGGACCTAAATTCAGCCAAAGCCTCAAGGGGGATTTATCTGCTATTTTTCTTAAGGAAAACTCATCAAAAGAAATGCAAGAAAGAAAAGCTTTTTAAGACAGGACTCTAATCTACCGATAGATCAAAATGAAATGCTCTGGAAGCATATATACTTCAATACCCAGCGGGCCCTTGCAAAGAGCCTGTTGCTCCAGACCGGATTTCAGTCCATCAGCTTTCAGTGGCATTTTGGGCTGCAGCAAACAGCAGTTCCCACAGGGTCCTTAGGAAGCATCCCTCTTTTCATCAGTATGGAAGCTGGACTGTGCATTTGGTCCCTGCTCTGCTCCGAAGTTCTTCCGTCACCCTACAGGTACGGAGTCCTTTCTGTTCCCTCTCTGCTTCTTCCCACCCAACAACCTAGAGATGTTCACACACACGTCTCTCACACACACTAAGGTGGAGCTGTCTTTCCCAAAGCTAATACCTATGGAGAAATTGTGATTTTTGTATAAACCAACTAATAGTAATTGCTTCTTCTGGAAAAAAAAACAGTTTCTAAAATTAAAAGTATTAACTATTGCAATCCATTTCTCCAGAAACGTTTCTTGATATTTTTATAAAGTCATATTCCAGTAGTTCATCACATAAGAATTACTCTGTGGATATATTACTCATGATCCTAATCATTATTCATGTGCTTGGCTATCTGGCTGAAGACATGAATAAACCTCACAGTATAAATTCCCTTTAATTCAGTAAATCTCCTAGCTCAGTAATGGTCTAGCCTGACTAAATTAAGTCAACAGTTTTATTTTATTTAATCCTTATAAGCTCTCACTTTATTTTCTGATATAGATGTTTCTTTCCAGAATGCTAAGTGAGGATCACGCTCTGACTGTGTGTGTAAAAGGTATGAAAGTTGTTTTAGTTATATGATGATTATTGTTTCAGAAGTTCCTGAAGGTAGTAAATAGTATCAAGCATGCACAGTGCATCAACTGAAGACAAATTTTTTACACACTTTCATGATGCCTTACTTAATGGGTTTGTTTGGGGGAAGGGAGCCTTTAATGGCAATATTATGGAACAGTCCCAAAATATTATAAACTCTTGGATTTTGTTGCATGGATGAATCTTTCAAAGGAAATGGCTTTCAAGACTTACAAAGAGCCAGTTAACTTTTGTTACGTATTTCTAATATGCTTATAGATAGTTTTAGGTTCTGCATGAAAAACAAAGTTCTGACTAGATTGAGGACACGATTTTCTGCTAGAATTTTTTAAGTCCTCTAAAATACTATACAATCAATGTTTCTGATAAATTTTGGAATATTAAAACCTATGGAAAATAAACCTGTTTCAGTTCATTTACCTGTAATAATTACTTTTATCTTGAGCTGATGCTGGCAGTCTCTGATAAAGAACAAATGGTGGAGATTTTCAGATTTAGAGATTCCAGTCAGAGTTGTGGACAGTACTGTCACCAAAATCAGACCCTTGGTAACAGTACTGAAGCTTGAAAACTGGACTATGAGTCCGAGGCGAAATTTAAATGATGCTATAAAATGATGCTTTTAAATTGCTTTAAAAAAATGCTTAGTTAGCACTAATCAGAGTACCCACAGCTTCTTCCATCAGATAGCAAGACAAAATGTGAAAAAGAAAAGTCATATTAATTAAAACTTAGTTCAAAACCTAGTTCAAAAGAAATTAAAGGACTTTTTTTTTTCTGTTAGCAAGGGCTGTCTCAGGTGCTAAGAAATTCCAATTGACGACATTAGAAAAGCCTACAATAGCAACTTATAAATGAATCTAAATAAAGTGTAAGGTCCAATCCCACATTTCTTGTCCTTTTAAAGTCAAGAGGATTGGTTGTGTAAATGCTAATAAACTTCCTTATGTATGGAAGAAAAACAAAATCAAAACAGTATTTCTAGGAGTAGAAGTAGCATCGGGGTTTTTTTTTTCAGATTTTCAAATTCCCATAAAAAATGAGCTATTTCTGACTTCACATCCTGAGCAGCAGAAAGTTACCCATCAATCATCTTTGTATGTTTGACCTGTTTGCTTTCTTCTTAAACTAGATTTTTGTCTAGGAGGTGAGAGGCAGAGAAATTTTACAAATGCAGTTGTTTCTTATTAGGAACAATACAAAACCTCTGGAAAAGTTTTCCAAAAAGAAACAGAAATTCAAAGGCAGGGAGAGAGAGGAAGCTGGAACAAAGTTAACTTCTCTTTACTGCAGTGGCCATAATCTTTGGAAATACATGAATAGTCATTTGAACAGGGAAATGGGGTAAGGGAAGAACGGATAGACAAGTCATATTTGTCTAATTTAAAGTATTATTTCTAGCCAGAATAAGAGAGACTGATTAAGGGTGGGAAGTGTTATCTTAAACCTGAGAAAC
Source organism: Apteryx rowi (assembly GCF_003343035.1). Taxonomy (NCBI): domain Eukaryota; kingdom Metazoa; phylum Chordata; class Aves; order Apterygiformes; family Apterygidae; genus Apteryx; species Apteryx rowi. The sequence continues at coordinate 1,422,678 of NW_020448486.1, read as the reverse complement.
CTAACCATTGAAAGTTTAATGAGATTTTCACAAGAAAATTTGTTTCAAATAACATTTTACAAAAATGAAAAATTTTATTAGCTAATTATTTTTGGATATTTAAAAATAGCTTGTATTCCATGTTATTTTATGTATTTTTTTAAAGGAGAGCTTTCATATAATGTCCAAAGAGTCCTAAACAACACACCTTAAAAAAAAAAAAAAAAAAAGTAACTTCCCAAAAAGGGAAGTTCCTAAGTTTACCTTGTTTGCCTCCCTGCCAGGGCTGTTTCCACCTCTTTATTAGCACTTACCTCTCTAAATGTTTCATATGCAAGCAAGTTATCAATTTACCAATAACAATCTGTGAATTATCTTCAAGGGTCATATTTCTTATGTCATAAGACTCTCATGAAATAAAGTCATTGTTTTCTGTTATTTCATCTCCAGTTATTTTATCTGTTGTTGTGCTAATCTCTCGTTCTTTTTCTGGTCTTGGCATCTTCCAAATATGTAGTCTTCTCACATTTCATGATTTATGTTATTTATTTTATTATTTTATCTCACTTATTTACCATTTATTGAAACAAGAACTATCAGCACATAAATCTTGGGTTTTCTTTTTTTCAGTTAACTTAGTCTTTCCACCCATCAGGCTTTTCAAGAGACAGTCTTCTCTCAGCTCCCTTTTCTTTTTCTTGTTTGTGGAAAGGGGATCTAGGAGCAATTCTATGGAGAATAGTTATCATTCTTTCTGGTAATGTGCTTTCTCTGAATGCTCGGACTGTGGCTAGGGGACTTAAGTTATAAGTGAATTTTAAGTATGAGAATAAAGTTTGTTCTTTAGTTATAACTGTCGTGTGGCTGGTTATCAAGACTGTGCCTCTCTCTGTGCATGCCCAGTGCACTCAAGGCATTAATTCCTTGGGTTGTTTAGGAACTCCCCAGTCAGTCATCTGCATAGGTGAGATAATGGATCATCTTGAGACAATGGACCAACCTGAAACTAGGTGATTGACCGAACCTTCACACTTAAGTATCTGACTAATGGTTACAGGAGCCCTCCCGGTGGGAATTTCAAATGATTTTCAAAATTCCTCCCAAGAGGATTACTGTTGTGTCTGGTCCAATTTGTATGCCTAAATGTGTTAACATCCTGGGAGGAGTGTGCCAAAGTGTCCCTGCTGCACCAGTATCAGATTGGTCATAGATTTGTCAATAGTCAATAGAAACTGTTCCTGTAGAAATGATCACTAGATGTTGTGTATATAGTTAAGGTCTATCAATAGCAATGAATTATGCATGTGCTAGGGTGGTCACATAGGACCATGGCCACACGGACTGTAAGAACTGAGCAAAACAATAGTTTGAGGAGCCTCTTCCAATTCAGCTCCATCTGCTGCTGCAAGTATCCTTGCAGCTGAGACTCCCATCGCCACTGGACAGTGAGCAATGATACCTTTCAGGAGATTTGATTCCCCATTCAAGTGTTACCCTACACCCAGATTCCAGCAAAATTAATTATTTTCCTTTTAACAAACACTCTGATTGTCTGTGCAACAAGGCTAGACTTGGACAGCAGTACAGGTTACTGTAATAGCAGTAACAGCAATAAAAAAGGTTGCATTTCCTACTTTCCCCAGGTGTCTTTCAGCAGTATTGCTTTGAGCTTCCTCCTTCTACTGGCAGGAGACACATTTATCCCATTTTCCAACTATTTCTCTTCGGCTAGGCACCTTGCATGTAACGTTTCATGAAAAAAAAAGGATATTTTCAGGCTGTGGAAGGACAAGCATCTGGTATGTAAGTAGTTCTGCAACACTTGCAATAATCCTTAACAGTTTTATGAAAGATTTTGCTTCAGGGGGTTGTATCGTATGACTTCTAGGAAGATAGACCATCTGATGAAACATTATAGCAACACCAAGTTACCTCCTGGTTTCAGTGTGTCAAGATGGTACAGAACTGCTGCAATGAAGTTGCCCTACACACAGTATTGCCCTGTAGCTGAGCAAAATCTCCCTTCACAGATGAGAGAGGGACCTTAGCAACAGGCATGGATTTATCACAGCAATTAGTTTTCTCATTTACATAGGCCAGTGAAGTACCTACTCACATGTCATTTTTTAATGCCATTGCTGTACAATTCCTTTCTCCCTTTTGCTCAGACTGGACCATCACCTCATTTGAAAGAGCAGCAGCATGAGTTGCTCTGTGTGTGAATCTCTGGTGAGCACAAGATGCTGGTGCATGGATAGATAATGTGGCCCCTTGTCAGTAGTTGWTATGACAAACACAGCTGCTAGCATAAAAAATTTTAACAATATATTGTGCTTACAGACATGAAAAAAAGGAAAGTTAGTTTTTCAGCTAGGACAAGAGCAGTTAACAGAGCTGCTCATAAAATCCTAGCTGTGTTTTGCTGTAACCGATATATAGTAGCTCATCTTTGTTGATGAAGGACTGTAGGATCTGTTAGTATCATGTAGAGACTAGAGGTAGCTCCTTCACTAACATAAAGCTCCAACATAAGACTTTGTGCTGAATTTTTAAAAAGCTTAGTATAGAACCTGTAGTCAAAGGCTGGCTGTAATGCCACTTTTACAGTCTGGAAAGTCCCCATGCCTTGCACAGGCCCTTGATCAAATGGCCAAACTTGTGACACTTGTGAACTTCTGCAAATATGTGTCCAGGAGTCCAAGTGTGACTTTCAGGAGTCTGGCAAAGATCTTCCTTGCTCACTGTCGGAGGTCTAACATTGCTTAAGATGAGCTTCTGCGTGATACCAAGGTCCTATTTCAGACGTCTATTATAGGAGCTTCTTAAAATACAGTTCCCCATACCTTTTGTCTACAGTCAAGCAGCGGTCACTTTTTTTTCCATAACTCAGATTTTCACGTTCATATGACTAATGTATTTACTAATGGTTTTCAGGTGGTATCTCAGGTGTCCTGAACTGCTCTGTGACTTTTCATCTGTCCCCAAGGCACGACATTAGCAGTGTTGAGTTAGTATGTCTTAAATTTAAGTGCTGAAGCTTGTTGTAATCTGCCAGGGCTATTGCCTGTTTCAGGCCTCCTTAAGTCAGCTTCTTCTCTGCTTTTACTTTGTTCAGTAACTACTAAGCCTCTTATTTTTCTCTGTTGAACAATTTACAGGACAAGAAATCTACTTACTCCTCTTTCAGCTGCTAATTTAGGGAAGGGAAAATGCTTCTGAGGACAAGAATGAATGTAAGAACCTCCACATATATCTTCTACCCCACTGAGAGCTTCCTTATACTTGGGAAATATCCTCAAATACTTTTTCAGAGGATTTGATCTACTATTGCTCTAACGACTGCTCTTGATGACATGACCCATTTTTAAGCACAAGGTAGGCATTTTCTCTCAGTACTGTTGAACACTGTGCCTTTACATTTCTTATTTAATGACTGCTCACATTTATGTAATAGATTTTCAAGGTTACTCTCTTCCACTCTGGGTAGCTGTTAAGACCACAAAGAGCTTCAGAAAAAGTGTGACTAGAAGAGGCTACCTTTGACTTTCTCATTTATTATTACACCTATTTCTTGCAAATACAAATACATAATACTTAGTCCTACCAAGAGCAGAACTGCAGCAAGACATATTGAAACCAACAGGAAGAATATCACAATCCCTCTCCTCATACATGAATACAACGAAATTCTAGAAAAATGAAAAAAAAAAAGCCCTAAAACCCAGAACCGCTTCTAAACAATTCTACAATGCTGCTGTGATATATGGCTGCTTAAAAGCAACTGCATTTTGAAAGTCTATGAAGGGTACACAGAGTAAGTGGAAGTCACATAGAAAAAGCAAAGTCTTTTAGTGTAAGTTTTAATAGTATCTTTTTTTCTTACATGGATTATGACTCAGTAAAGTGATGGAGAAATTACAGTGCAAACAAAATAGCCCTCTGTATTGAAAGAGGTTTCAGTCCTGTTGCAGCTGATTTGGAAATGTCAGACAAATGTGGGAGTCACCTTGTGATCTTGGATGAGCATTGCTGAACTGATTTTTATCGAAAGGTGAACCTTTTGCTTTTCTGATGCTAATAATTCAAGATCACAGGTTTCTTCTCCAGGTGTGCCTTGACTAATCTAATATTTTATTCTTCACATTTTTTTTAAAAGGATGATTTTTTTGTTGTTCTTTGACTTTCACAGTTTATCCTTTAATTAGTGACTTTTGCATAATTGCTTATTAAATTCATAAAGACAACTCAGATCTTGGAGGTTAATTTTGTAGAAATAGTCTTCCAGTTTGCTTACAGTCAGAGGTAGGTTCTGCCATTTTTAAACTGTATGTGGATATTATGATATATCAAGTTGGGAAAAATTTCTCTCCCATCAAAGGGCATCAGGTACAGGACTTCTCTCTCTTAGAACCCATTTTATTTGCTCTCCTAAAATAAAGAATTCTTGCCTAAACTTAGATACAGGAAAAATTGTTCATGTATTCATGGATGAGACTTCAGTGAGGCAAGCTTTCACTCCCATGTCTTCATCTAGCATAAGAAAGTAGTAGGTGCAAAAATCATCTAAAGTAAATCCTGATACAAAGATGACACAAAGTTCCCAGGAAATAAACTATAGTAGTTCTTGAAAAGTAGAGAGGTTTAGATCGAAAACATGAACATTAGGTACATTGATTGTTTATTCTCGCTGGTGGTCCATGCCTCTTCTCAGGCACTCTCAATTAAGAGTGTTTTGTTTTGTTTTGTTTTTTTGGTGAGGGGGCTCTTTTTCACAGTTTTCCTGACTGAGACAGTCTTACTTTATCCTGGCAGACCCTTCCTGTTGAAGCAAACTGAAGCTACATTAGCATACACCAGTCTGAATCCTAACATAGGGGCTCTAAGAAAAGATACCTTTCTCCTTTTCTTTCTCTTTAGCCTTTTCTTTTCCAGCAACATCAAGGACCATGGGCTGGTAATAATCTTTTGGTTTGGATTTCTAAAATTAGATGTGCAAATTGCACTCATGTACAAGCATGAGTGCCTAAATTATTAGGAAATATGGACAAATTAGGTATTTATGTATATATTTTGAACAATGAAAGGGCAACTGTGATTTATAAATTAATACTGAGAAGAAATGTGAATAAATTGGACAGCTACCATCTCATCTGGATAAATTTAGAGGGCTGTCTTTGAAAATCACATCATTCAGTTCATCAAGACAAGTAAGGGCATGAAGTTTTTGAAAGTGTCATCTTTAAAAAGGCTATAAAACACTTGTAGTCATTAAAAGGTCACATGGTATATTTCACTGAAACAATACAGATATCCGTTAATAAAACCTATTAAAAAGCTTTTTTTTTTCCCTAGGCATTCCCCAAGCATCCTGACTGCTTAGTACCTACGCTGTTTGATCCTAACTTTTAAGGAGTAAACTGATTGCATTTTGCAGATCTCTGAGCCTATTGTAACTGAGCCCATTCCTGATCTGTAACTGACAGGGCATTTTGTTTGTTTGTTTGTTTACTAAAAATAAATATACACCAGCACATTATACTAATAGTATATCCCTGGGACTGCCATTCTACGTAGTCATTGTAGCTGATGATCCTCTTCCCACTGCGGAGTTAGACCCAGCAGACTCTCAAGTTGCAGTATTATTATTGTTAATGATAAACGATGAAACTTGAAGTCATACATCCACCAAGGAAAGAAAATTCCATCATAAAAAACTTGCAGCAATGTTTTGTGCCTTTGCAGCCTCATGAATTGTCATTTTTGGCACATTTTCCAAATACGATGACAGTATGAAAAATAAGGAACATATCTACCAGTGATAAAATGCAAGGGCAAATCATATGATCAAGAATAAATGTATCTTTGAGCCACAGAAAGTTTAAAGTTTAAAATATGCTTTACTGTATGGTTACACCAAGAAAATTTGTCTTTCCTGAAAAATGATCCTTTTTAGGGCTAACCTATTCCGGTTAGCAGAGGTGGGGGGTTTATTATTGCTATTATCACCATTGTTACTTTAATGCAAACAAGATCTGATCTTTAGCAAAGAACAAGAAGGCCAAGACAAGGCTTATTGCACAGTAACACACAGGCTACTGCCATCAGATAACAGAACTAGAGAACAGCTCAGGCCAGCTGCCAGCTGGCAACGACTTTGACACAGATACCAGTTTGTCTAAATTATGGTGGTACTGACCTAGGATGGCACTGCAGATTTCAATGCAGCATTCGGTGCATGATGTTTCAGCAGAGGGTCATGGGGAATGGTGGGAATGTCTCTGGACTTGCCAGTTCTACTTGGTGTACTGATGGACCTTTTAACTTGTTGACCCATCCTTCAGCTACAGGGGAATCTGAGATAAACGCAGACGTGAAAGACATGAAAGGAGATGCCCTTACATATGCAYAGTCCTGCTTGATCAATCATTAAAAACTAAAGCAACACGCCTCTGGAAAAGCAGTCTAACTTTAGTTCATGAGCTCAGATTCATAGATTCTAAATCCAGTGGAAATGTGGGGACATCCTGCATAATACAGGCCACATACTTCACCCAGTAAATGAGGACATTTATTTTAATATACCACATGACCACAAAAATAGAAGAAATGTTTTGTATATTTTCAGCTGGCTTAGTAGCAACCGTTACCAAAACAGTATCATCATTAACTGTGGTGCCTGTTAGATAAACCACGTGGAAAATTGTACAAGATAAAGGTTTATTTCAGTCTGATGCTCAGTCTGAATTAAATAGTATTCTAACGCTTACATTGGCATTATGATGGTTATAATAATTACTATTTTAATGTTGTTACTGTTACATTTTAACAATAAAAGCAATATAAAAATACACAAAGTATGACTATACCTAAATTTAATGTGTACAAACAAAAATAAGCTCAAAAGTATATCTTTTTACAAAAATGAAGGAACTATGCTGTGAAAAAGAAACTGCTTTATAAGATTTCACTGTGTTCAGAAATAATTTTCCCTGCAGAAATGCAAGCACCATTACACACCATCCTTGATTATAAACTTATTCTAGTACAAGCCACACTAATTAGGCAAAGACATCATTAGTGGTGCTTTGGTGGTTTGATATGAAACTGAAGGCAAAGGATTGGGAAATGAAATAGATTGCTTTAAGAAATAYATGCAGCATTATCCATTTTAAATGAAACAACAACAACAAAAAGATTCTAATACAATTTTAAGAGTGCAGAGTCAAAAAGTTAGTATATGCAGATATCAATTTCTGTGCAAATGATAACATTACTATGTTGCATATGATACCATAGTAATGCTAATTTGGGGTGAGGGTTGTAGTTCAATAAATACATAGCATTTTATTTAGTGATCATGATAAAATATAGATGTGTATAAAATTCCTAAATCAATCTCAGAAATACTAATTTTTGTGTTTGGTGAGACCTAATGTTGTTACTTTACCCTTATATTAATATAGGCTTTGCAGAAACATTCCAACTTTAATTGAAAGAAAAAGCTTGTGCCTATTAATGTTAACTTTCAGATTTCTACTTTTCTGCCTTACATGTTACAAATCACTGATGTTAAGTATTCCCATTCCTGTTCAGCGAGAAGCTTGACTGACAAAAAAGTAGAATAGTTGTAATGTGGAGAAAATCAATCTGATAATAAATGGTCATTTTGGAATTTTGAAAAACTTGCAGAGTGAAGAAGCAGGGGGAATCAGAGGGTTTATATTCCACCTTCTTCACGTCTATCCCTTCCCCTCTCAAACCTTTATGGCTTTCTGTTTCTCTGTGTACTGAGTGCATATGTGATGATTGTTTAATATTTTGTGTACAGCTCAGGAAATAGCCCCACAAATTCAGAACTCTTGTGTCCTCATTTCATGCTACATCGGAATGCTGGGCTAATCAGACAATGCTAAAAGAAACCGTAGCAAGTCTCAACAGAACATTCTCCATATAGAGACTTTGCCTATGCATTTACTGCTCAAATTTTGCCTACAGTTTCCAATGACCCAAAAACTGCTGTTCAATAAACTGAACAAAGTACAAAGGCTTCTCTCTCTCTCGCTCTCTGTTATGCCTTTATATGTATTATTATAGGAGGCTTAATGTGCAGCGTCAAGGATGAGAGGAATTTTTAGCTGAAGCATAATAATTTGTGCAATGCACATAATGTGTTGACTTGCAAACAGAATAGTCTAAGATCTTCAAATGCATGTTTTTAATAAAACAGTATTTTAAGAACATTTTTTAAACTAATGGGTTCAGACAATGTATGCATTCTCTATTATCTGTTCATGAATCTGTTTCTCTTTCATAGACTTGAAATAAATGTTGAATTGACTTGCCAGCTGATTATACAACACTGCTAGGCAAGCTACACCACAATAATTTCAACTGGACTATCCTTGGTGACTTACRTAGTACTAGAGGCACTTGAATTTCTTGGACATGACGAGGTTTGTGAGATGAACTCCTCATCCTATATTTGTATGTAGTACAGTATTTCAGCAGCCAAAAGCAAGCAGTGCCCTTTCTAGGTCACTCTTCCACATGAGGGAAATGGAAGTGAGGTTTATTAACTGAAGTTTACTTTTGGCTGAATGGTCTTTTCAGTCCTGAAAAGACACCATAAAATACCCTTTATTTCTTCATTTTGAAGCTGCATCCCTTTCATCAACTAAATGGACACCAAAGTAGCTGAAATCCTACTAAAAATATGTCATTACATATATTCTGCTATAAACTCCACAATCATTCTTCATATTTTAAATGATATAAATCAGAAGTAATTTCAGTAATGAATTTGCACTAGTTTAAGCTAAGTGCATATCAGAATTATAATAATATATGTTGCTAGGTTTCAGGGAAAAATTCTCAGGAGCTAAGAAATACCAGCATGGCTGTCTGGGCATCCATTTTCCTAAAAGGTTTCAGCTCATGAGAGATTTCAATCCCTATAGCTGAAGTGTTTGACAGGTTTAAAAAAGGACAGACGCCTGAACTTTTTTTTCTGAAAAATTATGAACCTTCACTAGATCCACAGCAAGAAGTTTACTGTATTAGGTCTGGGCTCCACCTGAGCCTGCAGATGCTCTTCCTGATAAGCAGTAGCAGACAGTGCAGTTTTGGCTACTTCTCTCCTCTCCTCTCCTCTCCCCTTGCCCTTTTCATGGTTCTGATCTAAGTAGAGACATCATTACTAGTGCTGTTTATTAAAAGGAAGGGAGACTTCTTGTGCAGTGTCCAGTTTCCTTACAGTTATCATTCTCAAATTAAAATCAACAGACTGTGAGACTGCTTCTTTCTTTTTGTATGTATACAGCAAACTAGAGGTTTGTGTTGCTTTCTTACAAATTAATGAAAGGTTCCCCCTCTCTGATATTGCAGGTTAATGTTGAATTCAACTCATTCCTCACATTATGTCTCTTTGTAATACTCATTATTACAGTCAATCACAGAACTTTGACTTACATTTTTTTCTGTTTTTTCACTGAAATACTATAAATTTAAAAAAATTATGTTTCCCCTTAAATTCACAACATTACAATTTGGATACAYGCTTGGGGTACCTCTCAAGAGGTTTTTGTTTTTGTTTTTTTTGAGCTATAGCACTTCACCATGTTCCCCTTAAGGACTTAATCCTTTTTAATGCAATATGGCCATAAAACTGGGGGGAAAACATAGAAAGTGCTTTTTGAGCAGAGTAGCCCATAAAAGAGGTCTTAAATAAAATTCCCATTAGCCATCACAGGAATATATCCTGTCAACATGTTTCAGGGGTTGGTTTTCTGCCAAAAAGTCAACATTTTCATAGGATAAAAGGACTGCTATGCAATTCTATCCATTGTTTTACAAYGAGGGTGTGCAATCTTTTAATCCAATTACCTTGCTTGAGAGTTGGCTCAGTATAAATGATATCAGGCAGTGCCTCATCTTGCAGAGCTTCTAATATGGCCTAGATTATATCACAGGAAATGACCAGGTCTGTTTTTAACCTGTGGCAGCAAGGTGTACATGCTGCAGACAGGCCAGCCTCTTCCAGGGTTTTGGGGAGTGCTGTCTGCCCTGGCTGCCCTTCTGTGGTGATGGGATTCTTATGAGAAGGAAGATAGGATGTGAAGAGACAAAACACAACCAAAAAAAGAGGAACTAAAAGAATGAATTAATCCCAGATGAGGGTAATACCGTTTGACTATCTGTGGGCAGCCACAGAAAGGTGTGGGGTTTTTTTGTTTTTTTTGTTTTTTAATTAGTGCAGAGAGCAACTGGGGGAGAGAGGGGGAGAGAGAGAGAGAGAGAGAGAGAGGGGAGAGCAAGTGAACCTTTACATAAGCTTTTTGTCTCACAAATGAGTCTGCCAGTGAAGAGTGCTTGCAAGCCTAAGTAAGGTAGCTGATCATGTGAAAAATAGGGGAAAAAAAAAAAAAGAATTTGCTTAATCTTTGTGACTTTGAGCCATAGCGATCTATCTATCTCTCTMTATATATACATATTTGGAATTAGGATCTTAGGTCAGTGGGAACAACTATCACAACTGTTCATTTTGTGACCTTTTAATGTTTTGCTTCAAATACACCATCGAAGAATCTACATTAATTTATTATGAAAAGCACTATTGATCTCCTTTGATTTCAGGGTTAGGTGACACTGAAGAAGAATTGCCTTCAGTTTAAATAAATCTCAAATGACTTTTCCACTTGGAGGATGAAATAAATGATAGCATTTAATCTATGTGAGCAAGATAAATACATAGAGGATATGACTGATACTGTATAGAAGTAGCCCTGTTCTCAGCTGATGAAAGCTTTGGCCAATAGATTGTAGTCCTTTATTCATGGTAACTCTTTTTTTTAAATATATAATAAATGCTGTGGCTTCTTTAACGTCCACAAAGAAGTGAAAGGACATCCATTTTAAGAATTCATCAGAAATGCCTCATATAATATTATAATGCCTAGCAGTTAATCTCTTTCAAGATTAAAGTCCAATGTTATGTTGTAAAAATACAGAATAAAAAACAGTCCTTACATGAGAGAGTTACAGTCAACACACATTTATCTCAGAAGGTCTGAGGTGACTCTCTTAGTCACTGGAGCTCTGTTATAATGGAATCTAGGTGTTTAAAAAATAATGTTTATACCACAGAGCTGTCTCCTCTAGATAACACTCCTGTTACATTCACAGCAGAGCAATAGATAAATAGAGTACAAATAACCAGCCCCACTAAATACATTAACCAACAATGACAGAAGATTAATGTAGAACAATAATTGTGACAACCAAGAAAAATAAGTAGTGAAAATTACAATCTGTTTCCTTAATGCATTTCAGTTTGTCATTCTTTTGCAATGAAATTAGAAAGAAATACAAAGCAACTAATGCTACACCTAGAAAAACATATTTCTTGAAAGTACATAGTGAAAACAGTTTTTTATTTTTAATAGAGCATATATTTTGTGGGCAAGCATTTTATTGTGACAGAATACAAAGGGATTACCACCTATAACTTACATTTACCTTGCCTGTTACATTCAAGACTTCGCCCAATCTGCTACTGTCATGGAGAAATTGTCTAGCTACTAACACATACCATTGGTGTGATTCAAGAGTAATTTCACCTGAACTTGAATGTACTGTCGATCTGAACTGCAGTCATGGTAGTATTAAATTAGCCTAGTTAAAATATAATAGGAAAACACCTGTTCAAAGGAACTTGCTTCATTGTGTATTGTACCCCTAGCATTATCCTTCCACTTCTCCACTACTATGAGGCAGTGAAACTTGAAATTTAGAAGTTTTTAAAAAAAAGATAGATTATATCTGAAATAGTTTAATTATATGCACCTAATGTAGGCTGCAAAATTTTCTTGTAGCGAATGATGGCATGGACTCAAGAGGTGGTGCATCTTGAGACATTTATTGTTTGCCTCTAAGCATATTTATACTAAGAAGTTAGCCGCTTCAGTGGTTTCACAGACACACTTTGCTAGGCCGATCATCATGCAGATTATGTCACAGGTAGCCAAYCATWRCACYGATCACGCACGCAGCGGTCATGCCTTGTACCTTGCTACTTGTTTAGAAAAGCTGTCTTGCTCTTAACCTTGGTTCCCACTGGCTTCTGCTAGTTTATGTGTACTTTCTCAGGATGTATCATTCCCAGCTGCACCAGTGTCCTTGGGTATGTTTGTCTGAGGCTCCTGTTGCTTGCTACTTGCAACTTTCCACCAGTTTAACCCTGTCATGACCCTCCACATTTTCTTATAAATTTAGAGGGTTAGCTATGAGACGGAGATAATACTCTTTCTATATATAACATGATCACAGAATTATGTACAAAAATTGCACAATATATGTCATTAAAGATGGGATTGAAAATTATTTTAAAGTGAAATTAGGAAAAAAAAAATTTTTTTGAATGCGTGTACTATTTCATGCAAGTAGTTACAATGGGTAGGGCTCTTTAAATGTCTTAAGATTCCTGATATTTAGGAGTCTACTCATCAGTGTCTGTTTTCAAGTAAATTGAGTTCAAGGAGGTGGTTTAGGGTCCAGGGTTTCAAACTGGCCTACATTTTTTTTGCCATCACAATATTTCACCATAAGCTTTTTTCCTTCTAATTTAGGTTACCTAGCAATAGTTTGTATGCCCTCAGCCACCTGAAATAAGTGAACTGCAGAGTGGGAAGCATACTCTAAAAGGCTGGCTTCTAGCTTTCACCCACAGAAGCAAAAAGCTTATCTCTGACTGCATCCATCTATTGATCCACTCCTATTGTGCTGAAATATCCTGAAATAGATATAGCTGGGGATTAAATAAAATGATACAACCTCTTCTGAAAACACTTTCAAGAGCCTCAAAGAGGAGGTGGATCTGCACTTTAAAACTGTTTTTTTTGCTACTTGAGTCATACATTCTTGACCAACCCCTGAGCTGTTGCTTAAGGAGAATAACGAGGAATATCTTTAAAGGTGAGGGTAATCAACCATATAAAATATTTACCAAAGTGTCTTACAGATTCACCATCACTGGCCATTTTAAAGTCAGAGTTAGATGGGGGTTTTTTTCACTTTAGCAAAAAGAGCAAGATAAAAAAAAAGCTAAATAATCTCCTTTTAAAAAATTATTTCCAGCACTGACGGATTTCTCCTGGACTTCTCGGCCTCAGCCTCTGTGATCCCAGTAGCAAGTCTGAAGTTCAACCAGCCCAGTCAGGCCTCTTCCGTTGTGGTAGAGGCTGTACCTCGGTGCACGCTACAAACTGACAAAACATTTTTATTCTGCACCCAGTGCTGCCACCTCAGCTAAACAAGTAAAGTGAGATTATGGGTTGTGTTTTACAGGTATAACCAAAAATAAATTCTATTGAAGCCAAAGAGGGCAAAATTTTAAGGAGATGTAGTGTCTGTCACAGCTAAGAAAAGCAACAACTTTCTGAGTGTACAAGCCCATATTCTGTCTCTTATGAGTTGATCTAATAAAAATACATCTCTCTCTACAAATCTCATCCTGTCATCATGACTACAGGCACATTTATAATTCTACTTTTGAGAAAAAGCCAACAGAGTGCCTCTGAACATACCGTTGAGTATTGTGACCAGGAGGTGAATCCAGTCTTTTGGCATAAGGTTGGGAAACAGTGTTTTCCTTTTCCAACAGTATCTGAGACAGATGGGGGGGGGGGGGGGGGGGGGGGGGGGTTCCTGACTTCTTCCCAATATACTGTTCTGATTCTGTCTCCTGTTAGTGACAGCCTCTTTCTGTTACAGAGACCTACAGTGATTATGTGCAATATATTTCACATCTACTACTGCTGGAACAGCTTAAAATGGCAAATGATGGAGCACATGACTAGAGAAATCTGACAGAATCCTTCCGTCACAGAAGAGCCATCCAGGACACTGAAAATTATCATGGTCAAAATTTTCAGTCACCAGCTGAAAATGCAATAATCCGAAAAATGTTTTGCAAACAGTATTAATCCTGAAACAAATAGCTGAAATAACCCTGCTTGGGTTTTCATTTGTAGAAGAGTAGAAAAGTGACTGTAGCAGAGACATCCTGTTTTCATGAAGAAATAATGCATGATTAGTTAATATCATGAAAAAAAAAGACAGAGGGATTTGCATATACTTTAAAATATTCAAGTGTTGTAATATCAGAAACAGAAATGACCCTTCTAAGGAAGTTGCAGATGAAAGCTAAAGTAAATTATTTGTGGAATTCTTAATCACTGCATAAAAAAAAATCCTGCCAACTTAATTTGAGTTCGATTTGCTGTTTGATTTGCTGTTCATTCCTTTATTGAAAATGTTTCTTAAATATATTCATTTATCATTATACCTTATACAGAAAAGAACAGTAAACCAAAAAAAACCCCAACATCCTGCTTCATGGCAATAGCTGCAGTTGCAGTCCTTCCAGGTAATCTTTACTTTCTCATAGACAATATGTAATGTGACACAGTATTAAATATGATGCTGTCAGAAATTCTGCTTAGCTCGCATATAGGCAAGAAGATCCTTGAAAAAAATGCAGCTTTTTTGCATTTTTCCAAACTTTAGCTACTTTGACATCACAAAGCAGAATTTATAAGGCTCTCATTCTAGTTTTAGGTCTAGTTCTCTTTTACATTTTGTTCTACCGAAGTTCAAATTTTAAAACTATTTTAATACAATATTACCTAGTCATCTAATAAGGATTATATTGTGTCAGTAAAGAACCAACTGATATAATTAAGATGGTAATATGATTTACAAGAAAAAAGCATTCTTTCGGTAAAAAGTCTGGGAAGATTTCTTTCTCTAGGAGGTAGTTTTGAATGTGAATACAGACTGAGGACCTTGCACTGATTTATTAGTCAAAAAACAGAAATGTTACTAAAAGATAGAGTTCCCATGAACATAATGGTGTTCCTATATGGGAAAAACTACCTCAGGGTAATCGATTTCTCTAAATGTGCTCATTAGGATGATTTTTTCCTTCTCATACTGAAATGACTGGTATAACAAAATCTGTCCTTTATTTTAATTCCTAAAATAGGATATTACCAGGACCAGTAGACTCTGCTTTGGGTTTGCTTTTGGGAAAGAAATGGAATCCCATTATTGAATATCATTGCTATAAATCATTTGGCTGATTTGATGTAGATATGATTATATCAAATGATATCTTTTCCAGGTAAGATCTCTCTGTCATAAGAGTTGGATCTGCTTTGGTAGCTACATGCTGACACAAGTTGCGTTTCTGATTTTTTTTTTGATGAGCAACTTAACTTCACCAAAACCACCTATAGCTATCCTAACAGGAAAAGCTATTTTTTCCATTACAATTAATCTTTTTTCAAAAAGATTTATACGTGTCTTATCCAGATAGATATTCAAATCTTTTTTTCTTGTTTTTCCTCATTGTAAGCTGCATTTAAGCTATATGAGTTCCATTTCCCCTTTACATTCCTTTCCTGTTTTCTCTTTAAACTATCAGTTACATTTTGGCTTTTTTCCCCCAAATTACTTTATATTGCCATTTAATTCAACAATTTGACACTGCCTTATCACCCTAATGTAACATGCCAACCCTTTTATACAAAGCACTAACATATACCATTTACCCATATCCTCTTGGGAGTTTGTCCTAGTGACATTAGATGGTATTTAAGACAGTCGATCAGTTTCAGGGTAACTATGTTAGTAGACATGAAGAACTGACATGAGGAATTAGGAGTAAAACTGGCCCCTATCCTAGGCTGAACTGATCACAGCATAAAGTTGATATGGATGGTTTGGAAAGAGCTTTCCAGAACTGAGTTCTCTCACCATATCATCATTACACCAGGTTCCACATAAATCAAGTGTTTATAGAGCCCAAGTACATAAATTCATACAGTGTTTAGACCCCTTCTTTCTTCTCCACCCTTCCCCTCTCATTATCCACCCCACCCCCCCAAAAAAAAAGAAAGGGAAGAGAACAAGGGGTTTTGTATTTGTTTTCCCCTCCCATGGGCCTTTACAGCTGATCAGCACTTTCAGCCTGTTTTGCAGCCAGCTTTCTGACCAGATTAGGACAGAATCAGCTTAGGTTTACAGAGCAACAATGCAGCTTGTCACCACACCTTTCACCATATTCCTGAATCATATATTCCTTGCACAAAATAAGGGTTACAGCATTTCTTTTGCTCATGGCTTCAAGCACTTTTAGAAAGAGCCACCATCACCTCTTCAAAACTAGTAGTCAGACTCTTACCCCCCTTTCCTAACTGTAAAGGAGGTAGTAATGTTAAAGAGTTGTTCCCCTCCCCCCACCCACCCTTGTTTAAGTCTCCCCCTCCCCCCTTTCCATCTCAAGCCAAGCTTTAAAGTAGCCAGAGGAAGAATGTGACTCCCATAAGTATTCTGTGGGAATTCTGAATTTTTCTACTCCAAAGATCACAAGCAACACTGAGTACCATTCTGAATTAAAGACCAAAAACAGATTAAATATTAAGTCTTTATTATTATAAAAATCTAGTATAAAAAATAGAATAGTCCATTCTGTACACTTAGAAAGGACAAAGATCAAACTTTACAATAGCAATAAGGTAAAAAGATATGTAACAAGGCAATTTAAGATTCCTGAAACAGTGCATCTTTCCAGAATTGTGTTCTGTTTTCATGTGCCATACATCTATTATCTCTAAGAAGCCCATAAACTTTGAGGCAGTCACTTGCTGTGCTTTCTAGAGTTCTATGCATAACTGACAACTATTAATCTGTATATATGTAACATTTTTCATTATTAAGGTTTATTATTGTTACTTATTCCAGTGATGAACAAAGGATCAAATAAATTTATGCAAGCTGATGAAGTACTGTCACTAGAGAGGTACACAGGAAAAAGTCTTCCAGACAAATATTTGTTGTTATTTCCTTTGATTCTAATGCATTTCAATTATACCCAGTAGAAAAAGCTATGATGCAGCTGTGATGTACTGCTGTGCAGTGTTATAGACCAAATGAATATACATTAGAGTATTTTTCAAGAGAGATAATCACGACAGAGGTGAATTTTGTTAACATTAGTGTGAGTACTTTGAGTTGAACTCAAAGCCAGCTTTAACACCTGATAAGACTAAGCTGACAGACAGCAGTGAATACTGATAGGATTAGTCACTTGAGAACAAGTGGCTCTTTAAGCTGCAGCAAAGCAGGTGAGAGTAGTCTAAGCAAAACAGAGCTATGGGCATCAACTCTGATTAAAGTTGCTCTTCTGCTTGGAAGACAGTGTCCATTAGGATTATTGATTTCTTGTTCATCTCTTATTCTATCCTCAAATAGTAACATGCACAGATGCAAATGAAAATTGTACCTGTGTACCTGAGGTTAGGATCTATACCTAGCCAGAACAAAGATTGTATAATGGGGCTTTCTAAAAAAAGAAAAAAAAAATAATCAAAGCTATGAACAGGCCTTCCTGTAAACTTCATTCCCTGTAATTGGTACACAGATACCTGGTAAAAGCATGTACCACATAGTCCAGACTAGGGCTGCTTCATTTGAATCTTGTTTACATCAGTGTGAATGTTTGTAGAGCTATCCTAGAGCTAAAACTTATGGAACAGTATCACCCATTGCAAAGTCATTCCATACACAAATTTCCCCTATATTTACAATATCTTACTTYACTGACATTTTTTCCTGACAATCCAAGTAGGTCATTAGGATATTTTATCCAGGTAACTTCCAGGTAACTTCCATTAGAGGCATTTCAAATTATAGCATTTCCATAATGAACAAGGTAACCCATGGTCAAGTCCATTAAGCAATATAATGTAAGGTACTGACAAATCCTTTGAAAACACTTTTCTCCCTCTTAAAGAGGTATGTGTTCTTCATGCACCTGAACCCAGACATCCAGAAGATCCCAAGCCTCTTGAAAAGCAAGTCTGTCCATAGCATCTCAGCGACTAAAGCCAGTTTGCAGTCATTCAACTGTTAGCACTGAAAAAAATATATATATATAAAAAGAGATCATGAGTAGGATCATCATGATATTTTTCTCAAAATTATTTATCTACCTAAATATTCCTGGATGCATTCATGTCAGCTTTAACAAATTAAAATGGAACTGCAGAAGATTAAATAAATATTTGTCACTACAAATATAGAACAGTAATGGCCACTAGCTCCTGCTTAATATAAAGTCTTGAGTTCATTTATTAAAAAGAAAACACTGGAAACTTCTGCAGCCAGACTCTTGCAGTACCTTTTAGTTTTAATCATTAAACTAGTACTACAACCCCAGATTTTTTCTTTAATTCGATTAAACTTGCACTTTTAGAGGAAGGAGAATGGAATGAGTAAGTTATTCCCATCATTGTAAAAAGTGAGTCCTGACTCACCTGCTTGCTGATAGTGTTTTTCTGCCAGCAGTTGGTAGAGATGGTTCACAATGGAAAAAGCTTTTTATCCACCAACATTTATCAATTAATTCAGGTAACCCTGCCAGAGGAGGAAAAAACACTGTCAGACACTCACTGAATAACAGACTGGCAAAATTCAGGTAACTAGTTGAAAGAAGCAATACCATTAAGTGCTTTGTCCTGGTCTGTAACATTCACAGGATCAGAACAGCAGGATGAACTGGAAGAAACGCTGCATTCTGAATTCTGTCGTGCTGCTCATGGAAAACAAAGACAAACAATGAAAAAAATGCTTTGGGAAAGTACACTAGTTCCATGCCAAATGTTTTCACTCCTGCTGCTATCTTAGAGGAAACAGAATATCTAACAGTGACTTTACTTAGCTACAAATTTCAGTATTTCAAACACTACTGCAGTTGCTTGTATGAAAACTTGTGTAAGTTGATCTCTCAATCTACTTATTCTTCACTCAGGAGGATGTTCAGATGGAATCTGTTCATCTTTCACTGAAATCACTGAAGTTTATGATTAGGTACATGTTGCTGTCAAAACAGAAGAGTTTAGATTATAGAAATGAGGTTGTTTTATGGTCAAATACTTTCCATAATGATACAGTTGAAAATACTACATTTTCACTACAGAGTAACAGGCTCTGCTAAAGGCTCTTAAAACAGATTTATTCTCAAACCAGTGACCATTTCATATATGAAAAAAGAAAAGCCAAACTGACTATGTGTTCTGTCTAAGCCTGCAAAACAAGTGTGAAGTACAGCTAGAAGCCAAGACTTTGATTTGATGCTTTATCTACATCACACTTACAATAAAAGATACTACACATCCCTACTGATCTATTCTGAAAAGGAAAAGTTAGATGAATAATCAAGAGTAGATGCTTCTAAAAATAAAGCTCCATGATACAGTGAAAAAACCTCCGAGATTAGAGTAAGGAGAAAAAAACCACTCAAGCTAAAGACACCCTCGTGCCTCCATCTCGTTCACAAGTCCCTCGAGCACTTCCTAACCGTGTCACAAGCGAGCAGCTTAGACATGTGCTGCGCACAGGGACTC
>NW_020448486.1:1400401-1402786 GCF_003343035.1 Apteryx rowi | reverse complement strand
CCGGCTGTCCCGGGACGCCCCCGGGTCGGCGCGTGCCGGAGGCGCGGGCAAAAGCCGGCGCCCGCGTGGGTGCCTCCCCACGGCGCGGGGATTTGCCCGGGAGGGGCTCACGCGTGTCCCCCGGCACCCTCCACTTCTCCCGCTGTTTCAATCCCTCAGCACTTTCCTGGAATGCATTTAGCACTTCTGGAGTAGAAGCCACCGCATTAGTTATTCTCTCCGCTGCGGGACAGGGGCAGAGGAAGAAGGAGGAGGCAAGCATCTTGTTGCAGTAGAGATTTTTGTTTTGGTTATAAATAAGCACGTGACTGCGCACATATGCTGGAGAAAGTGAGGTCAAAGGAATGTGTGCCACTGCCACTGTAATAAGTGAAGTCTGTGATAATCTTTAATTTCTTGGCAAAGTTATTTTAAGAAAGTCCCAGCTAGATCACTGAATGAGTTTGTCTTCCCACACAGATAAATTTGCGGCTCTCTTTAAAGTCGTATAGTCTTATCTCATGGCAAAACTTGACCTACAATGTGTTACCTCCCTTTTCAGAACTGTCACCAGAAAAAGTAGCAGTTTTGGCTATTTGAATCACTTATGCTCCACTAGGAAGTGTTTTATCACTATTTTTTCACAGCAGAAGTTGTGGATAAGAATGCTGCAATGTGAGGTGTGTGATATCATGTTACTGGGATGTATTTGATCACTTGAGTAGCATGCCCTGTCCTGAATGATAAGGACATAGTTCATGATATCCCCTAACATTTTTGTCAGCACGTAAAGCATACTGCAGGGAAGCTTTGCCTGTAAAATAAAACTAGTGACAGCCAACATGCCAGATGAGCTTACTGCATAGTCTATTTTTCCTGGACCTTTCCATTGACCCACTGTCAGAATTTTGACAACTTTGGCAGTCTTTCCTGAGCAAAACTTGGAGGCTTACCTTTGTCAAAACTGCAAGATGGACGTAGAAAATAGTTTGCAGCTGGGTTGCTACGAAGCCCTAGGATCAGTTACCTCATGTTTATATCATGATATAAGAGCAGAAAAATTTACAGATATTTTATTACCCCATTGACAGTGTATGACCCTATCTATTGATGCAGTTCCTTGTTTCTGGGTAGCTAAATGTAACTGAACTATTAGCTCATCATATCAGTCTCCTGTTTCCTGTCTTAATAATGAATTTCCATTTTGAGGCTTTTTATATTTTTGTGCAGTAAAATTCTCTACTTCCCTRTTTGTTTTTGTCACCATAAATACACTGATCACTCTAATGAATTGTCAGATTAGTTCCTGAAAGAAGGAAAGATTCTTCCCAGAGAGTGGTAGGAAGTACTCTTCCTGGGTCACGAGGATAAGCATTTGTAATTATAGCATTGTGGCATTAAACAGAGCTAGTAACATTGCTGTTATTATATTTGCTATTCTCTTTCTGTTGTGAAATCCCATTTTAACCTGCTTATAACTTTGTCAAGGTTACAACTTTGTCAAAAAGCTGTTTAGGCTTTAAGCTGCCCATGATTTAGACATTAGATTTGGCAAGAGGGGAGACATAAGTGGTTCTCCTACTATTCATATGAATATCCCTGCAAAYTGGAGTAATGCCAAAATGCTCAGAAGCTGGAGCTGAACACCAGGTCTGTGAAACTTTAACTTGTGCATGTGTTTTTTTTTACAATATTATTTAGTGTACRTGGTCACTTAACAGTTTTGTTTTGGACCCCTGTTTCATGCATTGCACTGGAATAAGAAATACTTATTTGATGAGAAGTTTTCCACTGTTTCTCCCACTCAGTCTGACATTATGTACTATCTATTGTATTCTCTTCAAGTAGTGCTCCGAATACAGAATTACAGATTTCTCCAGGTTTTTTTCTGTGATGGTTATTTTGACAGAAGCTGAGTGCTTCTAAAACACTAACACATTTATTTTCACAGCATTGCTACAAAGCCAAGGCGTGCTATTATCTTCAGGTAACAAGTAGGAGTTTTGAGATCCAAAGCAGCTAAGATAAAAGAATCCACAAAGTTTAGGTTTCTAATCTGAGAGGGATCTAGGACTTGATTTTTCATAACTATTTAGCATTATGCCACAGTTCATTTACCTGCTTATAGCTCTCATTCATTTCATTTCCAGATTTAAGTACTCAGCAGATCACAGAATCACAGAATCGCTGAGGKTGGAAGGGACCTCTGGAGATCATCTAGTCCAACCCCCCTGCTCAAGCAGGATCACCTAGAGCACGTTGCACAGGATTGCATCCAGGCGCGTTTTGAATGTCTCCAGAGAAGGAGACTCCACAACCTCTCTGGGCAACCTGTTCCAGTGCTCTGTCACCCTCACAGTGAAAAAGTATTTCCTCATGTTCAGATGGAAGTGTCTGTGTTTCAGT